>NC_047113.1:11961707-12327533 GCF_902500255.1 Thalassophryne amazonica | reverse complement strand
TCCACTGGGCAGGCTGTGAGCCAGCACAGGTAACACACGCAACAGTGCTAAAAATAAAATAAAATCCACTGGAACAGGCTGTGTACCAGCACAGGTAACGCACGACAACAGTGCTAAAATAAAATAAAAATCCACTGAACAGGCTGTGTACCAGCACAGGTAACACACGACAACAGTGCTAAAAAATAAAATAAAAATCCACTGGACAGGCTGTGTACCAGCACAGGTAACACACGACAACAGTGCTAAAATAAAATAAAAATCCACTGAACAGGCTGTGTACCAGCACAGGTAACACACGACAACAGTGCTAAAATTAAAATAAAAATCCACTGGAACAGGCTGTGTACCAGCACAGGTAACACACGACAACAGTGCTAAAAAATAAATAAAATCCACTGAACAGGCTGTGTACCAGCACAGGTAACGCACGACAACAGTGCTAAAATAAAATAAAAATCCACTGAACAGGCTGTGTAGCAGCACAGGTAACACACGACAACAGTGCTAAAAAATAAAATAAAATCCACTGACAGGCTGTGTACCAGCACAGGTAACACACGACAACAGTGCTAAAAATAAAATAAAAATCCACTGGACAGGCTGTGTACCAGCACAGGTAACACACGACAACAGTGCTAAAAAATAAAATAAAAATCCACTGAACAGGCTGTGTACCAGCACAGGTAACACACGACAACAGTGCTAAAAAATAAAATAAAAATCCACTGGACAGGCTGTGTACCAGCACAGGTAACACACGACAACAGTGCTAAAAAATAAAATTAAAAATCCACTGGGCAGGCTGTGTACCAGCACAGGTAACACACGACAACAGTGCTAAAAAATAAAATAAAAATCCACTGGACAGGCTGTGTACCAGCACAGGTAACACACGACAACAGTGCTAAAAATAAAATAAAATCCACTGACAGGCTGTGTACAGCACAGGTAACACACGACAACAGTGCTAAAAATAAAATAAAAATCCACTGGACAGGCTGTGTACCAGCACAGGTAACAGCACGACAACAGTGCTAAAAATAAAATAAAAATCCACTGAACAGGCTGTGTACCAGCACAGGTAACACACGACAACAGTGCTAAAAATAAAATAAAAATCCACTGAACAGGCTGTGTACCAGCACAGGTAACGACACGACAACAGTGCTAAAAAATAAAATAAAAATCCACTGGACAGGCTGTGTACCAGCACAGGTAACGCACGACAACAGTGCTAAAATAAAATAAAAATCCACTGAACAGGCTGTGTACCAGCACAGGTAACACACGACAACAGTGCTAAAAAATAAAATAAAAATCCACTGGACAGGCTGTGTACCAGCACAGGTAACACACGACAACAGTGCTAAAAAATAAAATAAAAATCCACTGGGCAGGCTGTGTACCAGCACAGGTAACACACGACAACAGTGCTAAAAAATAAAATAAAAATCCACTGGGCAGGCTGTGTACCAGCACAGGTAACACACGACAACAGTGCTAAAATAAAATAAAATCCACTGGGCAGGCTGTGTACCAGCACAGGTAACACACGACAACAGTGCTAAAAATAAAATAAAAATCCACTGGCAGGCTGTGTACCAGCACAGGTAACACACGACAACAGTGCTAAAAATAAAATAAAAACCCACTGACAGGCTGTGTACCAGCACAGGTAACGCACGACAACAGTGCTAAAATAAAATAAAAATCCACTGAACAGGCTGTGGAGCAGCACAGGTAACACACGACAACAGTGCTAAAATAAAATAAAAATCCACTGGGCAGGCTGTGTACCAGCACAGGTAACACACGACAACAGTGCTAAAATAAAATAAAATCCACTGAACAGGCTGTGTACCAGCACAGGTAACACACGACAACAGTGCTAAAAATAAAATAAAAATCCACTGGGACAGGCTGTGTACCAGCACAGGTAACGCACGACAACAGTGCTAAAAATAAAATAAAAATCCACTGAACAGGCTGTGTACCAGCACAGGTAACACACGACAACAGTGCTAAAATAAAATAAAAATCCACTGAACAGGCTGTGGAGCAGCACAGGTAACACACGACAACAGTGCTAAAAAATAAAATAAAAATCCACTGGACAGGCTGTGTACCAGCACAGGTAACACACGACAACAGTGCTAAAATAAAATAAAAATCCACTGAACAGGCTGTGGAGCAGCACAGGTAACACACGACAACAGTGCTAAAAATAAAATAAAAATCCACTGGGCAGGCTGTGTACCAGCACAGGTAACACACGACAACAGTGCTAAAAATAAAATAAAAATCCACTGGACAGGCTGTGTACCAGCACAGGTAACGCACGACAACAGTGCTAAAATAAAATAAAAATCCACTGAACAGGCTGTGTACCAGCACAGGTAACACACGACAACAGTGCTAAAAATAAAATAAAAATCCACTGGACAGGCTGTGTACCAGCACAGGTAACACACGACAACAGTGCTAAAAATAAAATAAAAATCCACTGAACAGGCTGTGTACCAGCACAGGTAACACACGACAACAGTGCTAAAAATAAAATAAAATCCACTGGACAGGCTGTGTACCAGCACAGGTAACACACGACAACAGTGCTAAAAAATAAAATAAAAATCCACTGAACAGGCTGTGTACCAGCACAGGTAACGCACGACAACAGTGCTAAAATAAAATAAAAATCCACTGAACAGGCTGTGTAGCAGCACAGGTAACGCACGACAACAGTGCTAAAATAAAATAAAAATCCACTGAACAGGCTGTGTACCAGCACAGGTAACACACGACAACAGTGCTAAAATAAAATAAAAATCCACTGAACAGGCTGTGTACCAGCACAGGTAACACACGACAACAGTGCTAAAAAATAAAATAAAAATCCACTGGGCAGGCTGTGTACCAGCACAGGTAACACACGACAACAGTGCTAAAAATAAAATAAAAATCCACTGAACAGGCTGTGTACCAGCACAGGTAACGCACGACAACAGTGCTAAAATAAAATAAAAATCCACTGAACAGGCTGTGTAGCAGCACAGGTAACACACGACAACAGTGCTAAAAAATAAAATAAAAATCCACTGGACAGGCTGTGTAGCAGCACAGGTAACACACGACAACAGTGCTAAAATAAAATAAAAATCCACTGAACAGGCTGTGGAGCAGCACAGGTAACGCACGACAACAGTGCTAAAATAAATAAAAATCCACTGGACAGGCTGTGTACCAGCACAGGTAGCGCACGACAACAGTGCTAAATAAAATAAAAATCCACTGAACAGGCTGTGGAGCAGCACAGGTAACGCACGACAACAGTGCTAAAAAATAAAATAAAATCCACTGGGACAGGCTGTGGAGCCAGCACAGGTAACACACGACAACAGTGCTAAAAATAAAATAAAAATCCACTGGGCAGGCTGTGTACCAGCACAGGTAACACACGACAACAGTGCTAAAAAATAAAATAAAATCCACTGGCAGGCTGTGTACCAGCACAGGTAACACACGACAACAGTGCTAAAAATAAAATAAAAATCCACTGGGCAGGCTGTGTACCAGCACAGGTAACACACGACAACAGTGCTAAAAAATAAATAAAAATCCACTGGGCAGGCTGTGTACCAGCACAGGTAACGCACGACAACAGTGCTAAAATAAAATAAAATCCACTGAACAGGCTGTGTACCAGCACAGGTAACGCACGACAACAGTGCTAAAATAAAATAAAAATCCACTGAACAGGCTGTGTACCAGCACAGGTAACACACGACAACAGTGCTAAAATAAAATAAAAATCCACTGAACAGGCTGTGGAGCAGCACAGGTAACACACGACAACAGTGCTAAAAAATAAAATAAAAATCCACTGGGCAGGCTGTGTACCAGCACAGGTAACGCACGACAACAGTGCTAAAATAAAATAAAAATCCACTGAACAGGCTGTGTACCAGCACAGGTAACACACGACAACAGTGCTAAAAAATAAAATAAAAATCCACTGGACAGGCTGTGTACCAGCACAGGTAACACACGACAACAGTGCTAAAATAAAATAAAAATCCACTGAACAGGCTGTGGAGCAGCACAGGTAACACACGACAACAGTGCTAAAAAATAAAATAAAAATCCACTGGGCAGGCTGTGTACCAGCACAGGTAACACACGACAACAGTGCTAAAAAATAAAATAAAAATCCACTGGACAGGCTGTGTACCAGCACAGGTAACGCACGACAACAGTGCTAAAATAAAATAAAAATCCACTGAACAGGCTGTGTACCAGCACAGGTAACACACGACAACAGTGCTAAAAAATAAAATAAAAATCCACTGAACAGGCTGTGTACCAGCACAGGTAACACACGACAACAGTGCTAAAATAAAATAAAAATCCACTGAACAGGCTGTGTACCAGCACAGGTAACACACGACAACAGTGCTAAAAAAAAATAAAAATCCACTGGACAGGCTGTGTACCAGCACAGGTAACACACGACAACAGTGCTAAAAAATAAAATAAAAATCCACTGAACAGGCTGTGGAGCAGCACAGGTAACACACGACAACAGTGCTAAAATAAAATAAAAATCCACTGCACAGGCTGTGGAGCAGCACAGGTAACACACGACAACAGTGCTAAAAATAAAATAAAAATCCACTGGACAGGCTGTGTACCAGCACAGGTAACACACGACAACAGTGCTAAAATAAAATAAAAATCCACTGAACAGGCTGTGTACCAGCACAGGTAACACACGACAACAGTGCTAAAAAATAAAATAAAAATCCACTGAACAGGCTGTGTACCAGCACAGGTAACGCACGACAACAGTGCTAAAATAAAATAAAAATCCACTGAACAGGCTGTGTACCAGCACAGGTAACACACGACAACAGTGCTAAAATAAAATAAAAATCCACTGAACAGGCTGTGTACCAGCACAGGTAACACACGACAACAGTGCTAAAATAAAATAAAAATCCACTGAACAGGCTGTGGAGCAGCACAGGTAACACACGACAACAGTGCTAAAATAAAATAAAAATCCACTGAACAGGCTGTGTACCAGCACAGGTAACACACGACAACAGTGCTAAAAAATCAAATAAAAATCCACTGGACAGGCTGTGGAGCAGCACAGGTAACACACGACAACAGTGCTAAAATAAAATAAAAATCCACTGAACAGGCTGTGTACCAGCACAGGTAACACACGACAACAGTGCTAAAAAATAAAATAAAATCCACTGGACAGGCTGTGGAGCAGCACAGGTAACACACGACAACAGTGCTAAAATAAAATAAAAATCCACTGGACAGGCTGTGTACCAGCACAGGTAACACACGACAACAGTGCTAAAAAATAAAATAAAAATCCACTGGGCAGGCTGTGGAGCAGCACAGGTAACACACGACAACAGTGCTAAAATAAAATAAAAATCCACTGAACAGGCTGTGTACCAGCACAGGTAACACACGACAACAGTGCTAAAAAATAAAATAAAAATCCACTGGGCAGGCTGTGGAGCAGCACAGGTAACACACGACAACAGTGCTAAAATAAAATAAAAATCCACTGAACAGGCTGTGGAGCAGCACAGGTAACGCACGACAACAGTGCTAAAATAAAATAAAAATCCACTGGGCAGGCTGTGTACCAGCACAGGTAACACACGACAACAGTGCTAAAATAAAATAAAAATCCACTGAACAGGCTGTGGAGCAGCACAGGTAACGCACGACAACAGTGCTAAAAAATAAAATAAAAATCCACTGGACAGGCTGTGGAGCAGCACAGGTAACACACGACAACAGTGCTAAAATAAAATAAAAATCCACTGAACAGGCTGTGTACCAGCACAGGTAACACACGACAACAGTGCTAAAAAATAAAATAAAAATCCACTGGACAGGCTGTGGAGCAGCACAGGTAACACACGACAACAGTGCTAAAAATAAAATAAAAATCCACTGGACAGGCTGTGGAGCAGCACAGGTAACACACGACAACAGTGCTAAAATAAAATAAAAATCCACTGAACAGGCTGTGGAGCAGCACAGGTAACACACGACAACAGTGCTAAAATAAAATAAAAATCCACTGAACAGGCTGTGGAGCAGCACAGGTAACACACGACAACAGTGCTAAAATAAAATAAAAATCCACTGAACAGGCTGTGGAGCAGCACAGGTAACACACGACAACAGTGCTAAAATAAAATAAAAATCCACTAGGCAGGCTGTGGAGCAGCACGACAACAGTGCTAAAAAATAAAATAAAAATAAAAACGAAAGCGTTAGCAAGCTAGTTAGCTTGCCAACGCTGATGAAAGTTAGCTGATAAAAGTGCTCCGTCGCGATGTTTCGACCGTTAGAGGTCTTCTTTAGGCGATGGAGCACGGTGAAAAAGTAAAAAAAAAAAAAAAGTAAAAAAAAGTAAAAAAGTCTTGAAAAAGACTGTTAATTCAAAGAACTCAAACAGCTCAGTTCAAACAGCTAACAGATACAGCAGAACACCGCTGTGCTCCGGAACAGGAAGACGACGATCTCACCCCCAATCAGGCGAATCAAAGCCCTCAGCTGGAGAGATGGGACCGAGGCACGGTGGGCCTCTACGGTTGGCACCAAGTCGTTGGTGCTTGCACAGCGCCCGCCTTCCCTCTCTCCCTGGTGACTCTGTAATGCGCGTATAGGTCCCAAAGTGTGTGGACACAGCTGGAAAACAGCGAACGAGAGGCAGAAAGAGCCACTAAACCAAGAGCACTCAGTCATGTGTAGTGTGGCAGTGCTCTCACACAGCTGAGAAATATTAAACACGCTTTATGATAATGAAAGCGCTCACAACAGGCATAAATATCAAGGCCAAAGTGCTGAAGGATTAAAATGTCTTGTACATTTGCTCATAACACAGATTTGTCATTGATTCCGTGGCCTCCCAAATCGTTAGAGATGAAATTATCAGCTTTCCATCAGTAGATTTTTGTTTCCACCCCAGTAAGGGCTGTCTGTGATGAGGAATATGGAGTCGCCACTTGTATTCACGTTGGGGGGGAGATTCAGACATCTGCACGCACGTCTGTTGTCTGAGACCTGTTGGCAAAGTGCCCTTGTTATGGTTGGGTGACAGACTGCGGTGCAAAGTGACCTAAACGCAAATCACTTTCCCCGCAAATCACTTGCGAATTGTTCCTCCGCAATGATTGGCTATTACTCCGGTATTGACTGGCTGTTTGTACAAGAATCAACAAAATCCTTCTGAAAGCCATCCAGGGCCACCGCGCGAGACAGGAATCCGGTGTTTTAGCTCGAGGTGTAATTCACTCTGTCAGTCGCTTAGGTCGATCTTCTCTCGTTTCGCTACTGTTGGCTCTTAAAGAATGTTTGTGTGTGTGTGTGCACACACTCTGCAGTTACATGTGTGCATGCATGCTTGTGTGCATATGACCTTGTGCATTTACGGGTCATACATGTTTCCCCCCTATAGAACGGCATGCCCAGTCACAACAGGCATGTGTGAGGCCCAGGTACAGGTATGCAGAGCCAAGCAGGTATACCTGCAGGGAAATGACTGTTTGAGCAAAGTTTTATTGCACCACACATGTTTTCTCGAGCTCTCGGTGCTTTAGGCCAAAAGAGGAAAGAGTTGAAGAGGAATGTTTTTGCACTTTACGGAAACTCCTCTGATTTACTTTGAGCATCGTGTGAACAAAGGTAAAGGCAAAGCTGTCCTAAGGTGGGCAGCGGCTGAAAAGTTAGCAGGTTGACAATGAAAGAGTAATACTAGTGCAAGGAAACCTGCTGTGCATTTATTACCTCCACCAATGATGAATGTCTTTTATGCAATGGTGGGGGGGTGTGGGTGGTGTGGGTGCTAGGTGTTAGGTGATTATGAGGCTATTGGTGGATCTAGGTGTGGCTCTAGGCTCTCAAGATGGGGCAGTGAGGTGGTCAGTAAATGTGTAAATTGATGGATTGATTGAAATTCTTTATTGACAGTGTATAAGAACATACCTCCTTTATGAAAAATGAGTTGTTCATTGTTCTTCAAAAGGATAAAATACAGTAAAGCCCAGAAGTTTATTTCCATTTCAGTCCATTTTTGGATCCAGGTAATGATGTGAATGTCAGGATTTTTATGTAATTACTGTTTTTCAACAAATAGGCTTAGATACAGATGTAACACCAACATGTAGCTCAGGAAATAAGAAAGTGGTGACAAACCCCTTTAATTTCTTTATTAAAAAAAAAATCTGTGAAGCCATTTTTGATGAGTTCCTTCATCTACACCAGAAAATGGGCAATTTCCCAGTTTTTTTCTCAACTGGCAGGATACCTGGAAAAAATAGTGTTTTCAGAAATTTGCTTAAATTCTTCTCAGTATGGTGGATGATGATGAAGACAAATGATTTAATGTTCTTAAGGTGCATAATGGGAGTGTGTATGTGGGTGTGTGGGGGGTGATTAAAATATAAAAAAGTTTAACACTCTCTCAAAGTCCATATGTTACATGTTCTCTGCCAGTTGAAACTGAGTTTTTCTTCATCCCCTTATTGGAAAAGAATAGAAGGTCCAGTTTTCTGTCTGTAGCACACTGTTGTCAGACCATATGACGCCCAAGGTGTGCTTCATCAGATAGACATAGTCCCCCCTTTAAAACCGCAGGGACTCGTGCACAGGCCTGGTGGTCTGAGTCATATTTGCAAATATTTAAACATAATTGCAGTATCGTACTATCGATGGAAGACTTACCTTCTTTGCACAAAATAAACCTGAGCATGTCATTTTATTCCACCATGATCTCAATAAATATCCAACAAACTGAGAGCACAGTCTTCGGCGTTAAACATAGCATCTTTATTTGCCGGTGACAGGATAGATTTAAATTTTAAAGTGCTGACACACAGAGCTGCAATGAATGTTTTAAAAGCACATGGAACTCGCTAATTTACTTTAAATATGAAACAAGTCTATTTTATTTACACAGATCAGAAATGTGCATCAGTCTTGGTCTGTTTCACGGCGTGGTCCCGGTGCAGGAAAATCGGCCAGCGAAACCCTGCTGCAAGTATGAAAAGGACATTCCATCCATCCATCCATCCATCCATCCATCCATCCATCCATCCATCCATCCATCCATCCATCCATCCATCCATCCATCCATCCATCCATCCATCCATCCATCTTCTACCGCTTAGTCCAATTAAGGGTTGCGGGGTTGCTGGAGCCTATCCCAGCAGTCATAGAGCGCGAGGCGGGGTACACCCAGGACAGGACGCTAGTGAAAAGGACATTCATTCCTTCAAATTAAGTGTTCGTACCATCAAATCCCCCACATTCTAAGTTACCGTTTGAATGTGTGTTGAAAGTGCCCACTTCAATCTGTATATCAGTTTTGAAATTTTGTTCATAGGACCAGTAAAACTTTAATAATGATTAATAATTTTTGCCAGGCTTTTTCCTGAATATTATGGTAATGTGTGGAGCAGTGCTTCATGCTGCGCTTCGTCCAGCATGTGCATGAACGGGAGTTCTGTCCCTTTATCAGTTGGTGGCAATTGCACAACCCAAACCGATCAAAAAATGGTCATCAACCCACCTATTTGGTTGTGGAGGCACTGCATTCAGCATGCACACCAAACGTCTTCCTCCTTTCTTTTCTCTGTCTGGGGGGGGGGGACTTCCCTTTGGTGGAAAAATGCATGATGTAAACCATTCAAAATCACCAACCCCGCGTGGATTGACCAACATCCTCACATGATGAATCACTCAAATGGTGCAACAAGCCACAAATACACCTTACACATTACTCTTTTGAAAACAAAAACAAAAACAAAAAACTTGAATTTTCAATAGGCAGCCAGGTAGGGGTCAATTAACGGGGTCAGAATTAAAAGATGGTGCAGTCATATTGAAAACTATACTACATTATTTATCTGATCATAAAGATTCCAAAAAGGTATAGTTTGGACTATCTATGACAGAATGTTATGGAGTTATAGGGTAAAAACAACAAGAATGGTGACAAAGGTAATTTCAGTTTGTACAGGGGTCAAAAGTTAAAGTTGCTCCAGTTTTGGTAAAAATTGGTGTAAATTATTAATTGAGCTAATAGGATTAATACATCGAATAGTTCTGACTGTGTTGAGTGCTTGGTCTGCAAGGTAAAGGTCAAGCAATGTCGACATCCATTGGATTCTGTGACATGTGACATATGTTCCCCCATAACATGATAACTAAGCATGACACACGATGCAAACTATTCCTTTTTAAAACCCTGTTAGCTCAACCAATAATTTGCATTAATTTTTTTTCCAAAATTAGAGCAGCTTTAACTTTTGATCCCTGTACAAACTGAAACTGACATTTGTCACCATTCTTGCTGTTTTTAGTCCATAACTCCATAACATTCAATCATAGATAGTCCAAACTATACCTTTTTTGAATATTTATTATCAGATAAATAATGTGGTATAGTTTTCAATGTGACTGGAGTATCTTTTAGGGCCACTTCACACATAGTAAGAATGTGGCCGACTAAGCGCACGAAGGAGGAATTGCATGCCATTCATGAATAATTGGAGCTGCCTCCAATGCCTCACGAACCTGTCGCTACAACTATTTGTGCACACCAGCAGCTGAAAGACAGAGTGTGCCCTGTGAGAGCCCACAGGGCACACTCAATTCCTCTCGCGGCAGGTGTCAGCCAAATTCCAGGTGACACACATGAACATCCAACACTGCTCGCATGACACTTAGAAAATGTGAGGCCATTTGCGCTGTTAGCACGAAAATAGTGAGCAGACGATCACTTTCGAGCTGGCTGTGAAATCTGTCTAAGTGCCCCCACAAGTGTGGCACTGCAACACACATGTGACGTCCCAGAGTGTCAGCTCCCCCCGCAACACATGTGCCATGCGTGTGAATCACGCATGTGTTGTGCTCCTCCCCATCTGCCACACATGTGGAATGCGGGGGAGTGGGGGTGGGTGGGAGTGCACTTGCATGAACTGCTGATATGTGTGTACAGATTGAGCGGCCAGCCACATCAGAGCATACACAGCACAGTGAGCTGCCTCCCAGCTGCTGACCAGAGACTCACTGACTGCTGCAAATGAATGATGGCTCAGTGCACGTTGGTGTGTGCGCTGGATGGACAGGGGGTGTGGTCGGCGACTCCAGCAGCTGTTTAGATGGTTTTGGATGTCACAGCTGGGGAACATGTACTGTGACCTTGACCTAACAACTGTCCACTGTGACACATGTGTGTCTGCTTGCTGTCCTCACGTGGACATACATAAAAACATATATCGCTGTTGTGATGGGCTGCAGCGAGTGGGTGCACGGCGCGCACATTGACAGTGAAACGGACCATCAGATCATAACATGCATCGGGTGATCTGAATATCATGTCAACCACGAGTTTTGTTCCACACGACACGGTATATGTCCTGCAGCGCGATGTCCACAGGACATGCGTGTCAGGCCAGACAGGCCGGGCTAGCAGATGTGGACATGATAAGAGCGCATGAACTGCTCCATTCATGTCATTTCAGACTGTACATCTGTGACCATGGGTCATCTACAGAGGAACAGACCGTTCATACTTGTATTGTTCGCTCGATAAGAGGGATTCAATAAAATGCGGTGTTTTATGCTGTGTGGATTTATTTAAAAAAATATGTTTACCTCCTTGTTGATTTCAGGCATTTTACGCACCTGTAATAGGACAGTGATGGTAGCGCAGTGGTAAAGTTTCTGTCTGTTAATCAGAGCTTTTATAAATTGCAGGTTCGAATCCCACGGGTGACATGTATTTTTTATTTTTATTTTTTTCCACAGCAGCTGCACAATGTCATTCCACACACTCCAGCTGTTTGCACTGTGTTTGTTTACGCCTGCTCGACCACGTGTCCCTCCCGACGTCAGCTTGATGTTTTTGTGGTTCGCTCATGCGAACTGTTTCGCTGTGATTCGCTCTGATTCCTTCTTATTTGTACTATGTGTGAAGGGGCCCTTAATTTTGACCCCTGTGTAATTCTTCAGTTGACCCGTACCTGGTTGCCAATTGAAATTTCAAGTGACCAATTGGTGTTTTCATAAGAGTAATGTCTAAGGAGTATTTGTGACAATTTTGGTGCTTGTTTCCTTGAAAGGAACAATTGTTACAGTTATCTGCTCCACTATGTTGATCTATATTTTGTATTAAATTTTTTGCTTATGAAAACCCACTTCTAACAGGACTTTGACCTTGAAAATCTTTTCCAATGTAAAAATTTGTGGAATTGGAAACTAGTGTTGGAGGAGGTAGGTGCTCTACGATCGCAGTGCTCCAGTTTTTTTTATTGTTTTTTTTTTAATTTGTTGAACATAGATCCTTCTCAACTTGGACATGTGACATTAGCAACAACTGAAAAATATGTTAAGCTTACGAGGTCTGTGAGAAAAGTATCCGACCTTTTTATTTTATGCAAAAAATATATGGATTTGATTCATATGTTTTTACGTCAGCCAAGCTTGAACATTCGTGCGCATGCGTGAGTTTTTTCACAGCTGTCGGTTGCCTCATTCGCCTGTGGGCAGGCTTTGAGTGAGCACTGGTCCACCCCTCTCGTCGTTTTTTCATTGCGAGGATATGGCGGAATGATTTGGGCTTTGTTCCATCAGAATTTTTTCAGAAACTGTTAGAGACAGGCAGCTGGAAACCATTCGGAAAATTCACATGGCTTTCGGTGAAACTTTTATGGGCTTCACAGAGATTAAGGAGTGTTACTACTGCTTTAAGGACAGCCCACAATGGCACACGGTGCATCGCGCTCCGAGTTGCGATCGACAGGCAGAAACCACCAGATCATTTCTAAACGGATGGCTGTGTGGATCCGGGACCATCGTGTGCAATTTCTCTGGTTATCACAAGAGCTGGACATCAGCCATTTTCCGGCAGATTTCACTTTTAACAAGAGATTTTGTGGGCCGTCCTTAAAGCGGTAGTAACACTCCTTAATCTCTGTGAAGCCCATAAAATTTTCAGCGAAAGCCATGTGAATTATCCGAATGGTTTCCAGCTGCCTGTCTCTAACAGTTTCTGAAAAAATTCTGATGGAAGAAAGCCCAAATCATTCCGCCATTTCCTCGCAATGAAAAAACGACGAGAGGGGTGGACCAGTGCTCACTCAAAGCCTGCCCACAGGCGAATGACGCAACCGACAGCCGTGAAAAAACTCATGCATGTGCACGAAGGTTCAAGCTTGGCTGACGTAAAAACATATGAATCAAATCCATATATTTTTTGCATAAAATAAAAAGGTCGGATACTTTTCTCACAGACCTCGTATATGCATCCTGCAAGGTCACAGAGTATGAACGTGGTGTGGCGTGTAAAGATGACGGTTGTCAGTGAATGTGATTAAGCACAGGGTGTGATAACATAATGTATTGGACTTGTACCATGTGATGTGAGCAAAAACAATCATAGCAGTCCCGTAGTATAAGTTTAGCAGAACCTTGGTGTTTCTGATAGGACTGTGCAAAATTAAGAATTGAATTGAAAATGACTCATTCAATTCAATTTTGAAATGAGCTAGCAAACAGGACGCAGAACTACAAGGCAACAGTTCTGAATTTTGCACAGTCCTGGTTAGGGTTGGGTATTAAGAACCGGTTCTTTTCGAGTATCGTTAAAAAATGATTCGATCCATTGATATCAATAGCTTTTTTGCTTACGATTCCCTTATTGGTCCTTCAGAGTGGCCGTTGTTTTTGAGGGTGTTTGTTGGGAAAATGTTGATTACAGACCCTGCAGCGGGTCTGTAATCAACCGCTTCTGCAGCGCGACTCCACTTTGAAGCATGAAGCAGTGCTTCGATCCACTGGCTCCTTGGTTCTTTGATTCACTGCTCTTCAGAAGCAGCAAACCATTAAATCGTGAGTCAATCATAAGTCACTTTTGTGTGGATTAAAGTCACTAACTGGGACTCTTGTCTTGTTGCAGTCAAGAAACGAGAATCGTCCTCCGTTCCGTTGGCACAGCTCCAAATGCTACGCAGCTCTCTGCCGAGACAGAGTCCGGTCAGAATTAATAACTTCAAAATTAATTGCTGCTTTAAATAAAATGACACCTCTTTCCAAAAGTTGTCATACAGACAACAAACTACAATCGACTAAAATGTTTTTTCCTCTCAAAATGAGTCGTCCTGCATTCTTTATGAATTACATCCTGACGTGCAGCACAGCACAGCTGCAACAGCTCAGCTCAGAGGTATGGAAAGACATTCATGCCAATAATGTCTGAAAGGAAATTCTTTTGACAATAACTACAGATTTTGTTTATTTTTATTTATATCCAGAGATCACGGATCCACCATGTAGAGTTTATTATGTCCAGAGTTTAAGGATCCAGTGACCAATTTAATAATTATTTACTTTAAGACTCTATAAAATGTTGTTGACATAGAAAACCTGTAAAGCCTACTTTTAGTACACAGAAAAGTCACAAGCGGTATTGATAAGGGAATTGATAAGGAATCAAATCGATAAGTGGAATCAATAATGGTATCGATATCAATAATATCTTATCAATATCCATCCCTACTCCTGGTTTCTGTAAAATCTCTACTGATATCACAGCATGTATGACATTATATAACAGCTGAATGGATCCTTGTCATTTGATTGGTGCTTTGTATGTCACGTGACATGGACTATTCATCCCATTGTTGCATTAAGGGTGCAATTTGGTTCCATTTAGAGTGCAATTTGGTTCCATACGTTAGATACCATTGCACTCTGCGAAGCCCGCTCACTAGTGGGCGCTGTGTTTAGCTAAACGTGGTTTGTTTTGCTGACGGGCAACGATTTGAAGGAGCTAATTGAAGGTGCTAATTCTTTTAACACACACACAGACACACAAATAAATCCACTGCGCTGTAAACCATCTGGAGACATGAAGAGTTGTTAGGAAGAAGTTAGAATGAAAAGCTGGACAAATTTCTGCTGTGCTTTTTTCGCTGCACTGAGGAGGTACAGTTTTATTTTATTTTATTTTATTTTTTGGAAGTACATAAAGTTGGTGCACGTCATCGCAGACTTCATCATCTGAATTATTTTTGGACTGCTATTTAAAGTTTGTGTTGGATTGTTGATGTCAAAGCAGCAGTGATGCACAAAAGCTGGGCAAATTTCTGACGTGTTTTTTAGCTAGAGTGAGGAAGTACACAAAGTCAGATGCACCAAAATGTAAGTCCTTTTTCTGTTGTTTGTAAATTAATATAATATAAAATAACAAGGATCTATTTTAGCCATTATATAAAACAAATAATTAATATTTTTACATTCTTTGAATGGAACGAATATTTAATTCGGTGAAAGCTGGAACATACTGTTCAAAGTATGTTCCTAAGTTAATGCCATAGGTATTAAAGGCACTGCGCTGCGGTGGTTTGAATCATATTTATCTAATAGATTACAATTTGTTCATGTAAATGGGGAATCTTCTTCACAGACTAAGGTTAATTATGGAGTTCCACAAGGTTCTGTGCTAGGACCAGTTTTATTCACTTTATACATGCTTCCCTTAGGCAGTATTATTAGACGGCATTGCTTAAATTTTCATTGTTACGCAGATGATACCCAGCTTTATCTATCCATGAAGCCAGAGGACACACACCAATTGGCTAAACTGCAGGATTGTCTTACAGACATAAAGACATGGATGACCTCTAATTTCCTGCTTTTAAACTCAGATAAAACTGAAGTTATTGTACTTGGCCCCACAAATCTTAGAAACATGGTGTCTAACCAGATCCTTACTCTGGATGGCATTGCCCTGACCTCTAGTAATACTGTGAGAAATCTTGGAGTCATTTTTGATCAGGATATGTCATTCAATACGCATATTAAACAAATATGTAGGACTGCTTTTTTGCATTTGCGCAATATCTCTAAAATTAGAAAGGTCTTGTCTCAGAGTGATGCTGAAAAACTAATTCATGCATTTATTTCTTCTAGGCTGGACTATTATAATTCATTATTTTCAGGTTGTCCTAAAAGTTCCCTGAAAAGTCTTCAGTTAATTCAAAATGCTGCAGCTAGAGTACTAACGGGGACTAGAAGGAGAGAGCATATTTCACCCATATTGGCCTCTCTTCATTGGCTTGCTGTTAATTCTAGAATAGAATTTAAAATTCTTCTTTTTACTTATAAGGTTTTGAATAATCAGGTCCCATCTTAGGGACCTCATAGTACCATATCACCCCAATAGAGCGCTTCGCTCTCAGACTGCAGGCTTACTTGTAGTTCCTAGGGTTTGTAAGAGTAGAATGGGAGGCAGAGCCTTCAGCTTTCAGGCTCCTCTCCTGTGGAACCAGCTCAGATCAATTCAGATCAGGGAGACAGACACCCTCTCTACTTTTAAGATTAGGCTTAAAACTTTCCTTTTTGCTAAAGCTTATAGTTAGGGCTGGATCAGGTGACCCTGAACCATCCCTTAGTTATGCTGCTATAGACTTAGACTGCTGGGGGGTTCCCATAATGCACTGAGTGTTTCTTTCTCTTTTTGCTCTGTATGCACCACTCTGCATTTAATCATTAGTGATTGATCTCTGCTCCCCTCCACAGCATGTCTTTTTCCTGGTTCTCTCCCTCAGCCCCAACCAGTCCCAGCAGAAGACTGCCCCTCCCTGAGCCTGGTTCTGCTGGAGGTTTCTTCCTGTTAAAAGGGAGTTTTTCCTTCCCACTGTCACCAAGTGCTTGCTCATAGGGGGTCGTTTTGACCGTTGGGGTTTTTACGTAATTATTGTATGGCCTTGCCTTACAATATAAAGCGCCTTGGGGCAACTGTTTGTTGTGATTTGGCGCTATATAAATAAAATTGAAATTGAAATTGAAAGTATGACAAATACAAAGCCGTAGTATGACAAAGCCAAGTTGAATGGTATGTTCCAGCTTTCACTTCGTGAAATATTCGTACCATTGAACTCATAAACATTCATTATTTGTATAACATTATAGCCTTGATGGAAGTGCAATGGATTAACAAAGTACATGGGAAGATTTTTTTTCAAACATTTTGAAAATCTTGCCTTCGTTGAAACAAGACCATGGCACAGTGATGGAATATCCCGGTTCTTCATGGACACCTCTTGGCCTTTGAAGGTTTTTCAAGGATTAGACAAAGATTCAAACTGTGGCCTACGCATATTCATGAAAGTTCAGACAGGACTTTATGTAAATAAGGGAATGTTATGTGCCACTCCCAAGTGCACGTAAAAACTGAATACCTGTGGGGGTTTTCCAATCAGGCCATTAGATTTGTGCAATCACTGTCTGATGACGCATGCTGCATCCGTAAGACGCTGCTGCTCGTGGCTTGTTTAGACACATGCTGGGTGCTTGACAGGCGCTTGATGAAAGCTCCCTTGTATTGTGCGTGGGTAGGTGGGTATGCAAGAAGAAAAAAGAAAATGGGCGAGTGGTGTGTGTGTGTGTCTCAGATCGCCGATGCGGCTGTTTGTGAGTGTGTGAAAATGAGCAGAGTTCATGAGGTGACATCTCGTCAGCTGTTTGACTTTCCCAGTTTCCCAGGGAAGCAGTTTCAAGAACAGTGTAGAAGAAAAAACACCAAGTACAGACAATCGGAATGCCAGGAAAAGAAAAGGAAGAACGCTGTTTGTTGACGACTGAAGAATTATCGCCATGCTTTCGATTGCAGTCAGGGGAAATGTGTGAGTGACTGCACTGTGTTCGCAGCAAGCACATATCACCTACTGGACTCCTCTACCCATCCATCTCCCAGTGCTCTTCACAATAGCATGAATACATTAAAGAATGAGTCAGAAGGAAAGGGGACGCAAAATAAATATTGTGTTAGTATTTCCCCTCCCTCGCTCTTGCAATTGTCTTTCATGCTGACAGATGAACAATGAAAGAATTTTGAACTTTGCTGCGTGCCGTCTTTTACGTCTTGGTTCAAAACCACGCTGTCAAAGCCAGACGTGTTCTGACACAGATTGATTGATTGGCTTTCTGTGTCATTCTTTTGTTCTTTTAGGGAGGCTTTGGTTTCCCTCCAGCATCCAGGCTTTCTGTAGCTGTGTCATATTAACACCTGTTAACAACATAATGGAGTCATAAAATATTGATTCAGCTCCACTTTGATCGTAAAGTTCTACTATAAACATCCAAACTGGGAAACAGTCCATTCCACAGTTGGAGAAACTGTGCCCTCTGGATGATTTGGGTCAGGTTACAAAAAAAGGCCACTATTAATAAATAAATCCTCATTAGTAATGAGTTTTTGGTTTAGTTGGGAGATTGCCTTATGCTGATTTAATTCCCAGATGTTTTAGTTTGACAGTAATGCTGAGGTCAGGCCTGGGAGGTTGTGCCGGTGCCAAGCATTGCTGTATCCAACACACCATGGATCTGCTTTGGGTTCTGAATAGTGACCACCCAGGCAGGCAAGCCATCCATCCATGCTTTATGACGGTAAACATCTATCTGTCACAGCCATGGGAAACGTGAACATACCCTTAGCCTTCTCTACCTGCTTGGGTTCTTAATGTTGAGGCACCGGCATGCTCGATCATGACCAGAGAAACGGGCCACTTAGCCAAAATAACGTAGTCGACAGAAGTGATACTTCTATTCTTAGACTCCTTCAGCTGTCGTAGGTTAGACACAAAGTTATTCCAGCGGTACCAAAGGATTCTCCGCAGTAACTGAGTACCAAAACCACTTACTCATCACCCTAGATCACTGGTGAATGTCCAAATCTTACAACCATACAGTAAGACACGAAGCAATAAGACTCTAAAGATATGGGGTGGGCAATCATGTGCCATAAAGGGCCAAGACACTGCAGGTTTTCCTTGCAACCAATCACCTCAGCAGGTGATTTCATTGACAATCAGGTGTTTATGTTCAGGGGAGAAGCTCATCAGCAAACCACCTGCTGAGGTGATTGGTTGCAGGGGAAACCTGCAGTGTCTCGGCCCTTGTTGCCCACCCCTTCTATAGACCTTTGTTCTTCTGCAAAGATACCAGCATCACCAAACACCTCTGTCCAGCAACCTCACATGTCCATAGCTTTTCCCAGGTGTCTCCTGATCTCAAAGGTTGAGGACCAAAAAGATGAATGTCACTACTGATATACTCTACAAGTTCATAGGGCTGGACTTTATATCTCTATTATGAGTTATACTAATATATTTTAGAAAGAGATATATAGATGAGAAAATACTGTAATAACAATATATTTTATCTCTTGCTTTCTGACCATTTTTAATTAACACTGTTTGCTCTCTTAGCCCAAACAAAGCAGCGAAGGCATCTCTCTCTCACCCTCGCTCTCTCTGTGTCTGCAAGCAGGCCTCTTACAGTTTTCTAGTAACATGAGGTGGACATGGAAGAAGTAGTTTGAGATTTAGAGATTTGGATTTGGGATTTCAGATGGGGAGTGACATTATCTGCAAATGTTGCCATAAGCAAACTATCAAATGGTGAAAGCACTTCCAATGGATTCCATCACCAACAGCAGCTACGCAACTTGACTTAAGAAGACAGTGTGAAACTGCATGCTCCTGCACTGTCCGTGTCTTCGTAGCCAGTAAAGTCTTCCCCGAAATAAAGCTTGTTACAAGTTTCATTCAGTAGTGTGGTTTCCCTGGTGCATTCACTATCCTTGTAAATCTCTCTGTCGCTTTCTCTCTGTCTCATCAAAAGAGAATTTTCATTTTGATCCAGGACAGTCACAAACCCACACACTCTGATTCTTCAGTTCAATCAACATTTATTTTTATAGCCCTTTACAGCAGCCAAAAGGTGACCAAATCAAGGAATTAAAGCAAACATAAAATAGAATTTAATAAACACATAAAACCATAACATATCACGTCACCACAAGGTTTTAAAACCCACTTTAAATCAGTAAGTCTTGAGCTTTGATTTAGAAAGTGCTCGGTCAAAAATAGTGTGTAAATTGGGGGGTAGCTGGTTCCACAGTTTGGGGCCAGTTATCGAAAAAGCACAATCACCCCAAAGTATATATTTTGACCTTAGGACTTCTAAATAAAGTTGACCAGCTGACTGCAGTGCCCTACTGCAACTGCCAAGAGTTAACCCTCTGGGGTCCAAGGGCATTTTCTGGACAGTTCACTCACCTGGCATAAATGTTTTATTATTGCTTTTAGCAGCAATAATAAATTTATTTATCTGTCAATCTCAATCAAACCTCAAACAACTGTCAAATATCACTCCCAAATACTTAACAGCTAGTTTTAAATAATTAGGCAGAAAACCAAACTTTGAGGGTATAACAATCTAGAGTTCTTCCGTTCTACAGTAATGCTGAGCAAAATGTTTTAATCATCACATGTGCGTCTTGAAAGCTATATATTCTGATCATGGGTTTGAAAAATTAGGAAGTCTCATCCCCTCAGGGGGCTTTTTGGTTTGCCTCATTATTCAGACTAAAACTGTGACCTCTGGAGTAATATTAAAAACCATGTTGAGATAGGAAGGTAATTGTTAAAACTCTGTATTTAACCATGAAGAACCACACAGAATTTAAATGGTATATGTGGAGCTAAGTGTAATGTGTGTGTCTGTGTGTGTATTTATTAGTGCACGTGATGTGCCAGTTGAGTAGTGCCATTAAAGAGCTGTGAAAGACGTTCTGGGGGTTTATCGATGAGGTGGGAGATACGCAGCCGAAAATGGCTTCTGGTTTATAACCCGGGCAGCTGTGTGGGTTTGATAAAGGTTAGGGTACTTTTTTTTTGCGATCCTTCTCTGCTCCCCAGATGAGATCCAAACACAATGGGGCGAGTGTGAGAGATGCTATTGTTCTTCTGGGAGGTTCTCCTGTTTTGTGCTCTGCTTCACGCTGATTAGAACCTTCCGTCCTGGTCCAGCTCCTGACTCCTGACTCTTGGCTCTGCGGCTCCTTGCTCTGGGGGATTCCTCTCTGAGGCATCCAGCCCCCCTGCAAGCACACCAACACTGGCACGTTTAATGTGTCTGGCACGCATAATCCCCCCTGACTTACCCACCCAGGCAATGCACGAACACACGTATGCATGCACGCCCCCGCAGTCACACATGCAGTGGGCTCTGGTGCAGCAGGTTTGGCAGTGACTGTAGCCCAAGCCTGTGGAGAGATCTTTACGGAGCACGCAGAGCCCATCTGTGACTGCTCCTCAGTGATGGGAGGCAGCTGGCTGTGTGTGTGTGGATTTGTGCGACTGGTGTCACCAGGGTAGGAGTTGGGAGGGAGTGGGGGGGTGGGGGGGGCTCCTGAACTCAGACAGAAAGTCCGACCCAATTGCCGGCCTCTACTCCAGCCAAATCTCTCCTCTCCTTTCCTCTCTTCTTGTCGCCTCCCCTCTCGTCGCCGTTCCTCTCTTCTGCCAGCCCTCCAGCTGGAAGAGCTCAGTCCCTGATCTCCAGGATGAATAAACGGAGAAGCACAGAGCAACAGTCTGGTCCTCCTCTTGCTGTCAGCGATACCGTGGATGACGTTCAATCACAACCGCATTCGCCCCGTTCGCCGAGCTCCCCTGCTCTTACAGAGGAAAGGCTCTGGCATTGACGGAAACCACAGAGGCCGTAAGAAGAAACAGATTACACTCTTTCTCCTCCCTAATGACTTGTGACACTCCTCTCGCTCAACAGTCCTCTTCAACCCGTCCGTCTCGCAACAACGTCCACTTCTGTCGTCTTTGCGGCAGTGAGGCCATCTGGGTGTCATCTTGTTAGCTCATTACGGCCGCAGCCGGCGTGATGCTAGGCCCTTCATATGACAGCAACGGAGGGCAGGTGTACCAAGCTTGTTTGCTCAGTGTAAGCGGCGTGCACGAGCTGTGTGTTATCTTGTGCCTGTTGTTATGAGTCATGCCGAATCTGATTTGCAGTGCATGGCAGCTTGTTGACTGGGCTAACTGAGGCTAGTGTTTGTGTCTGTGAGAGAAAAAGGGTGTCTGTGTTCACACATATAAAAACATTTCACTGCGGGGCAGATTTCAGGGTATTCTGTCTGTCTCTGCCTCTGACATCTTCATTTATGTCCTAATGGCGACAGCCTAAGGGGAAATTACTGCATTTTCTGCTATTCAGCAAGTCGCACTTGGCAAGTTGGCCCTACTGGAGTTTAAATGCAACTTGAATTGAGTTTATAGTTTATCCAATACCACTACCCGTTGGCGGGTTTATGCTTGTTTTCTATAATGAGGGTCAAATCCTTCCTGCTTTGCTATACAATTCTGGAGCCAGATGGATCTTGTTTTCCTTATTTTGCCGACTTGTGTGTTTGTTCGTGTGCGTCTTTATGTACGTGTGGCCTGGGCGTACACCAGCACGGAGGCGGCTTGTTTACGGCGTTTGACATGTGAGGAAATCAGTGTGTGTACACTGCGGGGCGTGTGTTTATGTGTGTGTGTTTATAGTCGGGCCTCTCTAAGAACATCTGCCCCTGTGACGGCCTGACAGAAGCCAGCTATGTATACAAGCCCAAGCCGAGCCCACGGCTACAGGGTCAGACCCGTGACCAGCTCACCTTCCCACGGTGTCCACTCACACACACTGCAGGGACACATCCCAGGCTGATTTCAGATCGTTTAGTCATTTTACAATCCCATAAATATTTGGGCGTTGACAAAGTTGCTGTTGTTACAGTTGGCTGAAATGGCACACTGAGGCTGAAAGCTCTAATTTGATATTTACATCCAAATTAGGTGCACTGTGTAAGATCAGCAGTCATTTGACAAACAAAATATATGAGTCCTTTTTAATACTTGGTTGCATGTTTTTGCAAATCCGGACCATACAGACCCCACCAGATGTTGAGTTTCTACCCGGGCGATGCTGTGCCAGCCTTCCACTGCAGCTGTCCTCACTTATCCGTGGGCCATTCTGCCTTCAGTCGTGCCTTTAGCAAATCTAAAACTGTTCATTTGGATTCAGGTTAGGTGAGTGATTCAGCTATTGCAAAAGCACAGGCAAAGAAATGCTTTGATTTTGCATCGTTGTCTGTCTGCACGCTGCCTGACTTTAGAAGACTAATATAGCTTGAAAACACTTCACGATTCATCCAGGCGCACCACTAAATATTTAAGTACAACACAATCCAAGTCTTTAATTCTTCCAGAACAGCCACAGAGATTCAAAAGCCTCAAAGAGTTTCTGTATCTTAACTTCCATGATAATCCATCTTTCAGGTTTCAATTTATGTTATCGCCAAAGTAAAACAAATTCAGAAATATTACCTTCTTGGCAGAGGTAATGAAGGAACCACTTCAGTTGGCAGCTCTACACTCCTACGCCACAACACTTTCTTCATGACGCTTCACAGATGATATGGCATGTTTTAGATATGGAGCTTTTTTTAACTTCTCCATTCTCCTTTCTTCTTTATTTCTTCATTGAACTTTTCTTCCTGATTTTGACAGTTATGCCTGGTTCACATGGCAAGTTAGCCGATTTTCAACCCGATCTTCCCCTTCCGACAATCTTAAGGACGCCCCGATTATCGTGACGGCACTAAAGATAATCTTATTAGATATTCCTGGCGTGTGTGGCATGTTAAGAGCGCGCTAGTCTGCTCGGACGGATGTCAGGACTGCTCAGACCGTAAATCGTGGATATTCAACATGTTGGATTGTCTTGGCCTGATATCCCATTGTGTGGGGTGTCTCCCTCCACCGACCACAAACGACCACGCAGTCTGCTGAATGTGACGTGTAGCCAATCAGAAAGTGAGGTGACGACGCACAGAGCGGAATCCAAAATCAAAACGGTTGTCCGGCGGTCGTGCTGTTTCGACTCCTTTAACCAACACCTTTTCTTTGTCTTTTTGTATCGTTTTTTTTTCTCCATTAGAAATAGTCCCCAAACTATCTCCGTTGCGTCTTCCTCATCAACCATGTTTGTTTGCTCCAGAGTCATGTTTAATCTCAAGAAATTTTGTGAGATTTCCTGTTTGACCTGGGAATGTTCGTGTGTGAAATCTGTTCGTGTGTGGTGGTGTTCTCTCAGGTACAGACAGTTTGAAAATCTTGCCGTATGAACCAGACATTACATGAAGGGTGTTCTTGATTTGGCTAGCAGCTCTGTCCCACCACAATTATCCTTTTTCTTCCAGGTTTTGCAACATTCCTGATCTCACTATTTCAAGAATGTACAGCATGACTGATTTGGCCGCACCTGATGTTGTCAGGTTTTAGTGCAGCAGATAACTGAAACAATCCTTCACATGGCGATACAAGCACCAGATTTGGCATGAAGGTTCTTCATAAAACAGTGTTTGAGAAAAAAGTGCTGGCCATGTGAAAATCCAATATGACGGCCAGGTAGGGGTCAATAAAGAATGACACAAGGGTCAAAATTTAAAAATGCTCCAATCATATTGAAAGCTATACCACATTATGTGTCTGATCACAAAGATTCCAAAAAGGTATAGTTTGGACTATCTATGACTGAATGTTATGGAGTTATGGGGTAAAAACAGCCAGAATGGTAAGAAAGGTCAGTTTCAGTTTGCACAGGAGTCAAAAGTTAAAGTTGCTCCAATTTTGGTATAAAGCGGTGCAAAATATTGGTTGAACTAATAGGATTAATAAATGAAATAGTTTTGACGGTGTTGAATGTTTGGTTTGCAGAGTAAATAGCAAACAATATTGATGTCCATTGGATTCTATGGCATATGACGTATGTTACCCTGTAACGTGACAACTAAGCATGACACATGGTGCAAACTATTCCTTTTTGAACCCCTATTAACTCAACCAATAATTTGCATCACATTTTACAAAAATTGGAGCAGCTTTAACTTTTGACCCCTGTACAAACTGAAACTGACCTTTGTCACCATTTTTGCTGTTTTTACCTCATAACTCCATAACATTCAATCATAGATAGTCCAAACTATACCTTTTTGGAATCTTTGTGATCAGACAATGTGTTATACTTTTCAATATGATTGGAGCATTTTTAAATTTTGACCCCTGTGTAATTCTTCATTGTCCCCTACCTGGCCACCATATTGGATTTTCAAGTGGCCAGCACATTTTTCTCAAACACTGATTTATGAAGAACATTAATGCCAAATCTGATGCTTGTATGACCAAGTGAACAATTCTGGCCAAAAATCATACTTATCTGCTCCACTATTTTCAGACTTGATATTAACAGTCAGCAGCAACAGATTCTAAATGTAATAAACTTGAAGATGATCTGACTTTACAGCATATTTAAAAACAAAATTAACAACGAGGGAATAATTCATTCCGTGACTATAAAACAGCGGAGAAGCCAACTGTCCAGTTAGCTTTGGTTGTGGTAGGCTGGAAAACTTTACACAAACATGACTGTAATACCCACACCGTGCACTCATTTGGATATAAATATCTCCAAAATTAAAGTTGGAACTCTGCACTTTAAGAACATATTCACAATTGACCTTTGACGTAATTCCGAGGCCAGGGCTGTTATAATAAGAAACTTTGTCAGCTCCCAAATATTTATGGACCTGAGTGCGTCTGGCAGTTCACATGACACAGCAGCATTATAGATGTGGTAAATTTCTGCAGAGCCTCACAAACATACTGACAGTTTGATGATAGGTATGAAACGATCACCCTGTGTCAGGAGTCCGCGGCAGATCTTAACCACACATGGCGAAGTGAAGCCATTTCAGACGCCACTGTTTGAATGTTTCCATTGTGAGGACAAGCAAGTATGTGGCTTCCATTTTGATGGATCTGAAAGCAGTTTAGGGCTAAAACCATCCCTGCTAGCGCATAATTATTTAATATTGATTGACTTGAATGAGAGCAGGATGTGTTTGTACCCTATGATTACAGAAAACACAGACTGCCTTAGGCAAGGGAGTCAGCATCAAATCCCTGCTGTTATATATAAATTACACAATGCACAAGAGCTCAGCAACAATGTTCTGTGCACAACTCAGCTTTGTGTGGTGTTTTTTTTATGGACTTAAGTGTAACGCTGTCATGAGGATAAATTATGGTGATGGCTTGGTGTTAGTGCGGAACTGTAAAAGCTGTCCGGAATGAAAGCCTATGGAATATTGATTGAAACACTTTTAAGTTCGGCTGTAAATACGGACACTGTGCAGAAAGTGTCATCCGTTAGAACACGGGGAGGCTGCACACACTGATGTTTTTTTTTTTTTTTTTGTGAGTAATGTGACAGAAAAAAGGATAATTGGTGAGGGAACACTTTTCCTGTTGTGATAATTACACACGCCGACAGCAGAAGGGAATCGCGTTCCTGTTGCGGTGATGATTGTGGACGTGCGCTGTTGTTTATTTTTACATCAACATGCTGATGCGCTTGTAATGCGTTGTAAAGGACGGCAGTGGAAGGAAACGGCCTAAGATGAATGTCCAGCTGCAAAAGTGAGACAAAGAAAAACCTGTATCCGGCTGTTGGCACGGTCCCCTGGTAGCGATGGATCGCTCTGTGTATGTAGTGGAGGATAATTGATTTTAATTGATATGTATGGCATGTTCATGCTGCTGCTCAGGAGGAACAAATCAATTTGACACCATTCTGTTGATATGAGCTGTCCCTCCCTCTCCCAGTTTTTCTGTCTCGGGTCCATTCATTCAGCGGTTGGGGCTGCCTGCCAGCTCTGTGCTCGAGGCAGAGGTCTGAACTGACTGGCCGAGGTTGGAGAACAAGGGGGAAGGGCTAGTTTGAGGCTCTGTAAGGGGCTGTGAGTGGGTCTGAGTGTAGGCGGTGTTTTATATTAAAGACAGCAAGGGTGGGGCGCTTGAATAGGGGTGGCTGGGAAGTTTGGCTGGGAAGGTCCAGGATGCACCCTGCGGTGCTTTTGTGTGCTCTCACATCCGCATGTGTGTGTGTGTGCACGCATTTGGGTTTGGAGGCAGGGGCGGTGGTGGCATATGTGAGATCATGCGCTCATTTTCACCAGTGGAATGTTCGAAGAGGAGGGAGTTACTCTCATCCCTTTTCCTCTACGTGGTTGTTTTCTGTTCTCCTTCCATGGCGCTGCAGCGTAGCTGTGTTTGCATAAGCTCTTTACAGGATTGAGCACACCATGGAGCCATCCAGATGAAACAAAGTGAGCCTCATTTGGCTGTTTTCAGAATGATTCCCTTTATTTTGTTTGGTTCGGGGAGATCCACCTCGTTTGACACGAGGGGAATAGAGGCTTTCTCGGGCTCGGGGTCATTTCCCAGAAACATCATTTGGATCGGCACGGCTCTTCCGCTGTGTGCTCTTTCATCAACAGGTCCCGCAAAGTCTCCAGACAACAAGAATGAAAGATGCGATTCAACCTCTCGTTCACCCCTTCTTTCCCTTTGACCTCCTCAAAAGTACAATAATCTTCAGTCACTCGTCTCCTCCTCTCCATTGCGTGGCTGTGTGCAGTGGCGGAGTGGTGCTGATTAAGCCGACAGAGAGACAAACAGGAGACAAAGTCCCAGCCCACCAGTTTAGTTTCACATCCTGGACTGGAGCTGGGCTGCAGCTTGCCAAGTGGAGGGCTTTTAAATTGGGCTAAACACTAATTGCTGCCCTATTTCTTTTATGTTGCTTCTTTCCCATCTGCGATGGCGCTTCCAGACCTCCACAGCAGCCAGAGCCTCATTATAGCAGACAGTTAACAAAGGCTGGGAAACAGAAGCGGAGAATTCACTTAGGATAGCTATCTAACCGCCAACGAGGAGGCCTGCTCGGAAAATTGAATCAATGACAGAGGCCGGCTTGTGATTAAATCCTTTAAGATATTAAGATATTAAGATTTTGGAAATCTTAATTATCTAAATTGTTGCAGCTCACTTTGATAGTGGAATTAAGTGGGTTGTAAAAATGGGAACTGGGGTGTTAGGCTCATTATTTCACGTGAGCGGCTGTCTTTTAAGTGTTTTTAACACTTTGCAAGACAGAAAGTTTTGCTAAAAGGTGGGAACAATTTCACCACAAAGAAACGGAAAATGGAAAACACCTACTTGTTGAGTGGATCAAATCAAGCCCTAATTGTGTTTTTTTTTTTTCCTATGCTGTTTCTGTGTGTGTGTGTGTGTTTGTGTGTGTGTGTGTGTGTGTGTGTGTGTGTGTGTGTGTGTGTGTGTGTGTGTATGAAGCAGGGTGGTGGTCGGGGGGTAAGGAGAGGAGAAGTGAGAGAAAACAGAATGAGAGAAATGTTGAGGAGGTGAATGAGGGCGAAGGATAAAGCGAGAGGGAATGAGATTGGGGGGGCAGAAATTGAGGGAGCTGAAAAGGGGTTGATGGAAGGAGGAATAGTGAAAAGGTGGGGAGGGGAGGGGTGGTCAGCAACAAAGCCTAATGCTGCCATGGAAACATGTTTATGCCTCACTGATGCATCTTGTAGATCCAATTAGAGAGTGATTGTGTCTTCATAGACACATGCACGTGCACCTGGGCATGTTGCATGCATGTACGTGCAAAAAGCCTTATGTATGCTTATGCATGCACGTGCATTAACACATGCAGAGGGCTGCCGCCGAAAGGCACTAAATTTTCAGGAGACATCGGACAAAAGATGCCCCGTGTAGTCGCTCTTATCAGCCTTTGAGTGGGCTCAGCGGCTCCCCTCTCCCCCGCGAGCATCAGACATGGTGTGGAAATAATGTCTTTCAAACCAAAGCACTTCATCAAAATTAGAAAATAACGTCTTAGAGTGTATGTGTCTCCATCTGTCATGTCACTAGAGAAGATGATCCAATGCTAATTTTTGCACTCAGTACGTATTTATTCATTTAGGTGTACTTGGTACATTCATGTTTATTGGCTTATGTTTGTAGATTACTTAACCTGACGGGCCCCAATGATGCTGTTATATATCATGGTCAACTTTTCATCATTTTTATTAATAGATATTTTTACACAGTTTTCTAGACAAATATGTGTCTCATATTAAGAAAGGTGAGGTTGGTCTGAACATTTTGATTTGCAACACATGGGCATTATAGTTATAAAAAAGAATATTAAAAGAGGAGTTTCTTAAGGTAAAATCAAGGAAATACCCTTCGGGCTCTAATGGTTATGGAAAAATAAAACAATTGAGAAATTTTCACAAATTTATATTTCAAAATATAAGATGCCCTGTTCAATAGATAAAGGAAAAGCCTACAGCAGTTAATTAAACTAAGTGCTCATTAACTTGGAGATGCTGTAGCATGTTACGTACTGGAGAAAGCCAAAAGAAATGACATTAACCATAATATTATAGTATTGTGCTACAATTGGAATAAACTTGGAATTGTGTCATCCAAATGCACTGATAAATTGGATGCGTGCAGTATCTGAGATACCCAACAGAAAAAGACGTGATGTCTAGCTGCCACGGTTAAGGCTGAGGTTAGAGAGATAGGGCTATGACATCATCGTTTTACAAAATTTGCGTGTTGGTTGCACACATGGAAATGCAAACTCCGTGTTTTGAGATTTCTCCACTCTGGAACCCGTTTTTAAGAAGCATTTTCGGATTCTGAAAACACCAGTTCCAAATGGATGAAACGCCGATATATGATACATGGGGAACAAACTGGTACCATTTTTTTAAAAATTACCCCCAAAATAGCCATTTATGTAAGACCATACAGTGTTGTACCATGTGCGATAAACTCCCAAACTATAATATGTAGCCCTAAAAACTATATATATTCTGAATACTCATGGCATGGGGAACAAATTGGTACCATTTTTTAAAAAGCTGAACTGAAAATTACCCCCAAAATAGCCGGTTGTGGGTATGACCAGGCAAATTCACATTTCCAGCCCTGTATATGTGTTGGCCATCTCTGTTTATTTAATCCCTTTCTACAGCACACTCAGCACAGCACACTCAGCAAAGCAACAACAACATGCTTAGGCTGAGGCTGTGGGTATGATCAGGCATATTCAAATTTCCAGCCCTGTATATGTGTTGGCCATCTCTGTTTATTTAATCCCTTTCTTCAGCTACTTTATGTTCTCAGCTGTTAAGCACCTGACTGTCCTGTACAACCCAGTTTGCCTTCCTGTCTGAATAAATCATTTTATGTTTGTAAAATTGCAATGTAAAAACAGTGAAATACACCACTACCTCAATTTTTATTCATTGATATTTACATTTACTGTTACCTACCTTTTGTGTGTAATTTTGCTATAAATTTGATTGCAAAACAAAGTCTGCATGAAGGACTTCAAATGTTTTGGTCTTTTAACCAAGTATTTCCACTTAGTTTGGGGAGTCGACCTCTTATAGTTCTGCTGGGCAAACTTTAGCCCATTAACTATTATATTTATAAGACATCAGCATTACAAAAACAAATGTTGGGCAATTGTTTTGATTAAAATGATTGGCATTTGGCTTATGTCTAAAACAGGTTAACCCGGACAGCGCCGGGTACCCCAGCTACATAAGAAACATGTTACTGTTTCATAGAGATAGCTTACCAAGTGAACTAACAAATGTATTGTTATAAAATATTTTGTTTCTGGTATTCTGACTTTTTGTAGTGTTCTGATAAATTCCGCTACCTGCATCAGCTGCCAGCCGCCACATCTGATAGAGACGTCCTGCTAACCAGAATATTGATCAAATAAATGTGTGCCTGTGATAATGCTGAAGCTGTGAAACAACAAAAATCTATCAGAAAAATGAGGAAGACTGTGAATTATTTGCACTCGACCAGGCAAACATCATTAAAATATTTTTGCCCAAACCTTTACTTTGGGCAAAGAACAGTGTTGACACCAGCCAGCGGCAGCCCAAAATTTTAATGAGGCGACCTCCTCATATTTCTCTACGCAGGAAAAATCCTCTTATGTATTTTATTATTATTGTTGTTGTTATTATTATTGTTATTTTTTTACTTACATTACTCTTTTCATTGACATGAATTATAGTTGTGGAAATTTTGTTTCATCCATAAAAAATTAGTGGTATTTGGCCTTTTTTTTTTTTTTTTTTACACTTTTTAAACATCCGTTTGATTTGTTCTTATTCCTGAGTGTTGAAAGTGATATTTGTTCAAATACCAGGAAAATATCCGTTTGATTTGGCAGTAGCCTAAACACATATCATGTTTATTCAGTTTACAATTTTATTCCTCAGAACTGTTGAAAAAGTTGGAATATGTGACCATGTTTGAACACTTTTCTTTTTAGAAAGTTCTCTTTTATTAAATTACTGGCAGCTTTGTTTGATAATTAACAGTTTTCTATATGTAGAAAACTGTTGATTATCAAATAAAACTTGAAAGTTTGAAGTTATATCCGTCTAAACCAGGGGTCTGCAACCTTTACTGTATAGAGTCATATTTGTCCCATCTCCCACTAAATAAAATTTGTCAAAAGCCGTAGAATACATTTGTTAATAAATATCCATTCCTGCATTTAAGGCCTTCAGCACATCCCAAAAATAGATGAGACAGGGATCATTTATTCTGAATCCAGTCTTAATTATAAGGATGAAATCTTCACTTTTACAACCAGTTTTCTTGAGATACATTAACAAATGATAATCTGAACATTTCCAAGTCACCGAATATGTTTCGGACTTCACTGAGATCAGTCATTAAGAAATACAGAATGAGACGCTCGAATATCCAAGAGAGACTCCGAGTTGAACTGCTGCTTCTTCGCATCAGAAGGAGCCAGCTGAGGTGATTTGGGCATCTGCTGAAGATGCCCCTGGTTGTCTCCCTGGGAAGGTTTTCCAGGCATGTCCAACTGGGAAGAGAAGGCCAGTGAAGACCCAGGATACTCAGGAGGGATTATATTTCCCAGATGGCTTGGGAATGCCCCAGGTTGCTCCAGGAAGAGTTAGAGGATTTGGCTGACGATAGGGGGGTGTGGACTTAGCTGTCTGGTCTGTACTGGGATAACGACCTGGCCCCAGATAAGTGCCATAAAATGAATCAATGAATGAAGAAATACAAACACTATAGTAATGTATGCATAGTAAATCTGTGTCAAGTCAGCAGTTCTCTAAAGTTGAGTGACCCTGGTGAAAGGACTAGTGAGGGAAGCCACAAAGGCGCCCATGACAGCTCTGAAAGAATTATAGGTTTCTGTGGATGTGAGTGAAGATAATGTCTCAACTTTTTCTGATTTGGGATTGTATGTGCTGAATTCATGAATTTATAGAACTTTTAAAAAGTTTTAAAAAGGTTTATTGTTAAAAATGTAATGCAGCGTTGGGTTTGAGACCAGAGGATCCTCGGTTCAAATCCCAGCCTGATCAGAAAATCACTAAGGGCCCTTGGGCAAGGTCCTTAATCCCCTAGTTGCCCCCGGTGTGTAGTGAGTACCTTTTATGACAGCAACCTCACATCAGGGTGAATGTGAGGCATTACTGTGAAGCGCTTTGAACGTCTAATGCAGATGGAAAAGTTATATATATAAGTGCAGTCCATTTACCCCCGCCCCTCAAAAAAAAACAAAACAAAAAAAAAACGGAACAGAATGTGACAACAACACACTGGCATGTGCATGCACACTATGAAATAAATTGAATGGCACAATGCAGGCATATCTGAGTCCCCATGCTTTTGGAAAATGAACAAAATAAGATGTGGCCCACTTTATAAGATATAAGACCCACTGGCACACTGGCTACTACTCAAAGCAACCATGTTCCTAATTATTCATGGATGGATGGATGAGATTTATTGTCATTGTCATTACAAGTGCAACAACGAGATTACGTCCACACTCAAATTACCACAGACAAGATACAGCAATTAATCCACAATTATTACTTGTTTACCGTAATAATGGGACACCTCAGAATTAAGACAACACATATACATTTGACATTGTTTATGTGCACTAAACCTGAAACAGTCCGTTTTCCGAACTGAGGCGATATGAGTGTGTGGTAGCCGCAGCAACATGTAGTCGCGCCACTGCCGTCTTGGGGGGAATGGAGATCTACAGCAGCTAAAACTGCGCAGCCCCCGGAGGGTGAAAAGAGTGGCGTGAGCGGGGGTATGTGATGGAGACAGGAGGGGGGTAGGGGGAGGTGGAGCATGCTTTCAGTCTCTGTCCATGTGTGAGTCAGTTTTTGTCCATGTGTACTAGAGTTAGAGAGATAAGGAGGCAGCCGAATGTTCACCAAGGCCGTAGAAATTCTTCTGGAGGAAAACAATGGGGCATTTTGTCCTTCAAAGGCTGATAAGCCTGCCATGTTTGTGGTTGAGCAGTGTAAAACACTTTTACAGCTCACATGAACAACCAGAACAAAATTATGAATATTCTCTGGTATCCAACCAGCCCAGTCTCACGTTTTTTTTTCATGCTCCTGTGACGAAATGAGTCAAATTTTTGTGAAAGAGCTTTTTTTAACTCACTATTACTAACCCTACTCCCACCCCCAACTCTAACCTTAACCATAACCTAATCTTACTCCTTCCCCCCACCCTAACCATAACCACCTCCCCCTTCACTTTTAATTTTGTGCAGCCATCACGGAATAAATTAGAATGAATTCATGCTGCCGTGATGAAAATGAAGCGCTTTTCTTCACAATATCACAAACCAAATTAATGTATATTTCGTGCTGCTGAAGCATGGCTTACCGTGAGACCAGGATGCTCCGACATCTTCCTTTGCAAGGTGTGCATTTGCTCCGAGATGTTATCCATTTTGCATCTGAGTTCAAGGGTTAACGCAGTCTGAGAATGCATCGCCTTGCACAACTCATTAATCATGACGGACAGGTGAGGGGTTGTGGTTCTGGTAGCATCCGTCTTGCCAATTTTCCGGTAGGTCAGGGCAGCACATAAATCAATAAGTACCAGCCCCCTTACAATAAAACCAAATATAAATAAATCCTTGACGTCCTCCACAGAGAATGGCGCAAAGCATGTGACACGCCACGTCTCCCAGGCATCAAGAACATAGCCCTCAGGGTAGGTTCCACCTGGGCACGCAGGGTCCCCCGGCCCTGATCTCCTTGTTGAAAAAATGGTGTCAATAGCGTTCAGAGACCAGCTGATCAATTCCATGGTTAATCCAAATAGTTTGAAGAATTCACAGTCTGGTGAAGTCGGGGACTTGAAGGTTGGAGCAGAGATAGAGGAGAGAGGAGGAGATGCGATCGCCCTCGCTGGAGTCATGATGGCTTTCCTTAAAACCCTCCCACAGTTATTATAAAAAGGGAAACTAGCTATAGAGACCAAAACTGGTTTTGTGCCAGGCTGCAAACATGTTTGCTTGTGGTGTAAAATTAGACACTTTAACATGCCCCTTCTATGGGGATTGACTCACTTTTGGAGCCTGCTTCAAGTGGCCCTTCAAGGAACATCATTTGGCATTTTTGTGGTGTCCGTCTGTTTTTAATTCCCATTTTAGCATAATATTAATCCAACAACAAAAATTGTAAGAAATTTTCATTTTTGTTTTCAGAGGTTTATTTTTTCATTTTTGTCTACCGGTAGTTTATTTCTGTGAAAATGACTGTGAACAAACATTTGTTGTTTGTTTTGTTGAGGTAATCATATACAAACAATTATTTTAAGACATGTTATATTGAAACGCATTCTTATAAAGTATGTGAGAATAGTCATATTTGCACCATATTAGAGTGAAGACATGTTGTTAGATTAGATTTAATCACGTCACACCTGTGTGCTTCATTTCAAGAATACTTGTACTGTGAGCAGATACAGACCAGCTGATCAGACGTTGTGTCCAGACTGTGAAACTCAACTAGGTGCTTCTTTTTGTCACACAAAGTAATTGAAATGAAGCAGATCTGCTGTGACATACTTTTGCATAGTTTTTCAGTTTATAAATTTCATTGCTGTTAAAGATGAAGTGCTCCTTCTCTCTCACAGCAATAACAACAATAATAAAGTCTTTTACTGTGGAAAAAAATCAACAGCAAATCTTCTACAAAGATGAATGAAGTCTGACAAGATTTCCCCTACATAAAAAGCAATACATTTACCAGACTAAAAATGACCAAAGTTTTAATCTTATCTAAGTTTCTTCATATAATTATATTATTCCTTTTTATATAGTATATTCGTTTTTACCCCGAGGTCATCAAATATGGCCATCAGGTTTTGTGAAGGCTTTGCATCCTGTCTGCCTGTCTGTGCTCAGCATAGGCCCAGTCCTAGTCCTGCCAAAGTCTTCAAATTTACAGGGAACATTCTAGGGACACAGACCTTGGACAAGTTCAAAGATGGTTAACCTTAACATAGTTGAAGAGGTTAAGAAGTCACATTCTATTTCAATCTTTTCAGGGCATGACAGCCAATCAGAGTAGAGCTATACCATGAAGTCAGTGGCTGGTCTTTCCAAAATCACTTTGTTTTGTCTGTTTGTGTACATGTTTTCCATATATTGTGTAAAAGCTAGCGAGAAATTGCTAGCTTTTACATAAAATGCTGTTTTTGAAACCTAATAACACATCTGGACTTACTTGCAAGACATTTCACAGACGTTAGCATGGTGACATCACAGGCTGGTAGCTAGCTGCAAAAATTTGTATGTAAATACATCCACTTTGTCATGTATTATGTAAAAGCTAGCGAGACGTAAACACTTCTAAAACTGAAAACACTGTTTTTGTAACCTGATAGCACCTTTGGAGTCATTTACAAGACATTTTACAGACATTAGCGTGGATGCAAACTTCCACTAACTCAAAGCTAACTTCTTATGGAGCAAAATTTGTCTCATTAATACCTGCAAATGCACAGAGGGTGATCTACAAATATTCCTGGATGTGCACAACTTCCACTCTTAAAACGTAAATATTGTTTTTGATTGATTGATAGAGGGGCTTTATTGAATATGTAAAAATTGTATGTAAGACAATAGCATCTTAATAATTAATTAAATACCTCAAATTATAAAGAACACAATGTGCTTATGGCCAAGGGTATTTTGGCATTGCGTTAGATTTTTATATTGTAGAGCAGGTAGTCTGCCAACATGTGGTCTTGGGTTCAAATCTTACTCAGGCTACCTGTCTGTGTCCTTGGACAAGAGACTTAATCTGCATTGTCTCAGTCAACCCATCTGTAAATGAGCATCAGTATTGCCTGGGGAAGTAACCTGAGTCGGATTGGTGTATCATCTGGTGGGAGTCATACACCCCTTATTCGCTTCATGCTATGGAATCAGCCAACAAGCCTCAGGGCCTTTATCGGACTTAAGCAAATGACTGATTATTAAAAGCACAGGGAATGTGGCACTTATTGTGTTAATGAATGTGCAAGACCCTCAAAATGTGAGTCTGATGTGATTGTTCAATTTTCAATTTAATTTCAATTTATTTAGTTTATGTAGCAACAAATCACAGCAAAGCTGCCTCAAGGTGCTTCACACAAGTAAGGTCTAACTTTACTTACCAACCTCTAGAGCAATTGGTCACCAGGGGCCTCATGTACAAAGACTTGCATTGGTTTTCTACCAAAACCTGGCATACACCAAAAGCCTGAATCAAGCGTAAGCACAGATATATTCAGATGTATCAAGGTGTGCGTAAGCATGAATCCATGCATGTTTGGTTTGTACATCCCACTAATCAAATGTTAATGTGACAGACAACTCACAACCAGTTGTACATCGGAACTTCCAGTTTTACATGATTGTAATAGACTAGAGCACTTATCACCTTTTTTTTCAAGAAGCGCCACTTTTTAGTAGAAGTTGATATGGAATAAACTCTCCTGGATGTTGGAAAAATGGATACCAAGCTCAAATAAAAAAATTTTGATTAGAAAAACGTCAATGGAAATGTATTCCTAAATTGGCAAAATGTCGTAGTATTTTAGTGTTTCACCCAATGGCCTTTGCTAATGATGTTGTCCAGCATGTGCAATATTATCTTATATTGCTGTCTCAGTTTTAAATATTGTATAATAATGTTTCCACATATCAAGTTTATCATGTTTAAGAAAAGCAAAAAGCAGCAGGACATGATCGATGTTTGAATGACAGTACATAAAATATGTGTTTTCTCAGCAACAAACATGCATGTTTTTGTTATGTGGATGTTGAATAATTCTCTTTAATTCTTATTTTGGTCTAATTTGTCTTTTGGTCTAGCGGTCATTTATGTGTTGGTCAGGATTTTAAAAACATAACCTGTACATCAGAATACCTGCACCATTTGTTAGTAGTTTGTTCTTTATAAGTGGTATTCCAGAACCACTGGTAAATAAATATATTACAAACATCAGTTATAACTTCTTAATGAAATGGCATAGAACATGTAGAAGTGACGAATTAAGATGTTCATTGTGTTTTCTCAACATTTTACGAGTAATATGATTTTTGTCATGATGTTATTCAGGAAAACGCATAGAAATGTTGAACGCTTTACTTAAAATTTGTCATTTATCTATTGTGTATGTTTCTTGTCCATTTAGAAGCTAAAAATAAAAATGTTAACTTGGTATCCTATTTTTCCATGAACTGGACCTTTTGAACAGTTAAAAACAATACTGTTAGTCTTCTACTCAAAAATGCTCGTTAATCTTTTGTAAAGCCACTTTTCATGAATTCTGTAAAGACTATAAGTAATAATATGAATCTGAACTGATTAGAATTTGGTGGATATGGGCATAATCAATCATGAGGTGTTGATAGGTTGCTGGTTACCACTGAAAACCGCATTGATGCTTATGAAAATTCAGTAAGGTATATCTTATATATTATATTCCAATTCTAAGGTGGAACTATGCCAATATATAAAGGTATATCTAAATATCTAAAAAGGAAGAGTAAAATAGGAGAGTAGAAAAGAGTAGAGTAGAGCCACTTAGGTGCCTGGTCTTGAGAACCAGGGATGATTCTCAGTGCCGAAACTGAGTTTGGGACAGTATAAATGTGTGTATACGGTGCTGCCAGGGGAGCAAATCCTGATGACTCATCATCAGGTGATGAGAGGTACAAAATATGAGACAAACAATTCTCAATCTGAAATTTGTTCATTACTGTACAACAGTGACTCATATCCTAGTGAGGAGGATATACCTGGTAGTCAGGAGGATGTCACAAAGGATTCCAGTTTGGGCAGGGTTACTTGTTTAAATACATTAATATATGATAAAAGCAGGCAAAAAGGTGCCACCAAGCCAACCAGAAAACCTGAGAGGCAATGCTGTCCTACTGCCACATCTTTGACTGTACCTGCTTCAAAATGTAGAGGTTTGTAGTCTGGGACAGGCCCAGTGTTGGTAATTTAATCAGAAGATTTTGAACAAGCAGTGGTAGCCTTGGTGGCTGCCAGACCTGGGCTTTGGACATGAAGGAAACTGATAAACTAATTTCAAGCTGTATGTAACTTAAAAACAGACATGGAGTCAAATACAAAAGTATTTGTATTTGAAAATACTTAAATACATTTTTCGGAGTATTTGTATTTGTATTTTCTGATTTTGAATTCAAAGTATTTGTATTTGTATTTCAAATACATCGCCGATCCCAAGTATTTCCAAATACTTTTACAAATACTTTTTCAAATACTTTTCAAACTTGGGAATCTCTGTGCCACCGTGTTGAGACACACCAGATATGACATTTTATTATTGTTTTGTGATATGGTGGATACAAAAGGATGCAATATTGATGGAAACAGAATATATATTGTGATAGTTTGATTATTGCCTGTGATATTTTAATAGTGAATTTGTGATAAAATATTCAATCCTTTACTTATCAATAGTATTTGGTCATGTTATTTTCCCAATAAATTGTCACCGGTTTAACAGTTTTTGTGTTGATTTGTTGTTTATAGTTAATAGAAAGTATTTGTATTTGTATTTGAAATACTCAAAATATAAAGTATTTGTATTTGTATTTGGAATTCAAAAATCTAAAGTATTTGTATTTAAATACAATGCAAAGTATTTGACTCCATGTCTGCTTAAAAATACGAGGTCTATTAGAAAAGTATCCAACCTTATTATTTTTTTTAAAAAACCATATGGATTTGAATTATGTGTGATTGCGTCAGACAAGCTTGAACCCTCGTGCGCATGCGTGAGTTTTTTCATGCCTGTCGGTTGCGTCATTCGCCTGTGAGCAGGCTTTGAGTGAGGTGTGGTCCACCCCTCTCGTCTATGTTTATTGCGAATAAATGTCTGAACGATTTGGAGCTTTGCTGCATCAATTTTTTTCCAGAAACTGTGAGAGACCTCCAGGTGGACACGGTTCGAAAAATTAATATGGCTTTCAGGGACAATTTTATGGGGATTAAACAGATTACGGAGTGTTACTGCCGCTTTAAGGACTGCCCACAACTCCTGAGAGCGCGGCGCGCTCCCAGCCCCCATCGACAGGCTGACACCCCGCTGGAACAACCAGATCATTTCCAACGTGAAAGCTTTGTTGATCCGGGACCTCGTCTGACTTTCACAAAAAGGCAGAAGATGTGGACATCAGCACTTTTTCGGCACATTCCACCATTACAGGAGTTTTTTTCATGGAAAAAGAAGCAGAGGGATGCACCACGGAGCCGTTCATTACGCGGCACAAAACCACCTCCGTGTTGGTCTCACAGGATGGCTTTCAGGTGGATTTCAGATGGATTCCGGTTGCTTTCCAGTCGTGTGAATATCCGATTGTGATTGTGCATGAGCTGGACATGCCCAAACATGTCCTGTGAGGCTTCATCACGGTGTTTCTTTGCGCCATGCAGCTCCGCCGCGACACGCGGAACTCCTCCGCACGTCTGTCTTAATGTGCCGAAAAAGTGCTGATGTCCACGTCTTTTCACAATTCCTGTGCTAGTCAGATGACATACCGGATCAAGACAGTGTCCAGTTTAAAAATGAACGGCACATTTCACTGTTACAGGAGTTTTTGTCATGGAAAGAGAAGCGGCTCCACCGCGCATCACGGCGGAGATGCATGGCGCAAAGAAACGCCGTGATGAAGCCTCACAGGACATGTTTGGGCATGTCCAGCTCATGCACAATCACAATTGGATATTCACACGACTGGAAAGCAACCGGAATCCGTCTGAAATCCACCTGAAAGTCGTCCTGTGAGACCAACACGGAGGTGGTTTTGTGCCGCGTAATGAACGGCTCCGTGGCGCGTCCCTCCGCTTCGTTTTCCATGAAAAAAACTCCTGTAACGGTGGAATGTGCTGAAAAAGTGCTGATGTCCACATCTTCTGCCTTTTTGTGAAAGTCAGACGAGGTCCCGGATCAACAAAGCTTTCACGTTGGAAATGATCTGGTTGTTCCAGCGGGGTGTCAGCCTGTCGATGGGGGCTGGGAGCGCGCCGCGCTCTCAGGAGTTGTGGGCAGTCCTTAAAGCGGCAGTAACACTCTGTAATCTGTTTACTCCCCATAAAATCGTCCCTGAAAGCCATATTAATTTTTCGAACGGTGTCCACCTGGAGGTCTCTCACAGTTTCTAGAAAACAATTGATGCACCAAAGCTCCAAATCGTTCAGACATTTATTCGCAATAAAAAATAGACGAGAGGGGTGGACCACACCTCACTCAAAGCCTGCTCACAGGCGAATGACGCAACCGACAGGCATGAAAATACTCATGCATGCGCACGAGGGTTCAAGCTTGTCTGACGCAATCACATGTGATTCAAATCCATATGGTTTTTTAAAAAAAATAATAAGGTTGGATACTTTTCTAATAGACCTCGTAGATGTTTTTCTAAGACAGAATGAGAAGGAAGAAGTGTCTGCTTCACCTATATTCGTACAAAATTCTGCAGGGTTTTTTGATTTTTAGAATGTAATCGCTGTTAAGCAGTCGCAAAATATGACTTTGTCCCTGTGATTTATTACATTTCTGTGTAGAAATGGTTTCTCGTTCTCGCTCGCATATGGACCCATTCACTCAGTATCTTACTTGACCCACCTTTCTGGCTTTTTTTTTCTTTCCTGGCTAAAATCATACGAAATCCTTTCCGTGGGGTTGTATGGACCGTGTTATTTGAAACAATCATAAAGTAATGCTTTACTTTTGTCTCACTCACTCACAACCCACAGCTGCTACTAATTTCCATCATCCATCCAACATCCACAGAGCATGCAGCAGGTGGCAGTGTTCAGCAGCTGGCACGCAGGTGTATAATATAGGCAAAACAAAATTGTTTTTTTTATTAATCTGTTACATCAAAGTTCGTGTATGAAGCCATTTATTTCGGTACTGCTCGTATATGTTGAAAAGGAGCTACATGTTCCAAAAATATCCATGTACATGTGGACGTGTCCACATACGCAGGGGTTTCGGTAGAATGTAGCTTTCTCTATGCATTTTCTCCTTTCATGCACATACAAACTGCACTTTATGTCACTGAAAATGGAGCTTTTGCAAAACTGAAGATTTTCAGGAACTCCGTTTCAGTGTTTAAATGTTGTCAAATAATTTTTTTTTCTTCAAAAATTGCCCATGTATGCGTGGACTTGGTCTTTATCTAATCACATTCTAATCTCATTTTGCTGTGTGTGTGTGTGTGTGTGAGGGGTGGGGTTGGGGATTCTTCACAAAGTATGCCTTTTCCAAAAAATGATTTTCTTACAATGGCTGGTCGTTTGCCGGTGTCGCTGACTGAATGGTCCCCCCTTAAAATTTGGTCCACCCTGTCTCCACTGTGCATGCGTCATTAGCCGCGGTTCACGGATTATCACCTTGTTCCTGCTTAAAACTGCACTCCAGTTATCCTCTATCTCAACGACAGATATCTGAAGCTTTTGTACAACAATCATTTCCACGTAAATTCAGCATTATTTCATCATAACAGATGGAGGAAGCGATCAGAGCGCTGCATCTACACGAGCTGCTAGCGGATGTGTTCACTGCGGGTCAGTCATTTCAAAGTGTCACAGAGTTTCGCCTCATTTCTGCTTAAAACGGCCTCGTTTCTGCTTAAAAATGACTTTGGAATGATTTAAGAGGTTTTACCTTTGTCATCTGATGGTTTATAATCCCATTAATCCATTTGATCACTTTGGGTGAAGAGATTCTGTCTTAGATGAGCAGCTCAGCTCCGAAATGACGCACGCGCAGTGGAGGCAGGGTGGCCCAATTTTTAGGGGGGACCGTTCGGTCTGCGACACTAGTGTTTAACACCAGAAGAGGAGGGATGTGATCATAAGGTTCCTTAAACTCCTCTATCAGTTTCTTTCAGGAGACATTGTGGTGCTCCTTTCCCTGAGCCTGTCTGAAGAGTCGCTTATTTAGCAGTGAAATGATGTGTGTGATGATGAAATGAGGGGCTGTAGATAAGGTGAGATTACAGTCTCAGAGAGAGAGGGGGGGAGGGGGTTGGACAGGGATCGAGAGAGAGAGGGACAGAAAGAGAGAGAGGTGAGGCCCTGCTGTCTTGTTAAAATGTGAGGGATCAGAAAGAACAACAAATGCATTGCGCGAAGCTAAATCCCGTTTAAATCCGCTGGCATGGGCAGATCTAGCAGATAGCCCTGCCACTGTGCTCGCTGACTGTGACCACAGTGCACACATGCACTCACACACGTGTGCACAAACACGCCCGTGGTCAGTCCGGTTGTCTGGGTTAATGCTCGGCTAACTTGGACAGCAGAGCTGAACCATGTTGACATTTTAAGCCTCAAACAAGTCCAGAACAATGATTCAGCCCGCCTGCCCCTCCCTACCCAGACCACAACCTCAGCCCATTTTGCTGACCGACTAACACACACACACACACACACACACACACACACACACACACACACACACACACACACACACACACACACACACACACACACACACACACACACACACACTACCAGTCAAACATGCACTCTGTGATCTCCCCGCCCCCTCTCTTCACACATGTTCTCCACCTTTACTGAATAAAAGACAAGCTGGTCTAATTGAGTTGGCACCAGACACCATCTTAATCCTCCAGGACACCATCATGGCAGAGTGAAGATGAACCAGGAAGCTGTAACCCCCCCACCATTTTCATCCAGAAACGTGGACATCGGGACAGTCCGGATATTATGTTTTACGTGGACTGCTGACAGTATGGAAAAACTAATCCAAAATCCCATCTGTTGCCATTTTGGAGACAGCCATTTTGTGTCAGGCCATCTTGTTGCCCTCTTAGCAAACTCAGCGGTATGCTTTGATTTGGAACATCAGAGGATGTGTGTGAAGTCCTCTCTTGAGTAACGTCAAACAACATCAAGCAGTTACATGTTGGATTTTTGTCAGGCTAAATGAGCTACGATGTGCTTAAAAGCCTACGCCAGACAAATCCAGACCCATAACTCCTCCACCTCAAAGTTCTTAAACTCTATAAAAGCTTTAGGAAAAAAAAGTGTCTGCATTTCAGACAGTCTTGATTATGTGTTGATAGCCATTTGTTTTCTTGTTCTCCAGGTTTGTGGCTGGTAAGGGTCTGGTCATCTACCCAGACATTGGGGACAAACTGAACATCGTCTGTCCCAAAGCGGACTCGAGCAGAGAGTACGAATACTACAAGCTGTACCTGGTCAAGAGAGAGCAGGCAGAGAGCTGCAGTACGGTCCTCGATCCCAATGTCCTCGTCAACTGTAACAAACCGGAGAAGGACATCAGGTTCACCATCAAATTCCAGGAGTTCAGCCCCAATTACATGGGTCTGGAGTTCAGGAGGGACTTCAACTACTACATCACCTGTGAGTTTGTAATCAAGGATAAAATTTAGATTTTAAACTTTGTTTTCCCTCACATATGATAATGTGAGCTGTGTTTCGCATTGTCGCATTCGCACCACTCCACAGCAACATCTCTAGGAGATGCTCTTCACTCATTTCAAAATTAATGAAACCTGCAAAACGTTCAGTATTTATGAATTTTATAGAAACAAGACTGAGTTTTACCTGAAAATGCATAATTTTTAGGTGGTCTCCTGTAATATGCAGGAAAGTTGGGTTGTGTTTAATGAGGTTTTTAAAAATCATGTTATTGCTGAGTCATCGTCAGCAACCATCTTTTTTATTGTCATTTACTGAGAGGTACACACATAGAGATGAAATAAAAATAATGCAATGCTAAAATACCCTCGGCCATATGAGCATTGTGTTCTGTATAATTTGCAGTTGTTTAAGTAATTATAAGGTTCCAAAAACTGAGTTTGCAGCTAGCAACCAGACTGTGACATCACGGTACAGCTCTACTCTGATTGGCTGTCACCCCCTCCACTCAAAAACTAAACAATGCTAACGTCTGCTAAATGTCTTTTAAATCACTTCAGAGGTCTTATTAGGTTCTAAAAACCACATTTTCAGTTTTAGAAGTATTTATTTCTCACTCGCTTTTACATATGACAAAGAGGATATATTTACACACAAATGAAACAGAGTTTTGCTACCACCCTGTGATGTCACCACACTAACGTCCACTAAATGTTTTGTAAATCCTTCCAGAGGTGTTGTCAGGTTACAAATACAGCATTTTCAGTTTTAGAAGTGCTTATTTCTCGCTAGCTTTTACTTAATATATGAGAAAGGTGTTATTTCTAGCCAAAAAACAAAGCAAAGTTAGCACAGCAGGAAGTGACGTCACCACGCTCGCGCGCTAACATCTGCGAGATCATGCTGTACAATGAGGTACAGAATGTGATATTTTAACGTCTTAAAATACGTCTTAGGTCAAATAGGTCAAGGTTAGCCATCTTCGAACCTATCCATAGTGTGTAGGGCTGCAGCTATCGATTATTTTAGTAATCGAGTGTTCTGTCAATTATTCTGGCGATTAATCGAGTAATCAGTTCGAAAGTACTTTTGTGTTTTTAAACATCAGTAGTCCAGGGCTGTCCCTAAGCAATGGCACAATGTCGCTGCGCCAGTGTTGACATTTTGCTGAAATGACGATGGGATGTGTTTTCTGTTTTGTTTTGTTTTTTGCCCAACTTGTAAAATTGAACCATTTTTGTTTTTTTTAAAGGTTGGTGGACTGGGTCCCTGCGTTACATTTTTTTTTTTAATCTCTCTTTCTCTGCATTTCAGCTCAACACATATTTTGGCCTCAGGTAAAAATAAAAAAACATGAGAGTGAATATTGTCATTGGCTGAACCAACAAGTAATGAGTATCACAGGCTACCATTTTGTTAAAGAGTTTTAATGACATTGCACAACTTTTGCTTATGCTACAAAAGTTTGGGGAGGGGGAGGGGGGGTGGTCGAGGCAACAAATGTTGCATTTGTTTAAAAATTTTAGGGTGCCTAAAACCTTGACGCCAGTACGCTAATGAGACATAAATAACCTTTTAATAATTAGAATTGTTCCATTTTATTATGAACCCAAAATAAATACTTTTTTGTAGTGGTGCTGTGGGTGTGTGGTGGTGGTGGTGGTGGTGGGGGGGGGGTCATTTTCATTTAACTTCATGTTTTCTTTGTCTCCATGCTTCAGTAGACAAAGTTGTATCAGTTGAATGCAAAGGTTTGTAAGTGCAAAAAAAGTCAGTTTTATACAACCCCCCCCTTTTTATAAATGAACTCCCCCCCGACACAACTTGAAACAAAAAATAAAAATTCCATATGTCCACATTTCCAAATGATCGAATGTCCTATGGAGTATTGTGGAAATCACTCATTAAGACAGAGTAAGTAAGTCCCTTCGGCTGCTCCCTTGTTTGCACTTGGGGTCGCCACAGCAGATCGGTGGATCTGCATGTTGAATTGGCAAGTTTTACGCCGGATGCCCTTCCTGACGCAACTCCACATTACATGGAGAAATGTGGCAGGAGTGGGATTTGAACCCGGAACCTTCTGAACTGAAACCAAGCGCATTAACCACTTGGCCACCACCCCTCATTAAGACATAGAGTATGGAAGTGTATTTTATTTAATGTTTTAATGTTAATGTTTTATTCACCTAACTTGCATGTCTTTAAATGTGGGAGGAAACCAGAGCACACAGAGGAAAGCCACACAAACACGTGGAGAACATGCAAACTCCACACAGAAAGGCAGCAGGTGGGAATCAAACCCATGACCTTCTTGCTGTGAGGCAACAGTGCTAACCACTAAACCACCGTGCTACATATGGAATATCCATGGAAAATTAAATGCCACATATGTTTTCCTTTTAATTTTGAGCAGTTCAGTTGCAGGTTGTGAACTCTCGCTCAAAGTCAGAACATAGAGAAGCTTGAGATTTCTGATGTTATCAAGTGACAATTTTTGGGGGGCTGCTGTTGTGTCAGCCTATCATGTGGACTTAAAAAAAAATTCTTTGAGCTTTATTACACCCACATGTTTTTGGAAAACACCTTGGGCATTTTCGGCATCTGCTGGAAGTTTTCTTAGTCGCTGTTCGCGGGTCTGCTCCACATATTGTCTCTTGATTACATCATAAATATTTTAACTAACTTTATTAGTGACATGTGCGTGGGCATACATCACGACTGCGGTATGAGCCAAGATCAAAGCGTGCACATTAACGTCAGGCTGAATTTGCCTTTATACAACCTGGAGTCTTTAGTGTCTCTACTGTATAACAATATCGAGCTGATGTTAGTATTATAGAGGAAAAAAGTACTTACCGCTTCCTTCGGAGTGTTCCAGACGGTGAACTCATAACTGGAAGCAGTTGTAAATCTTTCACCGGGAAAGCTGGATGTTCCCGCCTGACGGTGAATCGTTATCAGCCTCATATACTTGCTCATTGGGGCGTCAGCAGTAATTGGACATAGTATTTTTCTAGGTATGTTAATATTGTTGTCCTTTGCAACAGGAAGAGTGTGCCTTTTCTATTCTGCTGCAGCCTGCACACACACACACACACACACACACACACACACACACACACACACACACACACACACACACACACACACACACACACACACACACACACACACACACACACACACACACACACACACACACACACACACACACCGTGCAACACCTCATCTATCATTTAGATAATGGCGTACTTGCTGTTGTGCGTGTAATATATGCATTTGTGTGAGAGGAGTAAGAGGCACAACAGCCACGTGCAGTGAGCACAGTTTTCCTGTGTGGTGTCAGTGTGGTCAAGTCCTCTAATGTTCCCTTTGAGCCCCCTTTAGGCCGGTTTATGCTCTCATAGAAGCCCGGACACTGCTGGGAACGCGGTTCATCGGACCAGCACAGCGGCTTAAATCTGCCCGGTTATGAAGACCCGCCTGCCTTATCTATCCTGATTAACGATCAAATGCAGCAGACAGTGTTCAGATGGGATGCACAGGGAGTGGACATTCCACTGAATCTTTTTCATTCACCCCTCTGAGTGCTGCTCTCTGTCTCTCCACCTCCTCCACCAGGGGGACAGCGAGCAAAAAAAAAAAAGTGTGGGGGTAAAGTAAGCAACAAATGGTGCGTGAGTGCATGCGCCTCCTGCAGTAAGTAGTCACCACGGGGGAGCCGGTCCACTCGGTCCTGTCCATCCCGGTCCAAACTCCCATTCCAGAGTGCTCTGACAGGAGTCGCATGGGGGTCAGAGGTCAAACCACATGGGCGAGGGGTCACGGAAACACAGCAGGGGTCAGTAATGATAACCCCGTACTGATCTAAACCCCCCAGACCAGCACCAGCTTGTGCTGTCATTCAACACTACCCCCCACCCCCGTGCACACACATGGATGCACCTTCACAACCCTCCTGGTGTACGAGTGCACAAACTGGTTGTATTTCATTGCACTGTCTAAACACAGGATACGGAATGAGCTGTTTGTGAGGAAAATGGTTGAGCTGTGTTTCGGGCTCGGAGTCGGGAGAAAAGTGATTTTAGACAGGAGGCTTTTAAGGAGAAGGAAATATATAATGCAGAAAACGAGCAACAGAGTGACGGGACGAGCATATTTATCTATATGTGCATACAGATGGCCTTAATACCTCCAAGCAGGAGCCAAAAAGTCCCTCCATTTTCTCTCTCATTCCTTCCTCATTGAAATAATGTACCGTGACTGCCGGCTGATACGTGGTTAGCCGGGCCGCCGAGCCTCTCTTCAGCAGAAGGCCATGAGGCGATAAACACAGGCAGCCAGCCGACGTGCACTCTTCTTCCCCACTGATTTCCTGTGTAGTGGGTAGAGTAAGCCTGATCCGTCCTGACAGCTGTCACTCTGCATCTCACTGTACCATCACTGACCCTGACGCGTACCGACTTCCCCACCAGAACACTGCCGCAGCGGGCCACGTGCTCTGTCACCTCCAGGATATTGACTCATACCGTCTGTGAAACTGCCCCCCCATTTCTTGTAAGTTTTTCATCACTTTCCAGGCAAATCTAATGGAATTTCTTCCCATTTTAGTCTCGAAGAAGAGCAGCTGATAAGCATTTCTTTTCTTTTCTTTTTTTTTAGCCGAGGATAAATGGAAGGTAATGGAAACATAATAGTTTTTATTCTCCGACTACAAAACCACACACATGGTTACTGACCCAGTCTTTGAGAAACAACACCTAAGAATACATCTGACAAGCACCATTTGATGGCGCGGCCTGATCATTGTGCGGTGCTCACGCCTCACTGGATTAAGAGTAACAGCTATTTTGCATGTAGATGTGTGGGGTTTTGTGTAGGATTTGCTGTTATTTTGCTGCATTTTATCCAAAGTCATGTAGGAATCCTCACGTAAGCGAGTCGAATTTAACCTACTCATCTTTATTTTGTAAGTCTGCAGCTTCTTCTTTTATTTAACCTCAAAGGAGCTGAAGGTCACTGTCGGAATGTCTGCACATCTTCTCTTACACTGCATTTGCAGAGATGTAAACATTACACTCTGCGTGTGCACATGCACGCTTGAATGTACTTGCATGCTCCATGCACATGCATGCTCACGTGCACAGGGATGCTCCCATGCACATTCACAGCAGTAACGTGGTTGAGCTCGGGAGTGTCAACGTACACAGAAATGAATGCTCACTTAACGCTAAAATGTGTGTGTGTGTGCATGGGGGGGGGGGGGGGTGCGATTATCAAGGCAGGTTTACAGTTGGATTTGGGAAGTAATGGTTTATACTACACAATAGCAGGAATCTGATTGCAAAAAAAGCTGTAAATGTCATCTGTTGGAGTTTACACATAAATTACCATAATCAAATCGCAAGCAGTGACATTAAGAGGCATGCTTGGGGGGGTTGGAGGAGGGACGAGCCGGTGGAGACATTTAGAATTTCATATTAAGGAGGTGCAGAGTAACTTGAATTTCTCACTTGCAATTAAAATGCCTTTAGAGACCATACAAGTGGCAACATCTGGTAACCACTGTCAGTGCACAGTGAGATATTGTCATTACAAACAAGACACTCTGCAGGATTTTCCATTTGATTGGAACGTCGCCTCTCACGCATCCTTAATATCAGTGAAGAACAAAGAATGTGCTCTGTTATTAGTACGCCACTATATCCCTGGTGGTGGTGGTGGTTGGGGGTGGGTAGTATAAATTACCAATCTGTCCACCCTCTCCTGTCTACAAACTCTTGTCTTGGCCTGCAGATGCCAAACTTAAGGTGCCCTGACACTTGCATGACTTTGATCCGCGCAGTTGCATGCACATTGTCGTGACAATCCCACCCGCTGTGTTCCCAGCTGGACGCCGTGCTTTGTTCCACTGGATGCCATGCAGTGTGTGCTGGATGCTGCGTATATAAAATAATTATTTTGCAGTGGATTAATCAATTTCTCTTCGAGTTGGTTGTTGAAAACACCTCTAATCACTTCTGTAATCACAGCGGACTGTTCCAGCTGGAGCTTTTCTCGTTCGCGCGCTGAAGGAGGTGGAGAAAGCATTCAGAGCCATCTAAATTGGTAATTATTTTTCATGTTTATATTGTAATGGCTTGGTAAAACAGTTGCATGTTCATAGCTGCTTATGAGCAGCTATAAAAGTACTTTTATGATCAATTTAACATCGCGTTATAATTGTTCAGATGGAGATTTTGAACATTTCAAAATTTTCTTTGCATACGTGCATGAAGCTGCTCATAGTTTACACCGTTGTACAATGAGTTTGAGACGGGTTTACTCTTGTGTACGGCAGAGAGCATGGAAGTGCGTGGATCAAAGTCGTGCAAGTGTCAGGAGGCCTTTACACTCCATCCACATGGGAACAGATTTAGGTGTATCTGCATAGGTTTTGTATCATTTTCACATTTTGTCCACAAAATGGCATTTTTGGTGGCTGAAAATGGGTAAATCTGAAAACACCGGGTTTGCCTCTCTTTGTGCACAAGCAATACGAAATGTTTCCAAAATGATTTAGTCACAGCCCCACCTGTCTAACCACAGTGGCTCATAATTAATCACTTGATGTTGTTGTTACTAGTGTAACTTACTTTTTTCCTCTTGGTGGATCATAGTGGGATTTTTTGGCAGCGAGCAGAGAGTGAAGAGACTATGGCTGTGGTGAAAGACGCTAAGTAATCTGAACCCTGATTACTGACAACAACCTGTAGCATCAACTAACAAGCTGTCATCAAGCTAGACAAAACAAGCTAAATATTAAATTAATCCTTTTTCCACATGTATGGACAGTGCCCATCCAGTTTGAATTTATCGTGGGCCTGTGTGTGTTTTTTTAAACACACACAGGCAACTGGTACATCCAAGTTTATCTGGACTCATGATTTCCATGATTTGTAAAATCCAGTTTTTCTATGTCTCATTTCAGTCTTTGTGTAATCCAGAGTTTTTCCACATGGCGCTCTGGTGTTTGTATAATCCAGAGTTTTTCCGTGTGGCACTCCGGTCTTTGTATAATCCAGACTTTTTCCTTGTGTCACTCCGGTGTTTGTATAATTCAGCGTTTTTTCGTGTAGTGCTCAGTTCTTTGTATAATTGAGAGTTTTTACGTGTGGTGCGCCGTTCTTTGTATAATCCAGAGTTTTTACATGCAGTGCTCCGTTCTTTGTATAATTCAGAGTTTTTACATGTGGTGCTCCATTCTTTGTATAATCCAGAGTTTTTACGTGCGGTGCTCCGTTCTTTGTATAATTCAGAGTTTTTGCGTGTGGTGTCTTTGTATAATCCCAAGTTTTTACGTGTGGTGCTCCGTTCTTTGTATAATCCAGAGTTTTTCCGTGTAGTGCTCCGTTCTTTGTATAATCCAGAGTTTTTCCATGTGGTGCTCCGTTCATTGTATAATCCAGAGTTTTTAGGTGTGGTGCTCCATTCTTTGTATAATCCAGAGGTTTTACGTGTGGTGCTCCGTTCTTTGTATCATTCAGAATTTTTGTGTGTGGTGTCTTTGTATAATCCAGAGTTTTTACGTGTGGTGCTCCGTTCTGTGTATAATCCAGAGTTTTTACGTGTGGCGCTCCGTTCTTTGTATAATTCAGAATTTTTGCGTGTGGTGTCTTTGTATAATCCAGAGTTTTTACGTGTGATGCTCCGTTCTTTGTATAATTGAGAGTTTTTATGTGTGGTGCTCCGTTCTTTGTATAATCCAGAGTTTTTCCATGTGGTGTTCCGTTCTTTGTATAATCCAGAGTTTTTCCATGTGGTGCTCCATTCTTTGTATAATTCAGAGTTTTTGCGTGTGCTATCTTTGTATAATCCAGAGTTTTTGCGTGTGGTGCTCCGTGCTTTGTATAATTCAGAATTTTTGCGTGTGGTGTCTTTGTATAATCCAGAGTTTTTACGTGTGGTGCTCTGTTTGTATAATTGAGAGGTTTTACGTGTGGTGCTCCGTTCTTTGTATAATCCAGAGTTTTTACATGTGGTGCTCTGTTCTTTGTATAATTCAGAGTTTTTATGTGTGGTGCTCCGTTCTTTGTATAATCCAGAGTTTTTCCATGTGGTGCTCCATTCTTTGTATAATTCAGAGTTTTTGCGTGTGGTGTCTTTGTATAATCCAGAGTTTTTGCGTGTGGTGCTCCGTTCTTTGTATAATCCAGAGTTTTTACGTGTGGTGCTTCGTTCTTTGTATAATTCAGAGTTTTTATGTTTGGTGCTCCGTTCTTTGTATAATCCAGAGTTTTTCCATGTGGTGCTCCATTCTTTGTATAATTCAGAGTTTTTGCGTGTGGTGTCTTTGTATAATCCAGAGTTTTTACGTGTGGTGCTTCGTTCTTTGTATAATCCAGAGTTTTTATGTGTGGTGCTCCGTGCTTTGTATAATCCAGAGTTTTTACGTGTAGTGCTCCATTATTTGTATAATCCAGAGTTTTTACGTGTGGTGCTCCGTTATTTGTATAATCCAGAGTTTTTACGTGTAGTGCTCCAGTCTTTGTATAATCCTGAGTTTTTTTGTGTGGTGCTCCGTTATTTGTATAATCCTGAGTTTTTACGTGTGGTGCTCCGTTCTTTGTATAATTCAGAATTTTAGCGTGTGGTGTCTTTGTATAATCCAGAGTTTTTACGTGTGGTGCTCCGTTCTGTGTATAATCCAGAGTTTTTACGTGTAGTGTTCCAGTCTTTGTATAATCCTGAGTTTTTACGTGTGGTGCTCCGTTCTGTGTATAATCCAGAGTTTTTACGTGTGATGCTCCGTTCTTTGTATAATTGAGAGTTTTTATGTGTGGTGCTCCGTTCTTTGTATCATCCAGAGTTTTTCCATGTGGTGTTCCGTTCTTTGTATAATCCAGAATTTTTTTGTGTGGTGCTCCGTTATTTGTATAATCCTGAGTTTTTACGTGTGGTGCTCCGTTCTTTGTATAATTCAGAATTTTAGCGTGTGGTGTCTTTGTATAATCCAGAGTTTTTACGTGTGGTGCTCCGTTCTGTGTATAATCCAGAGTTTTTACGTGTAGTGCTCCAGTCTTTGTATAATCCTGAGTTTTTACGTGTGGTGCTCCGTTCTGTGTATAATCCAGAGTTTTTACGTGTAGTGTTCCAGTCTTTGTATAATCCTGAGTTTTTACGTGTGGTGTTCCAGTCTTTGTATAATCCTGAGTTTTTACGTGTGGTGCTCCGTTCTGTGTATAATCCAGAGTTTTTACGTGTGATGCTCCGTTCTTTGTATAATTGAGAGTTTTTATGTGTGGTGCTCCGTTCTTTGTATCATCCAGAGTTTTTCCATGTGGTGTTCCGTTCTTTGTATAATCCAGAATTTTTTTGTGTGGTGCTCCGTTATTTGTATAATCCAGAGTTTTTACGTGTGGTGCTCCGTTCTTTGTATAATTCAGAATTTTAGCGTGTGGTGTCTTTGTATAATCCAGAGTTTTTACGTGTGGTGCTCCGTTCTGTGTATAATCCAGAGTTTTTACGTGTAGTGCTCCAGTCTTTGTATAATCCAGAGTTTTTACGTGTGGTGCTCCGTTCTGTGTATAATCCAGAGTTTTTACGTGTAGTGTTCCAGTCTTTGTATAATCCTGAGTTTTTACGTGTGGTGCTCCGTTCTGTGTATAATCCAGAGTTTTTACGTGTGATGCTCCGTTCTTTGTATAATTGAGAGTTTTTATGTGTGGTGCTCCGTTCTTTGTATCATCCAGAGTTTTTCCATGTGGTGTTCCGTTCTTTGTATAATCCAGAATTTTTACGTGTGGTGCTCCGTGCTTTGTGTAATTCAGAATTTTTACGTGTGGTGCTCCGTTCTTTGTATAATTCAGAGTTTTTATGTGTGGTGCTCCGTTCTTTGTAAAATCCAGAGTTTTTCCATGTGGTGCTCCATTCTTTGTATAATTCAGAGTTTTTGCGTGTGGTGTCTTTGTATAATCCAGAGTTTTTACGTGTGGTGCTTCGTTCTTTGTATAATCCAGAGTTTTTACGTGTGGTGCTCCGTGCTTTGTATAATTCAGAATTTTTACGTGTGGTGCTCCGTTCTTTGTATAATTCAGAATTTTAGCGTGTGGTGTCTTTGTATAATCCAGAGTTTTTACGTGTAGTGCTCTGTTCTTTGTATAATCCAGAGTTTTTACATGTAGTGCTCCAGTCTTTGTATAATCCTGAGTTTTTATGTGTAGTGCTCCGTTATTTGTATAATCCAGAGTTTTTACGTGTGGTGCTCCGTTATTTGTATAATCCAGAGTTTTTACGTGTAGTGCTCCAGTCTTTGTATAATCCTGAGTTTTTACTTGTGGTGGTCCGTTATTTGTATAATCCTGAGTTTTTACGTGTGGTGGTCCGTTCTTTGTATAATTCAGAATTTTAGCGTGTGGTGTCTTTGTATAATCCAGAGTTTTTACATGTGGTGTTCTGTTCTTTGTATAATCCAGAGTTTTTACATGTGGTGCTCCATTCTTTGTATAATTCAGAGTTTTTGCGTGTGGTGTTTTTGTATAATCCAGAGTTTTTACGTGTGGTGCACCATTCTTTGTATAATCCAGAGTTTTTCCGTGTAGCCAACTGGTGGTTGGCTCTCACTGCGGTATTGTATCACTTCCTGTTCCGGAGCACAGCGGTGTTTTTCTGTATCTGTTAGCTGTTTAATCTGCGCAGTTAGATTGATCTAGTTATCTAGATTACGATTTGTTTCCCAGTGTAATCTTTACGTGCCTTAACTAAAGCACTCCTTCTGCTGAATCACCTCTAAATTATTTACACATTATTCACTTTGCGTGTTTTTAGGAATCCGCTAGCTTAGCGTAGCTACTAGCTCTTAGCCGATTTAGCATGGCGGCTTCTCCTGTCTCTCCCGCACTTTTCTGCTCTGGGTGTGAAATGTTTAGTTATTCCTCGGCCTCCTTTAGCAGTAACGGTACTTGTAATAAGTGTAGCTTAGTCATAGCTTTGGAGGCCAGGCTGGGCGAATTGGAGACTCGGCTCCGCACCGTGGAAAATTCTACAGCTAGCCAGGCCCCTGTAGTCGGTGCGGACCAAGGTAGCTTAGCCGCCGTTAGTTCCCCCCTGGCAGATCCCGAGCAGCCGGGAAAGCAGGCTGACTGGGTGACTGTGAGGAGGAAGCGTAGCCCTAAACAGAAGCCCCGTGTACACCGCCAACCCGTTCACATCTCTAACCGTTTTTCCCCACTCGACGACACACCCGCCGAGGATCAAACTCTGGTTATTGGCGACTCTGTTTTGCGAAATGTGAAGTTAGCGACACCAGCAACCATAGTCAATTGTCTTCCGGGGGCCAGAGCAGGCGACATTGAAGGAAATTTGAAACTGCTGGCTAAGGCTAAGCGTAAATTTGGTAAGATTGTAATTCACGTCGGCAATAATGACACCCGGTTACGCCAATCGGAGGTCACTAAAATTAACATTAAATCGGTGTGTAACTTTGCAAAAACAATGTCGGACTCTGTAGTTTTCTCTGGACCCCTCCCCAATCAGACCGGGAGTGACATGTTTAGCCGCATGTTCTCCTTGAATTGCTGGCTGTCTGAGTGGTGTCCAAAAAATGAGGTGGGCTTCATAGATAATTGGCAAAGCTTCTGGGGAAAACTTGGTCTTGTTAGGAGAGACGGCATCCATCCCACTTTGGATGGAGCAGCTCTCATTTCTAGAAATCTGGCCAATTTTCTTAAATCCTCCAAACCGTGACTATCCAGGGTTGGGACCAGGAAGCAGAGTTGTAGTCTTACACACCTCTCTGCAGCTTCTCTCCCCCTGCCATCCCCTCATTACCCCATCCCCGTAGAGACGGTGCCTGCTCCCAGACCACCAATAACCAGCAAAAATCTATTTAAGCATAAAAATTCAAAAAGAAAAAATAATGTAGCACCTTCAACTGCACCACAGACTAAAACAGTTAAATGTGGTCTATTAAACATTAGGTCTCTCTCTTCTAAGTCCCTGTTGGTAAATGATATAATAATTGATCAACATATTGATTTATTCTGCCTTACAGAAACCTGGTTACAGCAGGATGAATATGTTAGTTTAAATGAGTCAACACCCCCGAGTCACACTAACTGTCAGAATGCTCGTAGCACGGGCCGGGGCGGAGGATTAGCAGCAATCTTCCATTCCAGCTTATTAATTAATCAAAAACCCAGACAGAGCTTTAATTCATTTGAAAGCTTGACTCTTAGTCTTGTCCATCCAAATTGGAAGTCCCAAAAACCAGTTTTATTTGTTATTATCTATCGTCCACCTGGTCGTTACTGTGAGTTTCTCTGTGAATTTTCAGACCTTTTGTCTGACTTAGTGCTTAGCTCAGATAAGATAATTATAGTGGGCGATTTTAACATCCACACAGATGCTGAGAATGACAGCCTCAACACTGCATTTAATCTATTATTAGACTCTATTGGCTTTGCTCAAAAAGTAAATGAGTCCACCCACCACTTTAATCATATCTAGATCTTGTTCTGACTTATGGTATGGAAATAGAAGACTTAACAGTATTCCCTGAAAACTCCCTTCTGTCTGATCATTTCTTAATAACATTTACATTTACTCTGATGGACTACCCAGCAGGGGGGGATAAGTTTCATTACACTAGAAGTCTTTCAGAAAGCGCTGTAACTAGGTTTAAGGATATGATTCCTTCTTTATGTTCTCTAATGCCATATACCAACACAGTGCAGAGTAGCTACCTAAACTCTGTAAGTGAGATAGAGTATCTCGTCAATAGTTTTACATCCTCATTGAAGACAACTTTGGATGCTGTAGCTCCTCTAAAAAAGAGAGCTTTAAATCAGAAGTGCCTGACTCCGTGGTATAACTCACAAACTCGTAGCTTAAAGCAGATAACCCGTAAGTTGAAGAGGAAATGGCGTCTCACTAACTTAGAAGATCTACACTTGGAAAAAGAGTCTGTTGCTCTATAAAAAAGCCCTCCGTAAAGCTAGGACATCTTTCTACTCATCACTAATTGAAGAAAATAAGAACAACCCCAGGTTTCTTTTCAGCACTGTAGCCAGGCTGACAAAGAGTCAGAGCTCTATTGAGCTGAGTATTCCATTAACTTTAACTAGTAATGACTTCATGACTTTCTTTGCTAACAAAATTTTAACTATTAGAGAAAAAATTACTCATAACCATCCCAAAGATGTATCGTTATCTTTGGCTGCTTTCAGTGATGCCGGTATTTGGTTAGACTCTTTCTCTCCGATTGTTCTGTCTGAGTTATTTTCATTAGTTACTTCATCCAAACCATCAACATGTTTATTAGACCCCATTCCTACCAGGCTGCTCAAGGAAGCCCTACCATTATTTAATGCTTCGATCTTAAATATGATCAATCTATCTTTGTTAGTTGGCTATGTACCACAGGCTTTTAAGGTGGCAGTAATTAAATCATTACTTAAAAAGCCGTCACTTGACCCAGCTATCTTAGCTAATTATAGGCCAATCTCCAACCTTCCTTTTCTCTCAAAAATTCTGAAAGGGTAGTTGTAAAACAGCTAACTGATCATCTGCAGAGGAATGGTCTATTTGAAGAGTTTCAGTCAGGTTTTAGAATCCAGAGTTTTTACGTGTAGTGCTCCAGTCTTTGTATAATCCTGAGTTTTTTTGTGTGGTGCTCCGTTATTTGTATAATCCTGAGTTTTTACGTGTGGTGCTCCGTTCTTTGTATAATTCAGAATTTTAGCGTGTGGTGTCTTTGTATAATCCAGAGTTTTTACGTGTGGTGCTCCGTTCTGTGTATAATCCAGAGTTTTTATGTGTGGCGCTCCGTTCTTTGTATAATTCAGAATTTTTGCGTGTGGTGTCTTTGTATAATCCAGAGTTTTTACATGTGATGCTCCGTTCTTTGTATAATTGAGAGTTTTTATGTGTGGTGCTCCGTTCTTTGTATCATCCAGAGTTTTTCCATGTGGTGTTCCGTTCTTTGTATAATCCAGAATTTTTTTGTGTGGTGCTCCGTTATTTGTATAATCCTGAGTTTTTACGTGTGGTGCTCCGTTCTTTGTATAATTCAGAATTTTAGCGTGTGGTGTCTTTGTGTAATCCAGAGTTTTTACGTGTGGTGCTCCGTTCTGTGTATAATCCAGAGTTTTTATGTGTGGCTCTCCGTTCTTTGTATAATTCAGAATTTTTGCGTGTGGTGTCTTTGTATAATCCAGAGTTTTTACGTGTGATGCTCCGTTCTTTGTATAATTGAGAGTTTTTATGTGTGGTGCTCCGTTCTTTGTATCATCCAGAGTTTTTCCATGTGGTGTTCCGTTCTTTGTATAATCCAGAATTTTTTTGTGTGGTGCTCTGTTATTTGTATAATCCTGAGTTTTTACGTGTGGTGCTCCGTTCTGTGTATAATCCAGAGTTTTTATGTGTGGTGCTCCGTTCTTTGTATAATTCAGAGTTTTTATGTGTGGTGCTCCGTTCTTTGTATAATCCAGAGTTTTTCCATGTGGTGCTCCATTCTTTGTATAATTCAGAGTTTTTGCGTGTGGTGCTTCGTTCTTTGCATAATCCAGAGTTTTTACGTGTGGTGCTCCGTGCTTTGTATAATTCAGAATTTTTACGTGTGGTGCTCCGTTCTTTGTATAATTCAGAATTTTAGCGTGTGGTGTCTTTGTATAATCCAGAGTTTTTACGTGTAGTGCTCTGTTCTTTGTATAATCCAGAGTTTTTACATGTAGTGCTCCAGTCTTTGTATAATCCTGTGTTTTTATGTGTAGTGCTCTGTTATTTGTATAATCCAGAGTTTTTACGTGTGGTGCTCCGTTATTTGTATAATCCAGAGTTTTTACGTGTAGTGCTCCAGTCTTTGTATAATCCTGAGTTTTTACTTGTGGTGGTCCGTTATTTGTATAATCCTGAGTTTTTATGTGTGGTGGTCCGTTCTTTGTATAATTCAGAATTTTAGCGTGTGGTGTCTTTGTATAATCCAGAGTTTTTACGTGTGGTGCTCTGTTCTTTGTATAATCCAGAGTTTTTACATGTGGTGCTCCGTTCTTTGTATAATTCAGAGTTTTTAACGTGTGGTGTTCTGTTCTTTGTATAATCCAAAGTTTTTACGTGTGATGCTCCGTTCTTTGTATAATTCAGAGTTTTTATGTGTGGTGCTCCGTTCTTTGTATAATCCAGAGTTTTTCCATGTGGTGCTCCATTCTTTGTATAATTCAGAGTTTTTGCGTGTGGTGTCTTTGTATAATCTAGAGTTTTTACGTGTGGTGCTCCGTTCTTTGTATAATACAGAGTTTTTACGTGTAGTGCTCCAGTCTTTGTATAATTGAGAGTTTTTATGTGTGGTGCTCCGTTCTTTGTATAATCCAGAGTTTTTCCATGTGGTGTTCCATTCTTTGTATAATCCAGAGTTTTTCCATGTGTTGCTCCATTCTTTGTATAATCCAGAGTTTTTACGTGTGGTGTTCCATTCTTTGTATAATCCAGAGTTTTTCTATGTGTTGCTCCATTCTTTGTATAATCCAGAGTTTTTACGTGTGGTGCTCCATTCTTTGTATAATTCAGAATTTTTGCATGTGGTGTCTTTGTATAATCCAGAGTTTTTATGTGTGGTGCTCCGTTCTTTGTATAATCCAGAGGTTTTCCATGTGGTGCTTCATTCTTTGTATAATTCAGAGTTTTTGCATGTGGTGTCTTTGTATAATCCAGAGTTTTTGCGTGTGTTGCTCCATTCTTTGTATAATCCAGAGTTTTTACGTGTGGTGCTCCGTTCTTTGTATAATCCAGAGTTTTTCCATGTGGTGTTCCGTTCTTTGTATAATCCAGAGTTTTTCCATGTGTTGCTCCATTCTTTGTATAATCCAGAGTTTTTACGTGTGGTGCTCCATTATTTGTATAATCCAGAGTTTTTACGTGTGATGCTCCGTTCTTTGTATAATTCTGAATTTTTGCGTGTGGTGTCTTTGTATAATCCAGAGTTTTATGTGTGGTGCTCCGTTCTTGTATAATCCAGAGTTTTTATGTGTGGTGCTCCCTTCTTTGTATAATCCAGAGTTTTTATGTGTGGTGCTCCGTTCTTTGTATAATCCAGAGGTTTTCCATGTGGTGCTCCATTCTTTGTATAATCCAGAGTTTTTGCGTGTGGTGCTCCGTTCTTTGTATAATCCAGAGTTTTTACTTGTGGTGCTCCGTTCTTTGTATAATTCAGAATTTTTGCATGTGGTGTCTTTGTATAATCCAGAGTTTTTATGTGTGGTGCTCCCTTCTTTGTATAATCCAGAGTTTTTACGTGTGGTGCTCTGTTCTTTGTATAATTGAGAGTTTTTACGTGTGGTGCTCCGTTCTTTGTATAATCCAGAGTTTTTACATGTGGTGCTCCGTTCTTTGTATAATTCAGAGTTTTTAACGTGTGGTGTTCCGTTTTTGTATAATCCAGAGTTTTTCCATGTGATGCTCCGTTCTTTGTATAATTCAGAGTTTTTGCGTGTGGTGTTCCGTTCTTTGTATAATCCAGAGTTTTTACGTGTGGTGCTCCGTTCTTTGTATAATTCAGAGATTTTATGTGTGGTGCTCCGTTCTTTGTATAATCCAGAGTTTTTCCATGTGGTGCCCCATTCTTTGTATAATTCAGAGTTTTTGCGTGTGGTGTCTTTGTATAATCCAGAGTTTTTACGTGTAGTGCTCTGTTCTTTGTATAATCCAGAGTTTTTACATGTAGTGCTCCAGTTTTTTTTTATAATCCTGAGTTTTTACGTGTGGTGCTCCGTTATTTGTATAATTCAGAATTTTTACGTGTGGTGCTCCGTTCTTTGTATAATTCAGAATTTTAGCGTGTGGTGTCTTTGTATAATCCAGAGTTTTTACGTGTAGTGCTCTGTTCTTTGTATAATCCAGAGTTTTTACGTGTAGTGCTCCAGTTTTTGTATAATCCTGAGTTTTTACGTGTGGTGCTCCGTTAATTGTATAATCCTGAGTTTTTACGTGTGGTGCTCCGTTCTTTGTATAATTCAGAATTTTAGCGTGTGGTGTCTTTGTATAATCCAGAGTTTTTACGTGAAGTGCTCTGTTCTTTGTATAAACCAGAGTTTTTACGTGTAGTGCTCCGTTATTTGTATAATCCAGAGTTTTTACGTGTGGTGCTCCGTTATTTGTATAATCCAGAGTTTTTACGTGTAGTGCTCCAGTCTTTGTATAATCCTGAGTTTTTACGTGTAGTGCTCCAGTCTTTGTATAATCCAGAGTTTTTACGTGTAGTGCTCCAGTCTTTGTATAATCCTGAGTTTTTATGTGTGGTGGTCCGTTGTTTGTATAATTCAGAATTTTAGCGTGTGGTGTCTTTGTATAATCCAGAGTTTTTACGTGTAGTGCTCTGTTCTTTGTATAATCCAGAGTTTTTACGTGTGGTGCTCCGTTATTTGTATAATCCAGAGTTTTTACGTGTGGTGCTCCGTTATTTGTATAATCCTTTTTTTTTTTTACATGTAGTGCTCCATTATTTGTATAATCCAGAGTTTTACGTGTGGTGCTCCATTATTTGTATAACCTTTTTTTTTTACGTGTAGTGCTCCATTATTTGTATAATCCAGAGTTTTTACGTGTGGTGCTCCGTTATTTGTATAATCCTTTTTTTTTACGTGTAGTGCTCCATTATTTGTATAATCCAGAATTTTTACGTGTGGTGCTCCATTATTTGTATAATACAGAGTTTTTACATGTGGTGCTCCAGTCCAGTCGGAAGAGGGCAAAAGTGAATTTTCTAAACCAGACAACAGTCATGTGACTTTTTTCAGTCCCTTGAAGGGTTTTTAAACAAAAATCTGTTTGTATTATTCATGTGTTGTTTTCCAGCCATAGAAAGCCCAGTGAAAGGTGCTAATTATCCAGTGATGTAAATTTTCTGCTGATTCAGTTGATGCTGCCCACTTGAATGACAGAGAAATGTAAGCACGCACACAAGATAGAGTCAAACTAAAGCGTGAAAAATAAATAATTTCATATTTAATAATATTAAGCTTGTTTTGTCCTCCATTTCTCTCTTTCTGTGTCTCTGTCCCTCTCTGCCTCCCTCTCTCTGTTGGTTTCCAGTCATAGAAAGCCCATTGAACGATGGAAAAGTGCATGTGTGCACTCACAACATACAGCGACACATACGGGCCCGGCATATGTACTACAGCTTTTTTTGTCGATTTGAGCATTTTAGTGTGGTTGCAGATAAATCTTTAAAATTTGCCATGTTTATGGAACACTATTTGAAAACAGCAAAGAGAAAAAAGCTTGTTTTGTATCCGTGTGAACAAGGCCACAGTGTCTGGATATTTCCTGTGAAACAAGCATGTCATGTGGCAGAATCAGGCTAATGTGATCTTGATCTTTGCTCTTTTATCATAGAATGTGCAGAAAGCCTTACAACAAACTCTGTTCATCTTTTTAATCACATTATTTACCCGTCCTTCAGTGTGACCTTGCTAATGCTTGTCTGGCTCATTTGAAAACCTTTACAGTGCATCCGGAAAGTATTCACAGCATTTCACTTTTTTACATATTTTGTTATGTGCCTTATTCCAAAATGGATAAAATTCTTTTTTTACCCTCAAAATTCTACACACAGTACCCCATAATGGCAATGTGAAAAAGTTTTTTTTTTTTTTTTAGATTTTTGCAAATTTATTAAAAAAATAAAATCACATGTACAGTACATAAGTATCGACAGCCTGGGAGACTAGTCAGGATTGAGGGAAAGATGAATACAGCAATGTACAGAGACATCCTGGATGAAAACCTGCTCCAGAGTGCTCTTGACCTCAGACTGGGGTAACGGTTCATCTGTCAGCAGGACAGTGGCCCTAAACACACAGCCAAGATATCAAAAGAGTGGCTTCAGGACAACTCTGTGAATGTTCTTGAGTGGCACAGCCAGAGCCCAGACCTGAATCTGATTGAACATCTCTGGAGACATCTGAAAATGGCTGAAAATGTGCTCCGATACTTCCCATCCAACCTGATGGAGCTTGAGAGGTGCTGCAAAGAGGAATTGGCAAAACTGCCCAAAGATAGATGTGCCAAGCTTGTGGCATGATATTCAAGAAGACTTCAGGCTGTAATTACTGCCAAAAGTGCATCAACAAAGTATTGAGCAAAGGGTGTGAATACGAGGTCTGTTAGAAAACTATCCGACCTTTTTATTTTTTGCGCATCGTGAGTTTTTTCACGCCTGTCGGTTGCATCATTCATCTGTGAGCAGGCTTTGTGTGAGTAATGGTCCACCCCTCTTGTCTGATTTTTATTGCGAATAAATGTCTGAACGATTTGGAGCTTTGCTGCATCAAATTTTTCCAGAAACTGTGAGAGACCTCCAGGTGGACACCATTCGGAAAATTCAGATGGCTTTCAGGGATGATTTTATGGGGATCACACAGATTAAGGAGTGCTCCAGCCAGTTTAAAGACCGCCCACAGCGTCTGAGAGCACGGCGCACTCCAAGCGCCGATCGACAGGCTGAAACCCCGCTGAAACAACCAGATCATTTCCAAAGTGAAGGCTTTGTTGATCCGGGACGTCATCTGACTTCCACAGAAATGGCAGAAGATGTGGATATCAGCACTTTTTCGGCACATTCCACTGTTACAGGAGTTTTTGTCATGGAAAGAGAAGCGGAGGGATGCGCCACGGAGCCGCTCATGGTGCGGGACAAAAGCACCTCCATGTTGGTCTCACAGTACGGCTTTCAGATGGCTTTCAGACGGCTTTCGGTGGCTTTTCAGTCGTGTGACTATCCGAGAAATTGTGGATGAGCTGGATGTGCCAGAACATGTCCTGTGAGGCTTCATCACGGCGTTGCTTTGCGCCATGCGGCTCCGTCCCAACGTGCGAATTCCTACGCATGTCTGTCTCAATGTGCTGAAAAAGTGCTGATGTCCACGTCTTCTGCAATTTCTGTGGTAGTCAGACGACATCCCGGATCAACACAGCGTTCAGTTTGGAAATGAACGGCACATTCCACTGTTACAGGAGTTTTTGTCATGGAAAGAGGAATTTGCGCGTCGGGACGGAGCCGCATGGCGCAAAGCAATGCCGTGATGAAGCCTCACGGGACGTGTTCTGGTATGTCCAGCTCATCCACAATTTTTCGGATAGTCACACGTCTGAAAAGCCACCGAAAGCCGTCTGAAAGCCATCTGAAAGCCGTCCTGTGAGACCAACACAGAGGTGCTTTTGTCCGCGCCATTCGCAGCTTTGTGACGCATTCCCCCGCTTCTCTTTCCATGACAAAAACTCCTGTAACAGTGAAATGTGTCGAAAAAGTGCTGATGTCCACGTCTTCTGCCATTTCTGTGGAAGTCAGACGACGTCCCGGATCAACAAAGCCTTCACTTTGGAAATGATCTGGCTGTTTCAGCGAGGTTTCAGCCTGTCGATCTGCGCTCGGAGTGCGCCGTGCTCTCAGACGCTGTGGGTGGTTTTTAAACCGGCTGTAACACTCCTTAATCTGTGTAATCCCCATAAAATCGTCCCTGAAAGCCATCTGAATTTTCCAAATGGTGTCCACCTGGAGGTCTCTCACACTTTCTGGAAAAATTTGATGCAGCAAAGCTCCAAATCGTTCAGACATTTTATTTGCAATAAAAATCCGACGAGAGGGGTGGACCACTGCTCACACAAAGCCTGCTCACAGGCGAATGACGCAACCGACAGGCGTGAAAAAACTCACGCATGCTCACGAAGGTTCAAGCTTGGCTGATGCAATCACACGTGATTCAAATCCATATGGTTTTTGAAAAAAATAAAAAGGTCGGATAGTTTTCTAACAGACCTCGTACTTAAGTACATGTGATTTGTTAGTTTTTAATTGTAAATAAATTTGCAAAAATAATAATAATAAAAAACTTTTTTCTTGTTGTTATTATGGGGGTGTTGCGAGTAGAATTTTGAGGGGAAAAATGAATTTACTCCATTTTGGAATAAGGCTGTAACATAACAAAATCTGGAAAAAGTGAAGTGCTGTGAATACTTTCCAGATGCACTGTATCTCATTTAAACCTCTGCAGATATTATGGGGTGTTTTTAGGAAACTACCAAATGCATCTTTTGCTAAAAATATCGCTATACGAGGGCTGTCAATAAAGTAACGGTCCTTTTTATTTTTTTCAAAAACTATATGGATTTCATTCATATGTTTTTACGTCAGACATGCTTGAACCCTCGTGCACATGCGTGAGTTTTTCCACGCCTGTCGGTGACGTCATTCGCCTGTGAGCACTCCTTGTGGGAGGAGTCGTCCAGCCCCTCGTCGGAATTCCTTTGTCTGAGAAGTTGCTGAGAGACTGGTGCTTTGTTTGATCAAAATTTTTTCTAAACCTGTGAGACACATCGAAGTGGACATGGTTCGAAAAATTAAGCTGGTTTTCAGTGAAAATTTTAACAGCTGATGAGAGATTTTGAGGTGATTCTGTCGCTTTAAGGACTTTTCACGGTGCAAGACGTCGTGCAGCGCTCTCAGGCAGCGTCATCAGCCTGTTCAAGCTGAAAACCTCCACATTTCAGGCTCTATTGATCCAGGACGTCGTGAGAGAACAGAGAAGTTTCAGAAGAAGTCGGTTTCAGCATTTTATCCGGATATTCCACTGTTAAAGGAGATTTTTTTAATGAAAGACGTGCGGACGGATCCGCGCGTCGGGACGCAGCCGACGCGGTGCGGCGGCACAGGAAAAACACCTCCGTGTTGATAACCATTTGTAAAATCCAGGCAGCTTTTGATGGCTTTCAGTGGAGTGAGTATATGAGAAATTGTTTAACAGGCAGGACATGTTCCAACTTGTCCTTAAGGCTTTCAACAGAGGTGTTTTTCCTGTGGCGGAGCGTCGCGGCGGCTGCGTCCCGACGCGCGGACCCATCCGCACGTCTTTCATTAAAAAAATCTCCTTTAACAGTGGAATATCCGGATAAAATGCTGAAACCGACTTCTTCTGAAACTTCTCTGTTCTCTCACGACGTCCTGGATCAGTAGAGCCTGAAATGTGGAGGTTTTCAGCTTGAACAGGCTGATGACGGCGCCTGAGAGCGCTGCACGACGTCTCGCACCGTGAAAAGTCCTTAAAGCGACAGAATCACCTCAAAATCTCTCATCAGTCGTTAAAATTTTCACTGAAAACCAGCTTAATTTTTCGAACCGTGTCCACTTCGATGTGTCTCACAGGTTTAGAAAAAATTTGATCAAACAAAGCGCCAGTCTCTCAGCAACTTCTCAGACAAAGGAATTCCGACGAGGGGCTGGACGACTCCTCCCACAAGGAGTGCTCACAGGCGAATGACGTCACCGACAGGCGTGGAAAAACTCACGCATGCGCACGAGGGTTCAAGCATGTCTGACGTAAAAACATATGAATGAAATCCATATAGTTTTTGAAAAAAATAAAAAGGACCGTAACTTTATTGACAGCCCTCGTATTGATAAAAAAAATAAATAAATAAAATGTGTATGTTTTACTTTTAAATCTGCAGCATTTCCTTTTGGTTAACTGTGCAGCAAGTTGATTAAGAAAATTTGGTTGCTCACAATCAGTCAATCAAGCAGATTTGTGCAGTGGACTGCTTATTGATCATAAGTGACTGTCTTTCTTGGAAAAAAAACTACAGTACAGTAGTATTTTTAAAATCTGAAAAGTGGACTGTAAGATTATTTAATGTATTACTTTATTTAACTGAATTTTAAAGCATTTGATTTCTCAAATAAAGTTTTTTTTTTTCATGTTTTGGCTGCCCCTGTTTTGTACAGGATCACCACATCAAAGCCTGTACAGATCCGCAATGGGATTTGGCACACGTTTTACGCCGGATGCACGACTCTAATTTTACCCGGAGAAACACACACAGCCCCTGGTCTTTCTAAGCAGTCTCCTAGCCAGGTACAAATCAGAACCTGCCCTGCTTAGTTTCTGAGATCTGACAGGATCTGGCATACAAAGAGCAGACTAGCTGCTTTTCTGATTTAAAGAAAAGTAAAAACAAAAGTGGTTTTTTTTTGTTTGTTTCGTTTTTTCCCCCCTGCTGATGCACACATGAAGGAAAAAAACTAAACAAAACATCAAAGGCTGCATTTCAGAAAGGTGATAAACCTTCTTTGCAATATGAAGTAAAAAACTTTGAAAGGCATCAAAAGGAATCCCAGCTGGTAATTACATATCTGTTGATTTTTTTAAAAAGCACAGCTTTTATAAAATGCCCCGGCTGCTGATGTCTGTTCTTTAATTTTACATACGTCACTCTAAGTGTCAGGAAAGGTCACATTGGTTGCCCACTTTTGACTTTGTTGTTGATGTTGCTGATTGGAGTTTTGAGCGGTTACTCACTAAGCTGTTGCAGATTTAATTTTCAGCGTAAACCCCACTAATGGCTCGGGTTGGCTCCGGCGGAGCAGTGCGACCTGGGATCAGGAGATTTTTCCCTCCCCTCCCCGTGAGTGAACACAGCCCAGTGTTTATTAGAGCGGCAGTGTAATATATGACTTTCTGCTTGCTTTGCAAATCTGTCCGTGCTGCCTCTGCTGCTTCTCATTTGGATATTTCATTCACAGAGGGTTAGCAGGCACGGCGTTATTGTCGCCGCTTACTGCCTTTCGTTTATTAGACGGGAGTTTGTTTGGGGTGATGGGGGTGCAGGGCGAGGGGCGGGGGGGGGGGTAACCTAAGGACTTTCTTTTCACAGGGAGGGCCGCTCACATGGCTGTACAAGTGAGCGGTAACCATGGGTTACGCCTGAGCCCGTCGCTCTGAGATGAAGCTTATATATTCATGAATTCATCTCAATTAGTCGGTGCTGTAGATCTCCAAATACAGAAACTCATCCCTCCTCAGCTCTGCTCCGTGCTTATCTCATTAGAGTATTTTATCCCTCCCTCTTCGCGTCTCTTGCCGTCTTTCTTTCCTGCCTTCACGTTTGACGGAAGTATGCCTCCGAGTCATTTTTTTGTGAACTGATATCTCAGATCTCCGCTCTACCCGCAAACCACAGAACAAACTCCACCGAGCAACGCGCTTGATTTTTGTTTGTGTTTCTCTCGTCTCGGCTAACGCGACCTCTTTGGACGGGCGTCTCACCGAATTAGTTTTTCTGCTGTTCAAAGTCGCTTCCTGGGCTTCTTTTATTTCCGTCCGCCGTCTTGAAAACCGTCGGTGTGGTTTTGCGACCCGAAAACAGCTTGAGGCAAAAAGCAGAGGAGACATGTTAAGACCGCTGGAAAGATTTCTGTTCAGAGCGGAGTCCACCGTGATTACGGAAATTAAATAGAAGATGAGTGTCATTGTGCATAAGGAGAATTGTAACAGACAATGGTGTATCGCTTTGTTTGACAAACAAAAAGAGAGAGAGAGAGAAAAAAGAAAAGACAATGGCAGCCGTAATTGAAAACACTCTGGAAATGCATAATGCCTTTTCCATCAGAGATGTCTGAGGTCGTTTGCCCTTAGCTTTGCCAACAACACATATTCTCATTTTCTTTTTTCTCTGGCCAATAGCTGAGCTGAAATCACAGTGCTGTCTGTCAGATGGAGCTCACTTTCTTTCTCCACCGTCCCTACAACAGCGGTTTCTTTTTTTTTTCTTTTTTCCAAGGCACACTCTGAAATGGCTTTGTTTTCCGACAGCCTTTCAGTGGCACCCTCAACCAGGCCCTGCCAAGACAGCCCCCCCCCCCGAATTGGAGCCCGGGCCTGTTTACACAAACTCATAGGAGAAATATGGACGTATAATTATAGACGCTGTTAGTCCTGATGTTGCCTCCTTGCTGTGGAAACCACTGCGTGCTCGGTCAGTTGCGACGAGAGGCGGCTGATGAAACCGTGGCCGGTGACGGCGTGAACATTTTGTGCAGAAAACGCATTCGGCGAAGAGAGCTTCTTAATGGGATCGAAAGACAAACAGACATGAACCAGACGGCAGCGATAGAGATTGCTGTGGTTGTCCAACAGCATAAATACACGGTCTAAATACTGCTCTTCAGGCCACGGCCAAACCCGTTTCTGTGAATTCAGCTCAGTAGCATAATGTCCGTGTTCCATTTCATCGTGACCACAGGCACACAAACAGAGTAACAGAAGGAGAACAAACACACGTACACAAATAAGCACAAAGCTACTGGAGCAAATTCAAATATATATACTCATAAGCTCACACCGACATGCAAATGTATAACACACACGAGCACACACGTGCATGTGCAGCAGAGGCTGCAGTCGTGTCCGTTTTGTTAATGCACACTGTAGAAAACTGTAGCTTAGGTGAGCACAAGATATTTTCAGTCAGCAGTCCCCTGGGTGTGAATGCGTGTGCTGTCAGAGTTTGTGCAAGCGTACCATAATGGATGGACGGATGTGGTGCTGCTGAAAAAGAAAGTTTCATGTCTTCAATTAAGTACGTGTTGTGTTACAGTGAATTCAGCCTCCACTGCCTCAGAATGCCAGTCGCTGATTTCGTAGACGATGACTGAACATTTTTGCCTCCCATTCCAAAACCGCTGCTCCAATTTCTGTTTTTCCTCTTCCACTCAATCTCTCGTTCTCTCCGCCTTGTCATTCCACCTATTTTCTCTCCCTTCTTCAGATCTTACCCTTCCTCTCCATCCCTCCTGCACAGTGACAGATCCTTCAGGAAATTGTTTCGAGTCTGCCAGACATTTTTGTGTTGTAGCTGTTTATTTGTGCTGGGGCGTGAGGGTCCGGACCCTCGGCCTCTCTTTCTCTCTCTCTCTCTCTCTCTCTTTCTTTATTTCATTCTGCCATCGGTCGAGAGGTTAAGCTCCCAAACTCTACGCCAAAACACTGATCCTCGATCAGCGTGGCTTTACCGTGTAACTGATACCAGGGATGAGGAGAAAGGATGTAATCAGTGCGTATTTGTGTATGTGTCAGCTGCTGGCTTTGTGTGTATTAGGATGTAATCAGCAGCGTTTCTCTGTGGTCTGCTGTGCGCTCTGATTGGGGTTTTGGCAAATAAGAGGGAAGAAAAAGCGCGTTTCTTTTCCTGCAGCCTGACCTCAGTGCTGGAGAAGCTTCCCTGTGGCTTGGAGCTCTCAGCCTTCACACACGAGCTGCCTCGTATCTACAGTATTATATATGACTCTCTGTGTCTCTCCCTGACAGACTTCTTACTCGACGTTGTTGCACACTTTTAGATGTAGCGACGCTTCATTTCTTCCTCACTGCATGCCGGAAAGGAATGACGCTAACCCCCTGCAGGAAAGCGTATTTTCCAGTGGCATTCTTGAGTCTGGTATGCAGCAATAATACACTGACATAGTCCATAATCCAGTTTCTTTGTTGCTGCGGCACATGAAAAAATTTCAAGCTTTTAAACTTTTGGCTGCACGTACCAAGCGGTTGCTGCTCTCACAGTCAGTGATCGTGGACTTGTCCATGTTGCATATGGACAAAATTGACCCAGAATGCATTGCATTAGTTTGGTCAGTCGAACTTCCAGTCACTTTCCCACACTGAGTATTTATTTCTACATGTGTCTGCAAGAAAGCAACACAAGTTTTGCTCCCGGTGTGCACATGACTGTCTTGCATGGCAGAACATTGACATTGGTTGGTGTGTGTGTGAATGTGAGGCATCATTGTAAAGCCCTGGTCACTCTGATTAATGAATGATGAGCCACGTAGTGGGGTTTTTTTTTTTGTTTGGTATGAGTGGAGTTATTCAAAAAACGTGGGAGAATAGCAGCTCTTAGAGGCAAATTATTCAGCTAACGAAGCTCATCTCTGAGCGTGGCGCTAATTTCAAGAAGTTCAAAAATTTTGCAAAAATAGCGTGAGGCGATTTGTGTACGGGGTACTATGAGGACAAACAAGGATGTTAGAAACATGTTAGTAGTGAGCACGTGGCTGTTAGAGACCCATTATCCGAGTACCTGGTGGCTACGAGGAAAGAGCAGGTTCCACGCTTGTAGCCTTTTTAAACATCTGTTTCCTGCAAAGCCTTCAGAAGAATATCATATATGTGGCTCATTATTTGAGTAATCACTGAAATTTCTAACAACGTTATTATTCATGGCTTTATTCTTCAGTGTGACCAGGGCTTAAGGCACTTTGAGCTTCATATTCAGAGGGAAATGCGCTTTATAAATGCAGTTCCTTTAGTGTTTGCCGTATCTATGCTTACCTGCTGAGTGACTGTGGTTGGACAAATCAAAGAATCCCAAGAAATAAAGAAACCTCATTCACTGCATATCTGCAGTTTGTGCCTCTAAACAAAACTGAAGTTTTTATTTGTTTTTTATTTGCACTGATGATTAAACATGCTCATGGTGCTAAACACGGAAGTGTGAGCAAAGCCTCAGGCAGCAGCACATCATTGAACACATGAACACTCACTCTTTGCAGTTTTATACCCGCAGGCTGATTCATACAGTTAAAGATATATAACTGATATAGAGAGGCTTAGTAGTTATAGTTAGCACTGTTGTCTCACAGCAAGAAGGTCCTAGGATTGCTGGAGCTTTCTCTGTGGAGTTTGCATGTTCTCCCCGTGTTTGCATGGGTCACCCCCACCCCCCACACACTTTCAAAGGCATGCAGGTTAGAAACGTCAAATAGGGATATTACATGTTGGAAGTAGCCCTCACGCATTGCACCATGGGATAGTCTGCATGCCTACAGCCAGTGTCCATGGATATAAACAAAGAGAAATGTGGCCAATTTTTGACCCATAAGAGATACCTGGGGGTGTTATTAACTCACCATTCGAGGCAGCAACAGTCGCGGAACTAAAAAGATGATGAAAGTTTAAAAGGCAAGAAAAATATTATCTGATAGAGGTCAATTCTAACGTCTAACTTCTAGGAGTTATTACCCTGTTAGTGATGGGATAAATTGCACATATTTAGAGATTATATATATCAAATGTTCAGAAAATTCTTAATATTTGGCCCTTTTCCACAGGGAAAAAACTGTTATGATGGGGATAATCTTGATCATTCAGATCAGTAAGTGTGCACTGCATCGTGTCTGTGTTGAGCCAAGCTCACGCATTTCTCAGTGGATAGGAAAGAAAGAAAGAAAGAAAGAAAGAAAAAGAAAGAAAGAAAGAAAGAAAGAAAGAAAGAAAGAAAGAAAGAAAGAAAGAAAGAAAGAAAGAAAGAGTTGTCTCTGCACTAAAATGCTGTGATTTTGCTGCATGATGTGGACAAAACTGCTATATTGGCAGTTTTGATGGAAGTGGTTTGAGTCAAAAAACTTTTGGTGTGTCTGCTATGTAAGTTTTCTGGCTGCTGCAGACTCTGTGGGTTGATGACAGCTTGAACTTACTAAACTTTCACTTATTTCCAGTCCTTCCAATATTGTGAATCCACTTGTTTCTAACACTTGCATTCTTAGAAAAACATAGAAGCTTACATGCTTATCCCTGACATGGTTATTGAAGCATCAACGGACACAACTACCAATCCCTGGCATTCTGAGCCTTTTGTTTACTTTCTGAGTGTGTCTGTGCATCTGCAGCAGGCACACATTTCCCACAATCCCCTGCACGACCAAAATCCAATTTGGCAGGTATACAATCCCCCTATTGGCCCCAGGTGTGAATGTGTTTGTCTGTGTGTGTCGGCTCGGCGATAGACTGGCGGCCTGTCCAGGGTGTACCACATCTCTCTCCAAATAACTGCTGGGATAGGTTACCTTGACTCTTAATTGTCATAGCAGGTGTAGAAAATGAATGACAATTACAGCAGTGATTTGTGCTTTTTGACTGGTTGTGTATGCAGAGATTACATAAGTTAAAGAGCACATTGAGGACGTGTGAATTACATAAATTTATGCGTGAGAACAAGCTGTAAATGTATATACAAGATGCAACAGGTATAATGAGATTTGCAACCATGTGAATAATTGTGAGGAGTTGCAGCAACACCATTTAGCCCCCAAACTGCATGTGCAGCCGACAGCATGCAGGAGAACCAGTGCCATGGCAAGCACGCCATGGAACTGGAATAGGACGTGCACCTTCAAGAGCACATTGCCATGCACTACCAGGAACTAAAAGATGGGCACAGATTAGCCACCCCAGGAGAGGGCGTACCCAAGCACCTATGCAAGCAGGAGTATTAGTTGCAGGACACAGACCCCTGCCCCAAATGCCGTATAGGACCCGAAGTTTACAGAGTCTGCTTGTTCACAGACCACATTATATGCTGAGTTAGCCAGGGTCGAGAATTTATTTCAATAATATAGCAAATCCCTAAGTTCTTAAGTTAATTTCAACCATGAATTGAGCAAAGAAAGGTTGCATGAGGGTTTTAGCTTCACAAATCTCACTGACAGATGAATATGAAATGACGTCAGGTTTGTTTGTTGAGCTCCGCTTTGGATCCGTTGCATTTCCAGTCCATGATATGCTGTGAAATTGGTAATCGGCCCATTCTCCCTTGTCTGCTGCAGTCAGCTTTCTTCAGCCACATCTATGTTAGCAGGTAGAAGAGATTCTGTCAGGGTTTAGTCACATATGTGTGTGCAAACACGCACATACTACGCATATAGTTTCAGGGACGTGCACGGCCACACACCTGTGCACTGTCCTCACTCTCTCGATAGGACTCTCTTTGTTGTGTCTCTTGCAGATTTTGATTTGCAGACAGCAGATGGGCTTCCGTGGGCTCAGATTGTCAAAAAAAAAAAAAAAGACAGCAGCCCTCATTTTGGTGACGAAAAGGGAATGTGGTGCACCTGACATATCTCATACCCTCATTTTGCCAGGTATGCAGTTCTGTCACTTGACTGGGTGTTTGTGCCCACAGATACGTATATAAAGTGCATACATATATATATATATATATATATATATATATACGAGGTCTATTAGAAAAGTATCCGACCTTATTATTTTTTTCAAAAACCATATGGATTTGAATCACGTGTGATTACATCAGACATGCTTGAACCCTCGTGGGCATGCGAGAGTTTTTTTCACGCCTGTCGGTTACGTCATTCGCCTGTGGGCAGTCTTTGAGTGAGGAGTCGTCCACCCGCTCGTCGATTTTTTTCATTGTTTAGGAATGGCTCAGAGACTGTTGCTTTGTTTGATAAAAATTTTTTCAAAACTGTAAGGCACAACTGAGTGGAGATTTTGGTCTGGTAGTGTCGCTTTAAGGACGGTCCACGGCGCCTGACGGCGATCTGCGCTTCGAGGCGGCAGCGTCTCGCCGTTTCAAGTTGAAAACTTCCACATTTCAGGCTCTGTTGACGCAGTAAGTCGTCAGAGAACAGAGAACTTTCAGAAGAAGTCGGCATGAGGAGTTTATTCGGACATTCCATTGTTAACGGTCATTTTGTAATGAAAGAACGTGCGGGCAGAGTCGCATGTCGGGCTGGACCCGACCGCGGGGGGTCGCGGCAGGAAAAACACCTCCGTTGGAAATCTTAACGGGCAAGTTGGAACATGCCCAAGCTGTTAAACAATTTCTCAGTTACTCACTTGTTGAAAGCCATTAAAAGCCGCCTGAATTCTACAAATGGTTTTCAACACGGAGGTGTTTTTCCTGTCGCGGCGCACACAGATTTGCCGAGTCGTCACGGAAACGACTCGGCGAATTTGCGCGTACGTCTTTCATTAAAAAAATGTCCTTAAACAGTGGAATGTCCGCATAAATTCCTCATGCCGGCCTCTTCTGAATCTTCTCTGTTCTCTCACGATGTCCTGGGTGAATTAAGGCTTAAATTAGGATGATTTCAGCTCGAAACAGGCCGACGACAGCGCCTGGAAGCGCTGCAGGACGTCCCGCTCCGTGGGAAGTCCTTACACTGACAGAAACACCCCATAATCTCTCATCAGCCGTTAAACTTTTCACAGAAAACCATCTTAATTTCTCGAATAGTGTCCACTCGGATATTCCTCACAGGTCCAGAAAAAATTTTGATAAAGCAACGCGCGCCGTCTCGAGCAGCGTGTGAAACAAAGGAATTCAGCCGAGAGGGCAGGACCACATCTCACTCAAGGCCTGCCCACAGGGAAATGACGTCACCGACACGCGTGAAAAAACTCACACATGCGCACGAGGGTTCAAGCATGATTGGTGTAATCGCATGTCATTCAAATCCATATAGTTAAAAAAAAAATAAAAGGGTCGGTTTATTATCTAAGAGACCTCGTATATATATATATATAAAGCAACAGATTGGATCATTTTTCAGATCAGCAGCCCCCCCCCCCCGAAACCCCCCCCCAACTATTTGCTTTTAATTTTACAAATAAGGACCCTTTGCCCATGATCCTGAATGAAAACAAGGTGTCCAATATTTTACACAGTATTTTCAAATAAAATACTTTATATGGGTTAGGGTTAGGGTTAGGAACAGTACAACCCCTGGCAAAAATTATGGAATCACCGGCCTCGGAGGATGTTCATTCAGTTGTTTAATTTTGTAGAAAAAAAGCAGATCACAGACATGACACAAAACTAAAGTCATTTCAAATGGCAACTTTCTGGCTTTAAGAAACACTATAAGAAATCAGGAAAAACAAATTGTGGCAGTCAGTAATGGTTACTTTTTCAGACCAAGCAGAGGCAAAAAAATATGGAATCACTTATTTCTGAGGAAAAAAAATTATGGAATCATGAAAAACAAAAGAACACTCCAACACATCACTAGTATTTTGTTACAGCACCTCTGGCTTTTATAACACCTTGCAGTCTCTGAGGCATGGACTTAATGAGTGACAAACAGTACTCTTCATCAATCTGGCTCCAACTTTCTCTGATTGCTGTTGCCAGATCAGCTTTGCAGGCTGGAGCCTTGTCATGGACCATTTTCTTCAACTTCCACCAAAGATTTTCAATTGGATTAAGATCCGGACTATTTGCAGGCCATGACATTGACCCTATGTGTCTTTTTGCAAGGAATGTTTTCACAGTTTTTGCTCTATGGCAAGATGCATTATCATCTTGAAAAAATGATTTCATCATCCCCAAACATCCTTTCAATTGATGGGATAAGAAAAGTGTCCAAAATATCAACGTAAACTTGTGCATTTATTGTTGATGTAATGACAGCCATCTCTCCAGTGCCTTTACCTGACATGCAGCCCCATATCATCAATGACTGTGGAAATTTACATGTTCTCTTCAGGCAGTCATCTTTATAAATCTCATTGGAACGGCACCAAACAAAAGTTCCAGCATCATCACCTTGCCCAATGCAGATTCGAGATTCATCACTGAATATGACTTTCATCCAGTCATCCACAGTCCACGATTGCTTTTCCTTAGCCCATTGTAACCTTGTTTTTTTCTGTTTAGGTGTTAATGATGGCTTTCGTTTAGCTTTTCTGTATGTAAATCCAATTTCCTTTAGGCGGTTTCTTACAGTTCGGTCACATACGTTGACTCCAGTTTCCTCCCATTCGTTCCTCATTTGTTTTGTTGTGCATTTTCAATTTTTGAGACATATTGCTTTAAGTTTTCTGTCTTGACGCTTTGATGTCTTCCTTGGTCTACCAGTATGTTTGCCTTTAACAACCTTCCCATGTTGTTTGTATTTGGTCCATAGTTTAGACACAGCTGACTGTGAACAACCAACATCTTTTGCAACATTGCGTGATGATTTACCCTCTTTTAAGAGTTTGATAATCCTCTCCTTTGTTTCAATTGACATCTCTCGTGTTGGAGCCATGATTCATGTCAGTCCACTTGGTGCAACAGCTCTCCAAGGTGTGATCACTCCTTTTTAGATGCAGACTAACGAGCAGATCTGATTTGATGCAGGTGTTAGTTTTGGGGATGAAAATTTACAGGGTGATTCCATAATTTATTCCTCAGAATTGAGTGATTCCATATTTTTTCCCTCTGCTTGGTCTAAAAAAGTAACCGTTACTGACTGCCACAATTTTTTTTCCTGATTTCTTATAGTGTTTCTTAAAGCCAGAAAGTTGCCATTTGAAATGACTTTAGTTTTGTGTCATGTCTGTGATCTGCTTTTTTTCTACAAAATTAAACAACTGAATGAACATCCTCTGAGGCCGGTGATTCCATAATTTTTGCCAGGGGTTGTATTAGTGAATAAAAAGTTAGCCTTTGTCAAAACAATGAAAAGTACAAAAAAGGGAGCAAAACTGATTTGTGTACAACTTTTCTTCTTAACAAGAGAAGAGGATACATCTACATTCTCTGGTGAAAAGGTAAAAATAATAAGTTTATTTATAACCCTTTCTGGATAAATACACTCATCCTACCCACTGATCAGAATTCATTCAGATCAGTGGTTCTGGTAAACAGTTGCTTGAAAACAGTCGGGAATAGACGTTATTTTTCTGGAGCTTTGGACTTTCAGTCGGTTTCATTCCAGATAGATGAACATCAGTTTGACGTTAAGAGATGGACATATACACGATTTGATCTGACCAATATTATTAAAGGCACTGAGAGCCACTGAGCTTTTGGAGGATTCATAATATGACATTACCAGTACAATCAAAATTTGCATTGTCTAGAAAAAAATAGTAAAAAGTTCCCCTGAAGGGAAAAATTTCAAAAGAACAGATGGCTTTGAACTACTTACAGCAACGATGATAGAGACCCATACAGTCTATGACATTGACATTATAGATCACGTGGAGGCTTCCACAGACTTGCTTGAAGCATTATGTGGAGCACACAGTGGCAGCCAATCACAGTAAAGAGGTACAGCGACGTGTGCTGGCTCGTCTCACTCTGGCTCCTCCTCCAACATTGCGGAAAACGCCTTGAAACCGCGGCGTCTCTGTGTAAATCTGTTCTCATATATTATGTAAAAGCTAGCGAGAAATAAACACTTCTAAAATGGAAAAACACTGTGTTTGTAACTTGATAACACCTCTGGAGTGATTTACACAACATTTCACGTCACTGTCATGCATCGCATCAAGGTAACCTCTGGTCTTTTCAAAACCTCATTCCTCCTACCCCCGACCCTAACCTTAACCATAACCTAATCTTACTCCTTCCCCCCACCCTAACCATAACCACCCCCCCGCTTCACTTTTAATTTCGTGCAGCCATCACAGAATGAATGAGAATGAATTTGTGCTGCCATGATGAAAATGAGGCACTTTTCGTCCCAATATCACAAACCAGTAGATTAATGTATATTTTGTGCTGCTGAATCATGACTTGCTGTGAGACCAGGTTTCTGGGTTCAGTGGGTGCACGGCTGCACAAGGAAGTCACTTTGTTCTCAACCCCTAATGTTTACGAAGTGCGCTGAGCCCATTGTCTGTAGCGGAGCACGAGGCTGTAACTGGCTGCGTGAGTGCGCAGCTGCAGCGGGCGCTCCAGTCTATCTGCAAGGCTGTTTTCTTTTTTAAACTGTGTGCACGTGGACCAGCTGCGTTTCTGTCATTCAGACTGTGATTTTATTGTAACTGCATCAAAATGAATACAGTCTTCACTTTAAAATCAAGTCACCATGACACAAACTCACACTTATGTGAATTCTGCAATTAATCCATAACTCGCATGTATTTCGAACTGTAGGGCGGTTGTCTATTCGGTGTTTCGTCGTTTTCCATAATTCCCCTGGCAGCCGCTTACACTTCCCAGAATGCACCGCGGTGCCAGCAGAGTTCCGTTGTCTCACAGCGCATGCAAACAATGGCGAAGCGAGGATGTGGATGGCGTCGATTCAGTGAGTTCACGAGCAATTATGATGATGACACGTTCTCTCAAGTTGAGAGGGTTATCTAGAAGAGGTGTAGCACCTGTGACAAACTTCTGCTGTGCACCGATGTTGTCTTGTCCATGCTTCACGAGGTGTGTTTCCATTGTGCCCTAAACCGGAACTCTGCTGAAACGATCTCTCGCACGAATCACGGACCACCAGACGGCACGAGATTTCACAATGGCGAAACACCGAATACGGGTCATAGATCCACTGTGATCCATGACACCACTGGCTGCAACACATCGGTGCTGCCTTTGCTTGTCTTCTGTTCACCACTGTGACAAACCCAACATACAGTAGCAGAAAACGCAGCATAGAAGATGCCCAGAAGAAGAAGTCAGCTTTTGTTAACATAGCATAACTTTCTATTCAGACCTGGTATGACAGTATTAACAGAATGTGAACCAAACGTTCAAAATTCAAACGGGTACATTTATTGAGCGTGGTGGGTGGCCGAGTGATCCAGTAATCGGTTCATTAGTACATTTTGATAGATTCACGGTATCGATGTAGTTGTAGTCATTACGTATTTATATACATCTTTATTAATTGTTACACCTCGAATATTTAGCGTAATGTTTTTGATAAATGCTTTTAATCATTTTTTTCTATAACATAACACCCTTGTATTGCGCTACATTTCTCTGTATAAGATAAGATAAGACTTTATTGATCTCACAGTGGAGAAATTCACGTTACGTCAGCTCTGGGTGTGAGTAGAGGAAAATGTACATCAAGGATAAGCAATAATAATACTTGTAACAATACAATAAAATAAGAAAATGAGGTAGAAATAGAATATATATAAGTACATATGCATATATAAACATGATTGGAATTGAAAAAAATAGGAGCATCTTATTTACAATATGTGACATGGAATTTAGATGTGATAAGGTGACATTAGTGCAGGGATTTGTAAACAAGTTATTGCACATGATTTGTGAACATATTAATATTGCACGTGCTTTGTGGACATATTATTGCATGTGGTTATTTCACAGTGTTATTGTACAGTCTGACAGCAGCAGGGAGGAAGGACCTGCGGTATCGTTCCTTCTTGCACTAAGGGTGCCTCAGTCTGTCACTGAAGGAGCTGCTCAGCTCCACTACAGTCTGGTGCAGAGGGTGAGAGGAGTTGTCCATGATGGATTTGAACTAGGCTAACACATTTATAACTTTAAGCCAATCCAAACATCTCTCTTTCCCCCAATTAGTGGAACTTGGTAAAGTTAATTACTAATCTAAATCTTCTGACAGGAAATGTTGCACAGTGAGTTTTCAAATTGAGCAATTTAAATTGTCCTTCGGGTAAACAAATCGTTCTTCCTGCAAACTGATTTGGTCATTGTGACGTTCTTCAGTTTGTGAAGAGGTCAAGATAGCATGTTGTCTGAATAAGGTGTTGTTGGGATGTACTTAAACATGGTGGTTCATACATGCTACCTATGTTGTATGAACAGCACTATTCTAAGTGTGAAGTGGGACAATCTGCCAACAAATGTAACAATGATCCTTTCACTTTAATTTTGACAGAACCAGCCCATCAGTAGAATTTGCATTAACATAATGCAAAGTAGAATTTCATGATGAATCTTCCAGTGGTGTGCAGCACGGTAGCTTAGTGGCTAACACTGTTGCCTCTCAGTAAGAAGGTCATGGGATCGCTTCCCACCTGGGGCCTTTCTGTGTGGAGTTTGCATGTTTTCCAAGTGTTTGCGTGGATTCCCTCCGGGTGCTCCGGCTTCCTCCACATTTAAAGACATGCAGATTAAGTGAATTTGAAACTTTGAATTGTCCGTAGGTGTGCATGCATTTGTGAATATGTTTGTTTGTGTATATGTGGCCTTGCGATTGACTGGCATTGTGTCTAGGCTGTTCCTTGCCCTCACACCTTATGTCTGCTGGGATAGGCTCCAACCCCTCCTGACCCTTAATTGGAGTATGCAGGTACTGAAAATGGATAGATGGATGGGACGATTATTAATCAAATTTTGAAAAAAATTGGCCAATGACCAATACACAAACACAAGCGAAGCGGAAAATTGTACACTTTGTGAAATCTACTAGAAGTACTTTGATGGCACACACAAAGCCTGTTGAGAGTTATCAGCACACACTGAAAGATTCACTATTTCAAGTTTGTGCGTTCTACTGTTTGCCCCCTACCCACTATACGTATTAGCATATTACTAAATGTTGCATTCAATGTTGTGTTCAGTATATGACCATAATGTAATAACAGGCTGTTGAGTTGCCCAAACCCTAAGCGTGGGTATTTGAAACTACACCTGGAGTCTTTTTTTGACATGGTTGAAAAGGTCTTGAATCCTACATTCTCTGTTTCTCTGGTACTCTGTCTTTTTCTCTGTTTCTTTGTGTTGTATTCTCACTTTTTTCCTCTTTAACCTGATCATAACACGGACAGCCTCATTAGTAGTTTATTTCCCACCTAAGCCACAACATCTCCCTTGCTTCTCTTCATTCATCACATTACTCTCCCGTTCCACCTCCGTATAGCCACTCGTTGCATTTGTTTTGCGTTGCCTGTTTGCTGAGCCTTCCGCGAGAGTAATTGTTTGTTTGTTTCTTGCGCTCTGATGTGTGTTATTCTGCTAAGGAACGGGCAGGCTGAGTTGTCGTAACTCTCTTCTGGAGGCCAGATTGAAAAGGTCAGTGAAAATGAAGCACCCCTCTCCACGGAGATGAATGGACACAGTGTGGAAGTGCTACACAAACAGATACATCATATGCACACATACGCACACTTACACATCTGAAAACACCCGATTCCTGCAAGCATATTTTTATAAACGTATCAACACAAACCCCGGGTTCTCTGAAGGCGTTTCTTCTGCCTCCATTCGTGTTTGTTAACTGGCACCACTGCTTCGCTTCATTTGCCTTTGAGGGAGTTTGCTCACACATTAACTGTTTCATCAGTCTTGTTTTTTGGAGCCTTGTGACCTTTGACATAACCACCATCTCCCACTGCATTCCTGCAGTTCTTTTATGAGGCAACACAGGCTGATTTGTGGCTTGTGGACCTTTAAACTGTGCAGGCATCATGTCTCGATAGTCCAGAGTCCCATATCAAGTTTGCAGAAGACCACAAAAGCCAGCAGAAAGACCAAGGGGATCAGTTTTATCATCAGTTGGGATTTACCAAGTGAGCCATGGTTTACCTCATGTGATTATCAGTCCAAATGAACCCAAACAAAAAAGCTCAATAAGCTTCCCGCTGAGGAACAAGCTCCCTAAAAGACCTTCTATTTGGATCCAGTTGGATAAATGTGTTGTAAATGGGACTGGATGTTTTGGGCCAAACTTGTACTGGTTTCGATAATGGTTTAAACTGACTACAAAGGCAAAATAATGAATCAGAACATCATTCTCTCCTTATAGTCTTCAGAACCTGCAGATTTATACATTTTTGTGAGAATACGTAGGAGTTTGGAACGCTGTATTTTGATTTGTAGAAAAGGTTTACTTATGAAAGTGGTTGGGACTGCTGGGGATACCTCTGCTTCGGGGTGAATTTGTTTTTCTCTTCAATAAATATTCATTACATGCATACTTCATATGCAGATTTTCCATTTGTATTTCTATTCTTCAATTTGAAGGTTTGATATTCACCCGAAATGTGCATGTTGCCTGCATGCAGCACTTCATCTAATCACTTCACAGCTGCTGCTGATTCTTTTATGTTCCCCCCTTGAAGTATTTAAAACAGATTTGTTGGAAAACTGCTATGAATGTCCATATCTTCATGTTGACCATCAAACGATACTTTAGTGTGACTGCTAACCGCCATTATTACTTCATGTAGCTGTTTTAGAATTAAAAAAAAAGCTTTTGTTGTTCTGCTGGTGAAAGGATGTGAACAGGATGTGCGCATCAGTTGGAGTCTACAAAATGTCAGCAAATAATGAGATATCCCGTAACGGTTTCCCACATCCAAGGACATCTTGTTTTGTCGGACTTCCATTTCAACACAGCAAAAAAAAAAAAACAGTGTTTAATTTGTACTAATGTAAACCAGATGAGCAGCAACTGGAAATAGTTTGGCAGTTGGCATCTGTTTGATGATAAGTCCAAATGTTTCACCAAGTATTGTGACTGAGTCCATCAGTGAAATATCTTGCATCTGAAGCAACTGCGGCTCATTTGGGAGAGCATTAGGTAAAATGCTCCTTCGACTGCAATTACCAAAACTACGTATCTTGACCTGGAGTTGGTCCCCGGGTGCCAGACTATTACTGCCTACTACTCCTAGTTGTTACATTGCATCTGTAATTAGGAAGTGTTAAATACAGTGAACAACTTTTATTGTATGTAAAGTACAGTGGTAGCAAAGATATTTTTCTACTTTATTTTGCTGACTCACTGCTGGATTTGATGTCTTCGAGCAAGACACTGAAATCTAAACTGTTGCAAATTGAGGCACATTGCCCCCTACACCCATCACAAGTGAGAGATGAAGATGTAGAGAAAGTTATGGAAATTTTGCAAACCCACTGACTGACCTCATTAATTGTGTGCTTGCCAGGATTAGCTAGGAAGCAAAGGGAATAAATGGCACGCCTATTCCAGCAGTTATAGCATTAGGGCTCTCCAAGTGGTTCATAATGCTGCTGCCAGACTTTTGACACGAAGCAGAAAGTTTGACCACATTACACCCATTTTGGCATCTCTTCATTGGCTTCCTGTCCCTGTGAGATCAGATTTTAAGGTTCTGCTACTAGCCTATAAAATTGTTCATGGACTGGCACCTCCCTACCTAGCTGACCTAATTAAACCCTATGTACCAGCCTGGGCTTTGCGTTCTCAGGGTGCAGGACTACTTTGTGTCCCTAGGGTGAATAAAAAGTCTGCGGGTCATAGAGCTTTCTCTTATCGTGTCCCTGTTCTGTGGAATGATCTCCCTGCATCAATAAATCAGTCAGATTCTGTAGGGACTTTCAAGTCCAGACTGTATGGCTAGCATATTGGCGTGTTATGTTACTAAGCTTTTTACTTTTTTACAGTGCTTTTAAAAAAATCTTTTACTTTTTTTTTTAATCTTTTAATTCATATTATTATTATTATTAATTGTTTTGTGTGAAGCGCCTTGAGGCGACCCTGTTGTCATATGGCTAGCATATTGGCGTGTTATGTTACTAAGCTTTTTACTTTTTTACTGTGCTTTTAAAAAATCTTTTACTGTTTTTTTTAACCTTTTAATTCATATTATTATTATTATTAATTGTTTTGTGTGAAGCGCCTTGAGGCGACCCTGTTGTCATTTGGCGCTATATAAAATGAATGAATTGAATTGAAATTATATTCGCCTTACAGGTTAATTAATTAATTAATTTTCTATACCCACTCCATCCAGTTAGCGGTTACGTGGGAGCTGGAGCCTATCCCAGCAAACATAGGGCAAGAGACAGCTACAACCTGGACAGGCTGCCAGTCCATTGCAGGGTTAGCTTTACAGTTATACAAGTTAAAGCATGCTAAACATTTCTGTGCATCACAGCCATCTAAATCTCATGCCACCACCCCAAGCAGATTTGTGGTCTCATTAAGTCTTGATTTTGGTTTCAAATTATTCCCAACATATAAAACCCATGTGCCTAGTCTGTATTAAATCTGTATAACATGGGGTCAAAAGGACCTATCAGGACAATAATTGGAGCTTGGACCTTGGGGTCCCTGAGTTTGGAAAGTAAAAAATCTGCTTTCTGGTCTCATTGGTCACTTATTGATTTTGTTGGCGTCAAAGATAGGGTGACCAAACGTACTGTTTTCCCAGGACATGGCTTGTTTTTCATGTCCTGTCCTAGAAAGTGAATTTCATTGTTTTCATCTTTGAGAATCTTTGAGTAAACTTCAAGTGTCAGTTGAGTATCTCATTGCTGGGCCCAGTGTCCTGGTTTTCGGTGATCAAAATATGGTCACCCTAGTCAAAGATCAGAACCTGCTTCAGGCAATTTTCTAGACTGGTTGCCTGTCTGGATGCTTCCCATCCAGGACAGCACATTCTCCCAGATCTGACCCATCCTTTCCAGGAAACATGTTTAACTAGAGTCAATAAAAGTGAGGGGTCTCTGAGTGACTTAAGTGAAAGTTCTGCCATCTTGGCTCAGTGGTTACTGACAGCTGAGTTGTGGGTAAATTTTGTGGTTTTTGTTGATCATCGTTATTATTATCGGGCTGGTTTACTTCGTTTGGTCTGGAGTAGGTTCAGTTGGATAACAAGCCAATGCGGATGATGATATAATCTTTGCATTGCTAAGGAGAACAAACAGTGAACACTGCTATCTGTTAGAATGCAACAGCAAGAATATCAGAGTTGGAAAAAGTCACGTTGATTGATTGTTGATGGGGATTGTGGTTCAAGATGCGTGGGCAGCTCGTCCGGTGATTTTGGTGGCGTGGGAAGCGCTGGGTACACGGTGGGATTAATGAAATGCTAATGTGGAACTCCCTCTGTTGTTCACTCGGATGAGCATGCTTGCCTTACGCACACACACGCACACACGCACACACACACACACACACACACACACACACACACACACACACACACACACACACACACACACACACACACACACACACACACACACACACACACACACACACTGTGTGAGAAGCAGTAACTTGGTTACTCCCACATGAGCAGCATTAGCCTTTAGCTCTGGAGCCTGTGTGTGCATGTTTGTGTTGTATCTCTTTTAACCTTTAGCACTGACCAATAGCAAGGTGAAGTGTCTTTTTTCTCCTCCATAACCTAGTTTTTCTCTTCTTTTTTATCTGAACATGCAACATTTCAGCTGCTATTAGTCAAACGCGGCAGTGTGTGCGTCCCGCTCAGCGCGTGTTTGTTCACCTGTTAGCTTGTGTTCAAGCATGCTGAAGTGTGTGGCAACAGAGGGGCGAAAAATAAGTGACAGAGAAAATACCAATTTACCATTAGATTTGCACGCTGTGACGCATTAGAAACAAATGCTTTCCTGCAGATTATGTCTTGGCCCTGTGTTTTGTTTTTCGCCCGTACACGTGACTTGTTAAAAATTGCTGAGCTATTCTGCGGCTGCAGCTCGATGATATCAGTGCAAAGAGCCATTACAGCCAATTAGCTCCTCTGTCATTAGGGAAGGCTGTGTGGGCCACTGGCAACTTCTCCGCAAAGCAGAATATTTTATACCTGAAGCAGCTATTATCTAAAAATATTCAAATTTGGGAACGGCACAGTCACGGTAGGTTTGAAATCACAGGCGGTGCGATTCTGTGATTAATAGTGTTTGCTTAGGCTGCTGTCATTGCTTTCCATAACTTTAATGCTATATGCAAGGCTGCACATATTTTTTCTGTCTAGTACTCAGAATACCAGCAGATTTAGATTGGTGCTCACTTTATGCTGCACTAATGTACATAATAACGCCATAAACTGCTTTTATTTTCAGTCCCCAAGGAGAGTCATCCCCCCCACACACACACGCACGCACACACACACACACTGTAATGCTGCTGACTATATTCATTTCACTCTGGACTGGGTGGTATTTTTTCACCTTCACAGTGGTTACATGTCTGCATAAATAACATTCTTTTAACTTGTAGCAAAGTTGTGTTAACTAACATTAGCATTTTTTTTTACCTTCTTCTTGTTTGTATTGTCTGCCACCTTATTTAACTAATTATAAGGTAGGGATGTCCCGATCTGATCACGTGATCGGAAATCGGGCCCGATCACGTGGTTTCAGACTTGATCAAAATCGGACGTTGCATCCCGATCAGGAATCTGATATAGATTTTATCCTCGTTATTTTGATCAGCGCTATTTCAAGCTCATTATTGCAGATTAATGGGCCTTTCACGCGTCGGAAGCGGCAGAGGCATCAGGAATCGGTCTAAAAGCATTATTTTCAATGAGAAGCGTTGCTTTTTAGAGGCGTCAGAAGCGTTGCATCAAAAGCCGAGCTAAAGCGACGCTTCTGATAGGAGCGCGCATTGCCGCTTGTCAGCAGGCTGACGCGGTCAAAATTCAACCCAGTCCAACTTTCAACGCTTTGCGCTGTGACGTAGCTTTGCGCTGTCCAATAGGCACGACGCATCGAGCCAAAGCACAGAAGACTAGTGGCAGAAACCACTGATCTGTACAAAACAGAAACGTGTCACAGGACTGCTCATTTATAGAGCAGTTTTCTGAAGAAAAATCCTTGGAAATGTATTTTGTTGTTTGTTACCTCAAAATTGTTACCTCAAAAACCTCAAGGAGAAATGCACTGTTTAAGTGATAAATAATAAAATAAGGTGATTAAAATGAAAATATTATATACGAGGTCTATTAGAAAAGAAACCGACCGTTTTATTTTTTAAAAAAACTATCTGGATTTGATTCATATGTTTTTACGTCAGCCAAGCTTGAACCTTCGTGCGCATGCGTGAGTTTTTCCACGCCTGTCGGTGACATCATTCGCCTGTGGTCACACCTTGTGGGAGGAGTGGTCCAGCCCCCTCGTCGGAATTCCTTTGTCTGAGAAGTTGCTGAGAGACTGGCGCTGTGCTTCATCAGATTTTTTTCCAAAACTGTGAGGCACATCCGAGTGGACACCATTTGACAAATTAAGTTGGTTTTTGGTGAAACCTTTAACGGCTGATGAGAGATTTTGGATTGTTTCTATCGCTGTAAGGACTTCCCACGGAGCGGGACGTCGCGCAGCGTTCCGAGGCGACGTCGTCATCCTGTTTCAAGCTGAAAACCTCCAAATTTAAGCCTATGTTGACCCAGGACGTCGTGAGAGAACAGAGAACTTTCAGAAGAGGTCGCAATCAGCAGTTTATCCAGACATTCCACTGTTAAAGAAGATTTTTTTTAATGAAAGACGTGTGGACGGATTGACGCGTTGGCTCGCAGCCGGCACAGCGCGCCCGCCACAGGAAAAACACCGTGTTGATAACCTTTTGTAAAATCCAGGCGGCTTTTGGTGGCTTTCAGTTGAGTGAGTATCTGAGAAATTGTTTAACAGCAGGGCATGTTCCAACTTTTCCTTAAGGCTTCCAACGGAGGTGTTTTTCCTGTGGCAGATGCGCCGCGCCGGCTGCGAGCCGATGCGCCAATCCATCCGCATGTCTTTCATTAAAAAAATCTCCTTTAACAGTGGAATGTCCGGATAAACTGCTGATTCCGACCTCTTCTGAAAGTTCTCTGTTCTCTCACGACGTCCTGGGAAAACAGAGGCTTAAATTTGGAGGTTTTCAGCTTGAAACAGGATGACGACATCGCCTCGGAGCGCTGCGCGACGTCCCGCTCCGTGGGAAGTCCTTACAGCGATAGAAACAATCCAAAATCTCTCACCAGCCGTTAAAATTTTCACCAAAAACCAGCTTAATTTGTTGAATGGTGTCCCCTCGGATGTGCCTCACAGTTTTGGAAAAAATTTTGATGAAGCACAGCGCCAGTCTCTCAGCAACTTCTCAGACAAAGGAATTCGGACGAGGGGGCTGGACCACTCCTCCCACAAGGCGTGCTCACAGGCGAATGATGTCACCGACAGGCGTGAAAAAACTCTTGCATGTCCACGAGGGTTCAGGCTTGGCTGATGTAATCACAAGTGATTCAAATTCATATGGTTTTTTAAAAAAAATAATAAGGTCGGATACCTGCAAGGAACTCTTAATAACCTTTTTTTTTTGGTCAAAACCATCCATTCCATACCCAAACTAATTCCATACTGTTGACATTTATTTTATTTTATTTTATTTTTTTGTTGGTAGTCATTTCTGTTTTTTCCTCTTTTGCTCATTTTCAGTTTAGGTCTGTCCAAAGATAGTAAGAGCTGCTACAAAAAGCTAAAAGCTCTGCCACCCCACCTCGAGTTTCTTTCACAGACAAGTACAGTGCAAAGAAAACATACAGTCCATCTTTTCTGACATTTCACAATAAAAGTCCTAAATATAAATACTGCTGGCAGGAGGTAAGTTATATCAGCTCAGAGCATTTTGCAAACATGAAACACAAGAACCGTGGGAATTTTTTTTTCTTTTTTCCCTCAATTCCAGCAACAAAAAAGTTGTTGGGTGATGTGTTTGATTGAATTCTCCTTGCTTGACATCGCACATCCTTTGACGTGCATATTGTGCATGCACACATCGCGATGCCGATGCTGAAACAATATGTCATCCAGCCCTAGTTAGTGGTTGTGTGTTGGTGTATAGTTCCATTTGGTCGGTGGTTACACAACTGTGTGTATATGCAAGTAGACATTCTTGTTTGAGGAAATTTCTTACATCGGCTCCTTTCAGATTTGGTGAATCGGATGTGCACACCTGTCAGATGATATGGGTTTTTCTTTAGAAAGAATTGTGCACGTACATTTGATCTGGGCTCAGTAGTGTGTGTGAGAGGTATGTCCTCAGGTGGAGGAAAAAGGTCTGGGATGTCATGTGTACTACTGCTGTCACGCTGAAGTGGGCTCAGTCTGTTCTTGCTGTGCTCCCCAAGGTCCTGTTGTTATTCTCCGTCCTTTATCTCCCACTGATCTAACAGCCACCTTTCACTGAGCCTATACCTTCTTCTGAGTATGTGTGTGTGTGTATATGCATCCGTCTATTCCATTTTTGTATTTGTGTCTGTGCACGTGTGCAGTGCACAGCTTTTCTGCTGTGTACGAGGACACGTGGTTTTGCAGCATGCTGACTTGGGAAATGGAGAGTGGAAAGTGCATTGTTGTAAAAGCTCTGCCCCACTGGATTCACCGGAGAGGTGACACACAGACACCCGCAGCTAAATGAGGCAGAAGCTCTCTGTGGCTGCAGGCTCTGAGTCTCATAAAGAGACTCACACACAGACAATTCAGGAGCTGCTGAACGGGCCGTCTGCAGAGGTTAAAAGCTGTCATAAGTAGTCTTGAAGTGCTGGCCCAGTCTCCGCTCGGTATGGCCCAGCACATAATGAAAAACATTTGGTTGGGTGTTCTGAGATGATCTGCAGCGATGGACACGGATCACACTTTTCTGGTGTGAAGCTAAATGAGTCACCATGTGTGACGAGTCAGTAACTCAACACACAAGTGAGGCCCGCCTATGGTGAAGTGTACAGAAAACAGGTGTGTGAAACTAATGATCAGCTTTTGCGCCACAGTGTGGGGCTCACAAAGCCAAAATTTTCCATCAAACACTCATAACAGGGTCCCACAACAGATGGAACGCTCCAGTGTCCAAGCCTGACTTGGGGCACAAAAACCACAACACAAGCTCTCGATCAATCACTCGCCTCGCCAAAAATCAGACCCAGCTGACCTTTGCGTTCCCCACTGCACTCACTTTGTGCACGGGCACCTGAACAATTGTCACATATTTGGCAGTGCACGTTTCCTATACTGCTCTTCCCACAAGTCTGAAATATACTTGAATATTTTGAGGAATTTCACAGATCCAGCCATCCGCCGCATCTACCCACATGGAAAGAGTGATGTAAAGTGAAATTTAAAAAGCAATTATTGTACTTTCTTGGGTATGCTTTCCGTCTGTCTGTCCGTTTGTCCGTCTGTCTGTGCTGAGCATAACTCCAGTCCTATTACTGCCACAGTGTTCCAATTCACAGAGAAAATTCTTGGGACACAGAACTTGGACAACTTCAAAGTTTGCTAACCTTGACCTATTTTAAGAGGTTTTTAAGAGGTTAAAAAGTCATATCCATCCTTTTCAGGTTTCAAATCCCACAAAACCTCGGAGAGGTCGCTGCGAGATCTCATTAACATTGAGAACTGCATTGATCAGGCTGCACTTTAACCGCTGCACACGGACAACACCATTAACATCACAACATAAATCTATTTTTATATTGTGCCTAAAACTCTCATGAATATATTCTCTGGGTTTATAGACATTGTTATTGCATTTGTTTTATGTAAACATGTAAGAATCTCAGTCTGTCTCTCCGTTATTTTCAATGGGAGCTGCTGTGAGCTACAATCGCTTCCTGATCATGTCGTTCTGGGAGAAAGTGAAGTTTGCTCTTTAACGTCTTGATTATTGTTCTTTACAACACTGTTTGTCCTCTTTGTTCCAGACTAATATATATAATATGTCTGAAATTCGGTTTGCGTTTATTAAATTCCACGCAGATTAAACAAACCAAACACGGATTACTTGTTATAATTTCAGGGTATCATGCATGCAGTTTCTTATTAATGTGATGAAAAGCATAAAAAATAACATTTTTGTAGTATAATATTCATTTACAATTGTCATCATGTGGATGCTCTGTGTTGTTTTGACTGCAGCGACTCTTTGGCGCGCAAGGGATTATGGGATACATGAAAACCCTGGATAAGTCCAAGAAAATTCTTAGGACACAGAACTTGGACAACTTCAAAGCGGCTAACCTTAACCTATTTTAAAAGGTTTTTAAGAGGTTAAAAAAGTCACATTCTGTTTCAGTTTGTTCTGTTTAGTTTTTGAGTGGCGGGGGTGACAGCCAGTCAGAGTAGAGCTGCAGCGTGATGCCTAGCTGCTAACTCTGTTTTGTTTGTGTGCAAATACACTCAACAACCCCTGCACACACAGGCACACATACAGTATATAATTTCATCATCATCAATTCATCAATTTTATTTATATAGCGCCAAATCACAACAAACAGTTGCCCCAAGGCGCTTTATATTGTAAGACAAGGCCATACAATAATTACGTAAAAACCCTAACGGTCAAAACGACCCCCTGTGAGCAAGCACTTGGCGACAGTGGGAAGGAAAAACTCCCTTTTAACAGGAAGAAACCTCCAGCAGAACCAGGCTCAGGGAGGGGCAGTCTTCTGCTGGGACTGGTTGGGGCTGAGGGAGAGAACCAGGAAAAAGACATGCTGTGGAGGGGAGCAGAGATCAATCACTAATGATTAAATGCAGAGTGGTGCATACAGAGCAAAAAGAGAAAGAAACACTCAGTGCATCATCATCCCCAGCAGTCTAAGTCTATAGCAGCATAACTAAGGGATGGTTCAGGGTCATCTGATCCAGCCCTAACTATAAGCTTTAGCAAAAAGGAAAGTTTTAAGCCTAATCTTAAAAGTAGAGAGGGTGTCTGTCTCCCTGATCTGAATTGGGAGCTGGTTCCACAGGAGAGGAGCCTGAAAGCTGAAGGCTCTGCCTCCCATTCTACTCTTACAAACCCTAGGAACTACAAGTAAGCCTGCAGTCTGAGAGCGCAGCGCTCTATTGGGGTGATATGGTACTATGAGGTCCCTAAGATAAGATGGGACCTGATTATTCAAAACCTTATAAGTAAGAAGAATAATTTTAAATTCTATTCTAGAATTAACAGGAAGCCAATGAAGAGAGGCCAATATGGGTGAGATATGCTCTCTCCTTCTAGTCCCCGTTAGTACTCTAGCTGCAGCATTTTGAATTAACTGAAGGCTTTTCAGGGAACTTTTAGGACAACGTGATAATAATGAATTACAATAGTCCAGCCTAGAGGAAATAAATGCATGAATTAGTTTTTCAGCATCACTCTGAGACAAGACCTTTCTAATTTTAGAGATATTGCGTAAATGCAAAAAAAGCAGTCCTACATATTTGTTTAATATGCGCTTTGAATGACATATCCTGATCAAAAATGACTCCAAGATTTCTCACAGTATTACTAGAGGTCAGGGTAATGCCATCCAGAGTAAGGATCTGGTTAGACACCATGTTTCTAAGATTTGTGGGGCCAAGTGCAATAACTTCAGTTTTATCTGAGTTTAAAAGCAGGAAATTAGAGGTCATCCATGTCTTTATGTCTGTAAGACAATCCTGCACTTTAGCTAATTGGTGTGTGTCCTCTGGCTTCATGGATAGATAAAGCTGGGTGTCATCTGCGTAACAATGAAAATTTAAGCAATGCCGTCTAATAATACTGTCTAAGGGAAGCATGTATAAAGTGAATAAAATTGGTCCTAGCACAGAACCTTGTGGAACTCCATAATTAACCTTAGTCTGTGAAGAAGATTCCCCATTTACATGAACAAATTGTAATCTATTAGATAAATATGATTCAAACCACCGCAGCACAGTGCCTTTAATACCTATGGCATGCTCTAATCTCTGTAATAAAATTTTATGGTCAACAGTATCAAAAGCAGCACTGAGGTCTAACAGAACAAGCACAGAGATGAGTCCACTGTCTGAGGCCATAAGAAGATCATTTGTAACCTTCATTAATGCTGTTTCTGTACTATGATGAATTCTAAAACCTGACTGAAACTCTTCAAATAGACCATTCCTCTGCAGATGATCAGTTAGCTGTTTTACAACTACCCTTTCAAGAATTTTTGAGAGAAAAGGAAGGTTGGAGATTGGCCTATAATTCAATCAATTCAATCAATCAATTTTTTTATATAGCGCCAAATCACAACAAACAGTTGCCCCAAGGCGCTTTATATTGTAAGGCAAGGCCATACAATAATTATGTAAAACCCCAACGGTCAAAACGACCCCCTGTGAGCAAGCACTTGGCTACAGTGGGAAGGAAAAACTCCCTTTTAACAGGAAGAAACCTCCAGCAGAACCAGGCTCAGGGAGGGGCATTAGCTAATTAGCTAAGATAGCTGGGTCAAGTGATGGCTTTTTAAGTAATGGTTTAATTACTGCCACCTTAAAAGCCTGTGGTACATAGCCAACTAATAAAGATAGATTGATCATATTTAAGATCGAAGCATTAAATAATGATAGGGCTTCCTTGAGCAGCCTGGTAGGAATGGGGTCTAATAGACATGTTGATGGTTTGGATGAAGTAACTAATGAAAATAACTCAGAGAGAACAATCGGAGAGAAAGAGTCTAACAAAATACCGGCATCACTGAAAGCAGCCAAAGATAACGATACATCTTTGGGATGGTTATGAGTAATTTTTCTCTAATAGTTAAAATTTTATTAGCAAAGAAAGTCATGAAGTCATTACTAGTTAAAGTTAAAGGAATACTCGGCTCAATAGAACTCTGACTCTTTGTCAGCCTGGCTACAGTGCTGAAAAGAAACCTGGGGTTGTTCTTATTTTCTTCAATTAGTGATGAGTAGTAAGATGTCCTAGCTTTACGGAGCAACAGACTCTTTTTCCAGGCTAAGTGAAGATCTTCTAAATTAGTGAGACGCCATTTCCTCTCCAACTTACGGGTTATCTGCTTTAAGCTGCGAGTTTGTGAGTTATACCACGGAGTCAGGCACTTCTGATTTAAAGCTCTCTTTTTCAGAGGAGCTACAGCATCCAAAGGGAGTTTTCAGGGAATACTGTTAAGTCTTCAATTTCCATACCATAAGTCACAACAAGATCTAAGATATGATTAAAGTGGTGGGTGGACTCATTTACATTTTGAGCAAAGCCAATTGAGTCTAATAATAGATTAAATGCAGTGTTGAGGCTGTCATTCTCAGCATCTGTGTGGATGTTAAAATCGCCCACTATAATTATCTTATCTGAGCAAAGCACTAAGTCAGACAAAAGGTCTGAAAATTCACAGAGAAACTCACAGTAACGACCAGGTGGACGATAGATAATAACAAATAAAACTGGTTTTTGGGACTTCCAATTTGGATGGACAAGACTAAGAGTCAAGCTTTCAAATGAATTAAAGCTCTGTCTGGGTTTTTGATTAATTAATAAGTTGGAATGATTAGTGCACAGGTGTGCCTTAGACTGCCCACTCTGAAAGGTGCAGTTTTGTTTTACTGGGGGGATACCAGTCAGTATCTGGTGTGACCACCATTTGCCTCATGCAGTGCAACACATCTCCTTCGCATAGAGTTGATCAGGTTGTCAATTGTGGCCTGTGGAATGTTGGTCCACTCCTCTTCAGTGGCTGTGCAAAGTTGCTGGATATTGGCAGGAACTGGTACACGCTGTCGTATACGCCGGTCCAGAGCATCCCATACATGCTCAATGGGTGACATGTCCGGTGAGTATGCCGGCCATGCAAGAACTGGGACATTTTCAGCTTCCAAGAATTGTGTACAGATCCTTGCAACATGGGGCCGTGCATTACCCTGCTGCAACATGAGGTGATGTTCTTGGATGTATGGCACAACAATGGGCCTCAGGATCTCGTCACGGTATCTCTGTGCATTCAAAATGCCATCAATAAAATGCACCTGTGTTCTTTGTACATAACAGACGCCTGCCCATACCATAACCCCACCACCACCATGGCCCACTCGATCCACAACATTGACATCAGAAAACCACTCACCCACACTACGCCACACACGCTGTCTGCCATCTGCCCTGAACAGTGTGAACCGGGATTCATCCGTGAAGAGAACACCTCTCCAACGTGCCAAATGCCAGCGAATGTGAGCATTTGCCCCCTCAAGTCGGTTACGACGACGAACTGGAGTCAGGTCGAGACCCCGATGAGGACGACGAGCATGCAGATGAGCTTCCCTGAGACGGTTTCTGACAGGTTGTGCAGAAATTCTTTGGTTATGCAAACCGATTGTTTCAGCAGTTGTCCGAGTGGCTGGTCTCAGACGATCTTGGAGGTTAACATGCTGGATGTGGAGGTCCTGGGCTGGTATGGTTACACGTGGTCTGCGGTTGTGAGGCTGGTTGGATGTACTGCCAAATTCTCTGAAACGCCTTTGGAGACGGCTTATGGTAGAGAAATGAACATTCAATACACGAGCAACAGCTCTGGTTGACATTCCTGCTGTCAGCATGCCAATTGCACGCTCCCTCAAATCTTGCGACATCTGTGGCATTGTGCTGTGTGATAAAACTGCACCTTTCAGGGTGGCCTTTTATTGTGGGCAGTCTAAGGCACACCTGTGCACTAATCATGGTGTCTAATCAGCATCTTGATATGGCACACCTGTGAGGTGGGATGGATTATCTCAGCAAAGGAGAAGTGCTCACTATCACAGATTTAGACTGGTTTGTGAACAATATTTGAGGGAAATGGTGATATTGTGTATGTGGAAAAAGTTTTAGATCTTTGAGTTCATCTCATACAAAATGGGAGCAAAACCAAAAGTGTTGCGTTTATATTTTTGTTGAGTGTATAACCTCTTTGTCATATATTATGTAAAAGGTAGCGAGAAATAAACACTTCTCAAACTGAAAGTGCTGTTTTTGGAACCTAATAATACCTTTGAAGTGATTTAACAGAAATTTAACGGACATTAGTGTGCAGGCTAATGTCCGCTAACTCAAGCTAACTTCCCCACTTTTCAAAAGCTCATGTTCATATTTTATGTAAATCTAGCTACAAATAAACACTTCTGAAACTGAAAACAATGTTTTTGTAACCTGATAACACACCTACACACACACACACACACACACACACACACACACACATATATATATATATATATATATATATATATATATATATATATATATATATATATATATATATATATATATATATATATATATATATGGGGGGGGGGGTTCCCACATAGTTATTGATTGAACATGAAAGACAAAAGGGTCTTAATACTTACTTAAACAACTGCAAATTATAAAGAACACAATGGTCATATGGCCAAGGGGATTTTGGCATTGTGTTATATTTTAGTCTGGAAGGTTCTCTGACTTATACAGTGGGGAGACTTCACACGTTTGATAATAGTAGTAGTAGTAATAATAATAATAATAATAATAATAATAATTTATTTAGGATTTTCCCATGAATCAAAGCACTAAAATAAAAATAACTTCAATAATGAAATAATAAATTCCAATAAGAAAAATTTCACTTCAACAGTGCTCAAAATCCCAAAGAAATGACCCGTTAATACAGAAAAAAGGCGCAGTTTATATGACTATATTCTGGAAAATACGAGGTCTGTTAGAAAAGTATCCGACCTTTTTATTTTTTTCAAAAACCTGATGGATTTGAATCACGTGTGCTTGCATGAGCCAACCTTGAACCTTCGTGCGCATGCGTATTTTTTCACGCCTGTCGATTGCGTCATTTCCTGGTAAGCAGCCTTTGTGTGAGGTGTGTGTCATGCGCTCGGTGTTTTTTCATTCCAAGGAAAAAGACAGAACAACTGGAGCAGCGCGACTGCATCAAATTTTGCCAGAAACTGGGCGACAGCCAGGTGGAAACCATTTGGATTATTCAGATGGCTTTCGGTGACGATCCTATGGGTATCACACAGATTAAGGAGCGGTACAACTGCTTTAAAGACGGCCGCACAATGGTGGAGAGCGAGCCGTGCTCCGGTCGGCCATCAACATGCTAAAATGACCATCATTTCCAAAGTAAACGCTGTGGTGATGTGGGACTGTCGTGTGACTATCCGAGAAATTGTGGAAGAGGTGGACATCAGCACTTTTTCGGCACATTCCACTGTGACAGAAGATTTGGCCATGAAAAGAGTTGCAGCGAAATTCATGCCGATGGCTTCGGCACGAAACTGATGGAGCAAAAGCGCCTTCATGTTGAAGTCTCACGGGACATGCTGTGACATGCTCACCTCTTCCTCAATTTCTTGGATAGTCACACGACTGAAAAGTCACCAAAAGCCGTCTGAATCTTCTGAATGGTGGAAGAGGTGGGCATCATTTTTCAGAGTCCAGCATGTCCTGTGAGACTTCAACACGGTGGCGCTTTTCCCCCCGTCGGCAGCTTCGTGCTGAAGCCATCGGCATGAATCTTGCTGTAACTCTTTTCATGGCCAAATCTTCTGTCACAGTGAAATGTGCCAGAAAAAAAAATGAAAAAATGTGGCGGCTCGCTCTCCACCGTTGTGCGGCAGTCTTTAAACCGGTTGTACTGCTCCTTAATCTGTGTGATGCCCATAGGATTGTCACCGAAAGCTGTCTGAATAATCCGAATGGTTTCCACCTGGCTGTTGCTCAGTTTCTGGCAAAATTTGATGCAGTTGCGCTGCTCCAGTTGTTCCGTCTTCTTCCTTGGAATGAAAAAACGGCAAGCGCACGACACACACCTCACACAAAGGCTGCTTACCAGGAAATGATGCAATCGACAGGCGTGAAAAAATTCACGCATGCGCACGAAGGTTCAAGGTTGGCTCATGCAACCACACGTGATTGAAATCATCAGGTTTTTGAAAAAAATAAAAAGGTCGGATACTTTTCTAACAGACCTCGTATATGCCAAAAATGGCAGTCTTCGCCGTGCACTAATTTACTTCTACATTTTCCTCTGGTGTTGGTCCAGTTATTGATATTTGTTGACATGCAGCCAGGTGCTTACCTTCAGTCTGTCTTTCAGGTCAGTTTTAGCATAAAAAAATTCACATACCCTGTTCATGGCTGGCAGTTTATACGGGACACAAGGATGACCAAGCTCACTTAGAAGGCACAGGTCTGGGGTTTTTCCTGCCCATGTATTGTTTTCACTGCTCAGCAGTTTGCCAACGTCCAAGAGCAAATAGTGTATCACAAACCTTCACAAATGTAAAAACAGGCAATGATCTGCCAAGACAGATGAGACAGAAATCAATCTAGTTCATGTTTATCAGGCAGTTTGACAGTATGTGATGCTTGTAGGGTTATAGTCAAGCTGTCAGTCCAAATCTGATTTCTGGCGTTTCCAGGTTGTATCCACAGTGATTTTTACCCAAGGCCATCAAATGGCCATGGGTATTGCAAAGACTTTGCACCCGTCCGTCCATCCGTCTGCCCGTCCGTTTGTCTGTCTATCATTCTGTGCTCAGAATAAGTCCAGTCCTATGACAGCCAGGGTCTTTAAATTCACTGTGAACCTTCTTGGGACACAGATATTGCACAAGTTGTAAGATGGCCAACTTTGACCTAATTTAAGGGGTATTTTAAGAGGTTAAAATGTGACATTCTGTTTCATATTTTTATGCTATGACTCATGCAAATCCATTTTAATGCATATTTTTTTCACAGGTTTATTTATGAAAATCATTCAGTATTACAACAATAAAAATAGCTTGTGTGAAACTACATTTAATGTCTTGAGTCAGATGCGCTTCACACAAATGATAGCCTTGTGTGTGTGTGTGTGTGTGTTGGGGGTGGTGCGATAAACAGTGGCGTTTTTCCTTGCTTGCCTCTACTGGTGGTTGGCTCTCACTGCGGTATTGTATCACTTCCTGTTCCGGAGCACAGCGGTGTTTTGCTGTATCTGTTAGCTGTTTAATCTGCGCAGTTAGATTGATCTAGATAATTAGATAACGATTTGTTTCACAGTGTAATCTTCACGTGCCTTAACTAAAGCACTCCCTCTGCTGAATCACCTCTAAATTATTTACACATTATTCACTGTGTGTTTTTAGGAATCCGCTAGCTTAGCGCAGCTACTAGCTCTTAGCCGAATTAGCATGGCGGCTTCTCCTGTCTCTCCTGCACTTTTCTGCTCTGGGTGTGAAATGTTTAGTTATTCCTCGGCCTCCTTTAGCAGTAATGGTACTTGTAATATGTGTAGCTTATTTGTAGCTTTGGAGGCCAGGCTGGGCGAATTGGAGACTCGGCTCCGCACCGTGGAAAATTCTACAGCTAGCCAGGCCCCTGTAGTCGGTGCAGACCAAGGTAGCTTAGCCGCCGTTAGTTCCCTTCCAGCAGATCCCAAGCACCCGGGAAAGCAGGCCGACTGGGTGACTGTGAGGAGGAAGCGTAGCCCTAAACAGAAGCCCCGTGTACACTGCCAACCCGTTCACATTTCTAACCGTTTTTCCCCACTCGGCGACACACCCACTGAGGATCAAACTCTGGTTATTGGTGACTCTGTTTTGAGAAATGTGAAGTTAGCGACACCAGCAGCCATAGTCAATTGTCTTCCGGGGTCCAGAGCAGGCGACATTGAAGGAAATTTGAAACTGCTGGCTAAGGCTAAGCGTAAATTTGGTAAGATTGTAATTCACGTTGGCAGTAATGACACCCGGTTACGCCAATTGGAGGTCACTAAAATTAACATTGAATCGGTGTGTAACTTTGCAAAAACAATGTCGGACTCTGTAGTTTTCTCTGGGCCCCTCCCCAATCGGACCGGGAGTGACATGTTTAGCCGCATGTTCTCCTTGAATTGCTGGCTGTCTGAGTGGTGTCCAAAAAAATGAGGTGGGCTTCATAGATAATTGGCAAAGCTTCTGGGGAAAACCTGGTCTTGTTAGGAGATACGGCATCAATCCCACTTTGGATGGAGCAGCTCTCATTTCTAGAAATCTGGCCAATTTTCTTAAATCCTCCAAAACGTGACTATCCAGGGTTGGGACCAGGAAGCAGAGTTGTAGTCTTACACACCTCTCTGCAGCTTCTCTCCCCCTGCCATACCCTCATTACCGTAGAGACGGTGCCTGCTCCCAGACCACCAATAACCAGCAAAAATCTATTTAAGCATAAAAATTCAAAAAGAAAAAATAATATAGCACCTTCAACTGCACCACAGACTAAAACAGTTAAATGTGGTCTATTAAACATTAGGTCTCTCTCTTCTAAGTCCCTGTTAGTAAATGATATAATAATTGATCAACATATTGATTTATTCTGCCTTACAGAAACCTGGTTACAGCAGGATGAATATGTTAGTTTAAATGAGTCAACACCCCCGAGTCACACTAACTGCCAGAACGCTCGTAGCACGGGCCGAGGGGGAGGATTATCAGCAATCTTCCATTCCAGCTTATTAATTAATCAAAAACCCAGACAGAGCTTTAATTCATTTGAAAGCTTGACTCTTTGTATTGTCCATCCAAATTGGAAGTCCCAAAAACCAGTTTTATTTGTTATTATCTATCGTCCACCTGGTCGTTACTGTGAGTTTCTCTGTGAATTTAGACTCAATTGGCTTTGCTCAAAATGTAAATGAGTCCACCCACCACTTTAATCATACCTTAGATCTTGTTCTGACTTATGGTATGGAAATTGAAGACTTAACAGTATTCCCTGAAAACTCCCTTCTGTCTGATCATTTCTTAATAACATTTACATTTACTCTGATGGACTACCCAGCAGTGGGGAATAAGTTTCATTACACTAGAAGTCTTTCAGAAAGCGCTGTAACTAGGTTTAAGGATATGATTCCTTCTTTATGTTCTCTAATGCCATATACCAACACAGTGCAGAGTAGCTACCTAAACTCTGTAAGGGAGATAGAGTATCTCGTCAGTAGTTTTACATCCTCATTGAAGACAACTTTGGATGCTGTAGCTCCTCTGAAAAAGAGAGCTTTAAATCAGAAGTGCCTGACTCCGTGGTATAACTCACAAACTCGCAGCTTAAAGCAGATAACCCGTAAGTTGGAGAGGAAATGGCGTCTCACTAATTTAGAAGATCTTCACTTACCCTGGAAAAAGAGTCTGTTGCTCTATAAAAAAGCCCTCCGTAAAGCTAGGACATCAGATTGTTCTGTCTGAGTTATTTTCATTAGTTACTTCATCCAAACCATCAACGTGTCTATTAGACCCCATTCTTACCAGGCTGCTCAAGGAAGCCCTACCATTAATTAATGCTTCGATCTTAAATATGATCAATCTATCTTTGTTAGTTGGCTATGTACCACAGGCTTTTAAGGTGGCAGTAATTAAACCACTACTTAAAAAGCCATCACTTGACCCAGCTATCTTAGCTAATTATAGGCCAATCTCCAACCTTCCTTTTCTCTCATAAATTCTTGAAAGGGTAGTTGTAAAACAGCTAACTGATCATCTGCAGAGGAATGGTCTATTTGAAGAGTTTCAGTCAGGTTTTAGAATTCATCATAGTACAGAAACAGCATTAGTGAAGGTTACAAATGATCTTCTTATGGCCATATTAAACAAATATGTAGGACTGCTTTTTTGCATTTGCGCAATATCTCTAAAATTAGAAAGGTCTTGTCTCAGAGTGATGCTGAAAAACTAATTCATGCATTTATTTCCTCTAGGCTCGACTATTGTAATTCATTATTATCAGGTTGTCCTAAAAGTTCCCTGAAAAGCCTTCAGTTAATTCAAAATGCTGCAGCTAGAGTACTAACAGGGACTAGAAGGAGAGAGCATATCTTACCCATATTGGCCTCTCTTCATTGGCTTCCTGTTAATTCTAGAATAGAATTTAAAATTCTTCTTCTTACTTATAAGGTTTTGAATAATCAGGTCCCATCTTATCTTAGGGACCTCATAGTACCATATCACCCCAATACAGCACTTCGCTCTCAGACTGCAGGCTTACTTGTAGTTCCTAGGGTTTGTAAGAGTAGAATGGGAGGCAGAGCCTTCAGCTTTCAGGCTCCTCTCCTGTGGAACCAGCTCCCAATTCAGATCAGGGAGACAGACACCCTCTCTACTTTTAAGATTAGGCTTAAAACTTTCCTTTTTGCTAAAGCTTATAGTTAGGGCTGGATCAGGTGACCTTGAACCATCCCTTAGTTATGCTGCTATAGACTTAGACTGCTGGGGGGTTCCCATGATGCACTGAGTGTTTCTTTCTCTTTTTGCTCTGTATGCACCACTCTGCATTTAATCATTAGTGATTGATCTCTGCTCCCCTCCACAGCATGTCTTTTTCCTGGTTCTCTCCCTCAGCCCCAACCAGTCACAGCAGAAGACTGCCCCTCCCTGAGCCTGGTTCTGCTGGAGGTTTCTTCCTGTTAAAAGGGTGTCGTTTTGACCATTGGGGTTTTTCCCGTAATTATTGCCTTACAATATAAAGCACCTTGGGGCAACTGTTTGTTGTGATTTGGCGCTATATAAATAAAATTGATTTGATTTGATTTGATTCCATCATGGAACATTCTCAGGCAGATTGCAACGTTCCAGTCAGTCACCACAAATATTCAAGTGTACTCCTCCATAAAAAAAAAAAAACACCAACTCAATATTCTCAGGCATTTAGAAAAGGTAAAAGAAGTGCTGTAAGCAGGTGTACTTCTGGTTGTGGGCACAGCTCCTTACTTTTGTTTTTGGGTGGGTTTGCCAAGTCTGCACTTTCAGGGCTCTCGGGAGAAATTGTTAGTATAGCGGTGCTGTTGGCAATTATTACTTGAGGCAGCATGGAACAAGCGCCACTGGGGGAGTAGGTCGTCCAGAGGAGGAAGCTCGAGCATATTGATTGTTTCAAGTACAAATGGAGGCCATTTCCCACAACTTCAGTCTTCAGTCTTCTCTAAATATACAACTTAAAAGACATAAGAAATCTCCAACACAAAGTTCTTCTTATTATAGAATGTTTATATATTGCAATATGTAACAATCTACACTCTAAATATACCAAATACATTACCAAATATTAGACCATGATATTTTTTACCTTTTACATACATATTTCCAAAATATTGGACAATCAGGTATTTAACCCTCTGGGGCCAATGCCGTCGTATACGACGACTAAGACCAAGCTTTACAAAATTATAAATACTTTTGAATGATATGAGATAGAAACTTACTTTTTTTTTTTTGCTGAAACGTTAACTCCGCGGACTTTCGAGCCAGCCATCGGCCATCTTTGTACTCCTCACAGAAGCTGTGTGATGACGTGTGCAATGTGAGTGTCCAATCAGAATTAGTTCACCGTCACATGGTTTTCCAAAATCCAATCATAGGACAGATTTACCTCATGTGAAAAGCCAAAGATCGTTTTCGGGAGTGATATGTTACTAGTTGGCCTGTTTGAATAGCCCCCTGGGTGCTCCAATGAGTACATACTATTAGTACATACTCAGTGCACCCTGCGCCATTACGCACAGCGATCAGTGAAAGCAGGAGCACACAGAGAGCTTCTGATGACAATCTCACGTGCTCAAACAAAGAGTGTGTAACTATCAGGATTGCTCCACTAGTTTGTATGTGAATGTTACTGGATAACTCTTTTGCTTTCTCTGCATAAAGCACTGTTTACCATATCAATGGACAACAAAACGCATAGACCATTTTGTATATATTGTTCAAAATGTGCATTTGTGTTTATTGTTTGAACCTTTTTGTTGTACAGTCTTTCACACAAGACCTCAAATTACCTTTATAAAGTGTCAAAACAGTTATTTATTATAGTTTGCTGTGTGTTTTGAATAAATGTGTGTGGAAAATTAGTCCAGCTCTCCACAATTTCTCTTATGCTCACTCGACTGGTAAGCCACTGAAAGCCGAGATAAGCATGTCCCAACTTGTCCTCTGACACTCCAAAACGGAGGCGTTCTTTGTCTCGCTCCATCAGCGGCTCTGTCCTGATGCGCGAAGCCTCCGCGCGGCTTTCCATGACAAAATCTCTTGTTAAAAGTGAAATCTGCTGGAAAATGGCTGATGTCCAACTCTTGTGATAACCAGAGAAATTGCACACGACGGTCCCGGATCCACACACCCATCCATTTAGAAATGATCTGGTGGTTTCTGCCTGTCGATTGCGGCTCGGAGCGTGGCGCGCCGTGCGCCATTGTGGGTCGTTCTTAAAGCGGTAGTAACACTCCTTAATCTCTGTGAAGCCCATAACATTTTCACCGAAAGCCATCTGAATTTTCCAAATGGTTTCCAGCTGCCTGTCTCTAACAGTTTCTGAAAAAATTCTGATGAAACAAAGCCCAAATCATTCCGCCATTTCCTCGCAATGAAAAAACGATGAGAGGGATGGACCATTGCTCACTCAAAGCCTGCCCACAGGCGAATGATGCAACTGACAGGTGTGAAAAAACTCACGCATGCGCACGAAGGTTCAAGCTTGGCTGACGTAAAAACATATGAATCAAATCCATATATTTTTTGCATAAAATAAATAGGTCAGATAGTTTTCTCACAGACCTCGTATATGTCGTTGTTTGTGAGCAGCATTGGCATCAATACATTTTCGGCCAATGTTTTGTTGTACCAGGCAGCACGGTGGCTTAGTGGTTAGCACTGTTGCCTCACAGCGAGAAGGTCATTAGTTCAATTCCCATCTGTGGTCTTTTTGTGTGGAGTTTGCATGTTCTCCCCATGTTTGTGTGGGTTTCCTCCGGGTGCTCTGGTTTCCTCCCACATCCAAAAACATGGGTTAGGTGGATTGGAATCTTTATATTGTCTGTAGTTGTGCGTGTGGGTGTGTCTGTGTTTGTTTGTCTATATGTGGCCCTGTGACAGACTGGCGTCCTGTCCTGGGTGTACCCCACCTTGCGCTCTGTGACTGCTGGGATAGGCTCCAGCCCCCTGCGATCCTTAATTGGAGTAAGTGGTTGAAGATGTGTGTGTGTGTGTGTGTGTTTTGTTGTACCATTTATTGTGTTAGTATGGCCATTGCAGATGCTCACCCCACTGAGTCTGATCTGCTTGAGGTTTCTTCCCATTATCAAAAAACAAAGATGAAGTGTTTCTTTAACATTGTTGTCCTTGCTTATGGCGTGACTGAGGTCTAGACCTTGTTCGTGTATAGTGCTTTGAGATGACATATGTCATTTTACAGGTGATGGTCTAGTGCAGGAGTGCCCAGGTTCGGTCCTTGAGATCTACCTTCCTGACACTCTTAGTTGTCTCCCTGTTCCAACACACCTGAATCTAGGGCTGAACGATTAATCGCATTTACGATAATATCGCGATATCATAGAACAAGATTTCCTAATCGCAAAGGACGCGATTTGAAACGTGATCTCGTAACGCACGAGAGTTGAGTGCAAGCCGAGCAAAGAAAGCAGCCACAACGTGTAGTTAGTAGTAGCACTGCGCTAACCTGTTGTACAATGGCTTCAGGCTCGACAGAAGTGGACACAGCTCAAAGTTTGGAACCAAAGAGGGGCAGCACGTCAGTTGTGTGGAATTATTTTGGCTTTAAAAATGAAGATGCAGCGCAGCGTCAGGTATTGTACAGAACCTGCCTTGCTACAGTTGCTACCTCACGAGGCAACACCACATTGAGATCAGTAAGCTTTATTTGTTTTATACCTGTAATTGTATTTATTTATAGATTGTTATAAATCTATAAGGTTCAGTGTTTAAAGTTCAGTCTTTAAAAAGAGTAGACCTACATAGGCTTACATAAAACTAAAGTTGAACAAGTAAAGTCAGTTTGTTTGCATTGTGTTGTTTGCACTTTAAAAAAAAAATTGTTTATTATGAAATGGATTCATTAATTCTGTTGTGTGTGCGTGTGTGTGGTTTTTTAATGCATAAGAAGGGGAAAAATAATCGCATATTAAATCACAATCGCAATATTGAGGAGAAATATCGCAATTAGATTATTTTCCAAAATCGTTCAGCCCTACCTGAATCCAATGAAAGACTCGTTAGCAGGCTTTTAATGAACCTTTCATTAGATTCAGGTGTGTTGGAACAGGGAGACAACTAAGAGTGTCAGGAAGGTAGATCTCAAGGACTGAACTTGGGCACTCCTGATCTAGTGGTTAAGCGTTGGGCTTCAGACCAGAGGATACTCTGTTCAAAACCCAGCCATACCAGAAAATCATTAAGGGCCCTTGGGCACGGTCCTTTGGGCAAAGTCCTTAATCCCCTCGTTGCTGCCAGTGCGTAGTGAGCACCTTGCATGGTAGCACTCTGACATCGGTGTGAATGGGTGAATGTGAGGCAAAATTGTAAAGCACTTTGAGCTTCTGATGCAGATGGAAAAGCGCTATATACTGTAAATGCAGTCCATTTACCATTTACAGGCATGAGAATTTTCAGGATTTGTCCTGAATTCTGGATTTTTTTAGGATGGTCTCAATGAAGTATGCCTGACTTTCTTTCAAGTGTCTGCTTGGCTGCCAAAATGAGGCTTAAAATAGGTGTAATTTTGCCTAAAACCTAGGAGCTCCTAGAGCAGACCCAGATCCCTGGCCGATGGTAGATGAGGGTTTGAATATAAATTGGTAAATTCATTCAAGATGGCACTCCAGACCAACCCTGCACCTTGTACATCTCACGTTCCGTTTAACCTGTAGGCAAGAACTTGAACGAACTGAACATCTTCACTTGGGGCAGCAACTCACTGACAACTTTTGCAGAGCAACTTGGTGCTTTCCGCCAGACTACTGTGGTCTCAGTTTTGGAGCTGCTGATCCTTGTGCTAACCACTGCACATTCAGCTGCAAGCCCCCTGAATGAGAGAAGGGGATCAAGTTCATCACAACCACATCATCTGCGAAAAGCACAGCAGTACTGAGGCCACCATGACAGACACTTTCCAAACCTCCTCTGCACCTTAATATGTTGCCCATGACAATTCACAGGACTGCAAAACATCTGCACACATACACCCAGTCGAACATGAATAGATACAAATGCAAGCATCTATCCAGACGTGCACATGCACTCAAATACAAATGAATGGGCATGCACACGTTCACAACTGGACACACATATGCAGAGAAAATTGCACAAACGCCAAAACACACATAGAGAGTGAATCAGGGGAATGCAGTGAAAGAAATGTGAGTGTGAGTGAGAGAAAAGCAAGCTGGCAGAGATGCATGCACACATACACACAATAGAACACGCACACATATGCTTCCTCTGTGTCGCGCAGATCACCTCCCACTTCGTCTTCTTTCCAAACTAAGCTCGTCTCCTCCCTCATCCTCTCAACTCCTCACTTCATCACCTCCTTCCATATTCCCTCGCTGACATATGCAGGCACGCACAAGACGCCCGCATCCCCCTGAACGCACACTCTCACATGCAAACACACTTCAGACAGATCAAGTCTCACTCCTGCTCTGCTCGCACACTCCATCGTCTTCAAAAATAGGGAATCTCCCGCTTCCTCTCCTGCCCCTCCTCACCCAACACTGCTCTTTCCTCTAAACACCCCCCCACCCCACCCATACACTGTTCCATCTCACATCCCTCTTTCCTACATCCCTCACCCTCCACCCCACCCCACCCCATGCTATCCCATAGTGCTCTGTGCTGGGAGGATTTAGAGGTACCCTGTAATTTTGGTGCTGGAGGAGCTCTTAAGTCCTCCCTGAGCTTCTGGTTGTGCAGGCAGCTAGTGTGTACGTGTGAATATGTATGTTTGTGCTTTGTTTGCCCAAGTTGGTATTGTGTTGTCTTCTGTGGGTCCACGTGCTTACACACTTGTGCACCATTCCATAGTCATTTTAAGCTTGGTATTTCTCTGTGTATGCACATGCTTTTATGTTCCGCACTCGTGTGAATGTGTGCAGATTTTTGTGTGTGAGAAACAGAAGGAAACAGGAGTGTAATCAGGGCAAGAGCTCCCCCTGTGGGTGTACAGTCAAGCAGTGAGGTTAGCAACAGATGTGCGCACAACAGTTGTACCGCTAACCACCTTAAACCTTGACGGTAATGTCAGACTGTTTACAGCACGTGTAACAAAGTAGCTCCTGGGAACACGCAGCATGCTGGGATATTAAAGCTATGACATGACTGTTGTTTTTTTGTTTGTTTTTTTTAAAGGCAGAATTATTGAAATTGCAAAAGTGAGAATTGTGTGTCCACACTGGGTTAATAATAATAATACTAGTAATAATAATAATTTTATTTACAGTGAGGAAAATAAGTATTTGAACACCCTACGGTTTTGCAAGTTTGGAGTTTTAGCTCCCTCCAAAGATTTTCTATAGATTTCAGGTCTGGACACTGGCCAGGCCACTCCAGGACGTTGAAATGCTTCTTACAGAGCCCCTCCTTAGTTGTCCTGGCTGTGTGTTTGGGGTCATTGTCATGCTGGAAGACCCAGCCATGACCCATCTTCAATGCTCTTACTGAGGGAAGGAGGTTGTTTGCCAAAATCTCGCAATACATGACCCCATCCATCCTCCCTTCAATACGGTGCAGTCGTCCTGTCTCCTTTGCAGAAGAGCACCCCCAGAGTATGATGTTTCCACCCCCATGCTTCATGGCTGGGATGGTTTTCTTGGGGTTGTTCTTATCCTCTAAACATGGTAAGTGGAGTTGATTCCAAAAAGCTCTATTCTGACCTCATCTGACCACATGACCTTCTCCCATGCCTCCTCTGGATCATCCAGATGGTCACTGGTGAACTTCAAACGGGCCTGTACATGTGCTGGCTTGAGCAGGGGGACCTTGCTGCCCTGCAGGATTTTAAACCATGACAGCATCATGTGTTACTAATGTAATCTTTGTGACTGTGGTCCCAGCTCTCTTCAGGTCATTGACCAGGTCCTCCTGTGTAGTTCTGAGCTTTCTCAGAATCATCCTTACCCCACAAAGTGAGATCTTGCATGGAATCCCAGACCGAGGGAGTCTGACAGTCATCTTGTGTTTCTTCCACTTTCTAATAAATAATCATAACAGTTGTTGTCTTCTACCAAGCTGCTTGCCTGTTGTCCTGTAGTCCATCCCAGCCTTGTGCAGGTCTACAGTTTTGTCCCTGGTGTCCTTAGACAGCTCTTTGGTCTTGGCTATGGTGGACAGGTTGGAGTGTGATTGATTGAGTGTGTGAACAGGTGTCTTTTATACAGGTAACAAGTTCAAACAGGTGCAATTAATACAGGTAAAGAGTGCAGAATAAGAGGGCTTCTTAAAGAAAAATTAACAGGTCTGTGAGAGCCAGAATTCTTGCTGGTTGGTAGGTGTTCAAATACTTATTTGCAGCAGTAACATACAAATAAATTATTAAAAATCATACATTGTGATTTCCGGATTTTTTTTTTAGATTATGTCTCTCACAGTGGACATGGACGTAAGATGAAAATTTCAGACCCCTCCATGATTTCTAAGTGGGAGAACTTGCAAAACCGCAGGGTGTTCAAATACTTATTTTTCTCGCTGTATATAGCATATTCCCCGTGACAGACTGGCATCCTGTCCAGGGTGTACCCTGCCTCACGCCCTATGACTGCTGGGATAGGCTCCAGCTAGGGATAGACCGATAATCGGCCCAGCTGATAATCGGTCTATAGCGGCTAAGCTAACTAACGGTAGCTTAGCCGCCGTTAGTTACCCCCTGGCAGATCCCGAGCAGCCGGGAAAGCAGGCCGACTGGGTGACTGTGAGGAGGAAGCGTAGTTCTAAACAGAAGCCCCGTGTACACCGCCAACCCGTTCACATCTCTAACCGTTTTTCCCCACTCGGCGACACACCCGCCGAGGATCAAACTCTGGTTATTGGCGACTCTGTTTTGCGAAATGTGAAGTTAGCGACACCAGCAACCATAGTCAATTGTCTTCCGGGGGCCAGAGCAGGCGACATTGAAGGAAATTTGAAACTGCTGGCTAAGGCTAAGCGTAAATTTGGTAAGATTGTAATTCACGTCGGCAGTAATGACACCCGGTTACGGCAATCAGAGGTCACTAAAATTAACATTAAATCGGTGTGTAACTTTGCAAAAACAATGTCGGACTCTGTAGTTTTCTCTGGGCCCCTCCCCAATCAGACCGGGAGTGACATGTTTAGCCGCATGTTCTCCTTGAATTGCTGTCTGTCTGAGTGGTGTCCAAAAAATGAGGTGGGCTTCATAGATAATTGGCAAAGCTTCTGGGGAAAACCTGGTCTTGTTAGGAGAGACGGCATCCATCCCACTTTGGATGGAGCAGCTCTCATTTCTAGAAATCTGGCCAATTTTCTTAAATCCTCCAAACCGTGACTATCCAGGGTTGGGACCAGGAAGCAGAGTTGTAGTCTTACACACCTCTCTGCAGCTTCTCTCCCCCTGCCATCCCCTCATTACCCCATCCCCGTAGAGATGGTGCCTGCTCCCAGACTACCAATAACCAGCAAAAATCTATTTAAGCATAAAAATTCAAAAAGAAAAAATAATATAGCACCTTCAACTGCACCACAGACTAAAACAGTTAAATGTGGTCTATTAAACATTAGGTCTCTCTCTTCTAAGTCCCTGTTGGTAAATGATATAATAATTGATCAACATATTGATTTATTCTGCCTTACAGAAACCTGGTTACAGCAGGATGAATATGTTAGTTTAAATGAGTCAACACCCCCGAGTCACACTAACTGTCAGAATGCTCGTAGCACGGGCCGGGGCGGAGGATTAGCAGCAATCTTCCATTCCAGCTTATTAATTAATCAAAAACCCAGACAGAGCTTTAATTCATTTGAAAGCTTGACTCTTAGTCTTGTCCATCCAAATTGGAAGTCCCAAAAACCAGTTTTATTTGTTATTATCTATCGGTCCACCTGGTCGTTACTGTGAGTTTCTCTGTGAATTTTCAGACCTTTTGTCTGACTTAGTGCTTAGCTCAGATAAGATAATTATAGTGGGCGATTTTAACATCCACACAGATGCTGAGAATGACAGCCTCAACACTGCATTTAATCTGTTATTAGACTCTATTGGCTTTGCTCAAAAAGTAAATGAGTCCACCCACCACTTTAATCATATCTTAGATCTTGTTCTGACTTATGGTATGGAAATAGAAGACTTAACAGTATTCCCTGAAAACTCCCTTCTGTCTGATCATTTCTTAATAACATTTACATTTACTCTGATGGACTACCCAGCAGTGGGGAATAAGTTTCATTACACTAGAAGTCTTTCAGAAAGCGCTGTAACCAGGTTTAAGGATATGATTCCTTCTTTATGTTCTCTAATGCCATATACCAACACAGTGCAGAGTAGCTACCTAAACTCTGTAAGTGAGATAGAGTATCTCATCAATAGTTTTACATCCTCATTGAAGACAACTTTGGATGCTGTAGCTCCTCTAAAAAAAGAGGGCTTTAAATCAGAAGTGTCTGACTCCGTGGTATAACTCACAAACTCGTAGCTTAAAGCAGATAACCCGTACGTTGGAGAGGAAATGGCGTCTCACTAATTTAGAAGATCTTCACTTAGCCTGGAAAAAGAGTCTGTTGCTCTATAAAAAAGCCCTCCGTAAAGCTAGGACATCTTTCTACTCATCACTAATTGAAGAAAATAAGAACAACCCCAGGTTTCTTTTCAGCACTGTAGCCAGGCTGACAAAGAGTCAGAGCTCTATTGAGCTCAGTATTCCATTAACTTTAACTAGTAATGACTTCATGACTTTCTTTGCTAACAAAATTTTAACTATTAGAGAAAAAATTACTCATAACCATCCCAAAGACGTATCGTTATCTTTGGCTGCTTTCAGTGATGCCGGTATTTGGTTAGACTCTTTCTCTCCGATTGTTCTGTCTGAGTTATTTTCATTAGTTACTTCATCCAAACCATCAACATGTTTATTAGACCCCATTCCTACCAGGCTGCTCAAGGAAGCCCTACCATTATTTAATGCTTCGATCTTAAATATGATCAATCTAACTTTGTTAGTTGGCTATGTACCACAGGCTTTTAAGGTGGCAGTAATTAAACCATTACTTAAAAAGCCATCACTTGACCCAGCTATCTTAGCTAATTATAGGCCAATCTCCAACCTTCCTTTTCTCTCAAAAATTCTTGAAAGGGTAGTTGTAAAACAGCTAACTGATCATCTGCAGAGGAATGGTCTATTTGAAGAGTTTCAGTCAGGTTTAGAATTCATCATAGTACAGAAACAGCATTAGTGAAGGTTACAAATGATCTTCTTATGGCCTCGGACAGTGGACTCATCTCTGTGCTTGTTCTGTTAGACCTCAGTGCTGCTTTTGATACTGTTGACCATAAAATTTTATTACAGAGATTAGAGCATGCCATAGGTATTAAAGGCACTGCGCTGCGGTGGTTTGAATCATATTTGTCTAATAGATTACAATTTGTTCATGTAAATGGGGAATCTTCTTCACAGACTAAAGTTAATTATGGAGTTCCACAAGGTTCTGTGCTAGGACCAGTTTTATTCACTTTATACATGCTTCCCTTAGGCAGTATTATTAGACGGTATTGCTTAAATTTTCATTGTTACGCAGATGATGCCCAGCTTTATCTATGCATGAAGCCAGAGGACACACACCAATTAGCTAAACTGCAGGATTGTCTTACAGACATAAAGACATGGATGACCTCTAATTTCCTGCTTTTAAACTCAGATAAAACTGAAGTTATTGTACTTGGCCCCACAAATCTTAGAAACATGGTGTCTAACCAGATCCTTACTCTGGATGGATTACCCTGACCTCTAGTAATACTGTGAGAAATCTTGGAGTCATTTTTGATCAGGATATGTCATTCAAAGCGCATATTAAACAAATATGTAGGACTGCTTTTTTGCATTTACGCAATATCTCTAAAATCAGAAAGGTCTTGTCTCAGAGTGATGCTGAAAAACTAATTCATGCATTTATTTCCTCTAGGCTGGACTATTGTAATTCATTATTATCAGGTTGTCCTAAAAGTTCCCTAAAAAGCCTTCAGTTAATTCAAAATGCTGCAGCTAGAGTACTGACGGGGACTAGAAGGAGAGAGCATATCTCACCCATATTGGCCTCTCTTCATTGGCTTCCTGTTAATTCTAGAATAGAATTTAAAATTCTTCTTCTTACTTATAAGGTTTTGAATAATCAGGTCCCATCTTATCTTAGGGACCTCGTAGTACCATATCACCCCAATAGAGCGCTTCACTCTCAGACTGCAGGCTTACTTGTAGTTCCTAGGGTTTGTAAGAGTAGAATGGGAGGCAGAGCCTTCAGCTTTCAGGCTCCTCTCCTGTGGAACCAGCTCCCAATTCAGATCAGGGAGACAGACACCCTCTCTACTTTTAAGATTAGGCTTAAAACTTTCCTTTTTGCTAAAGCTTATAGTTAGGGCTGGATCAGGTGACCCTGAACCATCCCTTAGTTATGCTGCTATAGACGTAGACTGCTGGGGGGTTCCCATGATGCACTGTTTCTTTCTCTTTTTGCTCTGTATGCACCACTCTGCATTTAATCATTAGTGATCGATCTCTGCTCCCCTCCACAGCATGTCTTTTTCCTGGTTCTCTCCCTCAGCCCCAACCAGTCCCAGCAGAAGACTGCCCCTCCCTGAGCCTGGTTCTGCCGGAGGTTTCTTCCTGTTAAAAGGGAGTTTTTCCTTCCCACAGTAGCCAAGTGCTTGCTCACAGGGGGTCGTTTTGACCGTTGGGGTTTTACATAATTATTGTATGGCCTTGCCTTACAATATAAAGCGCCTTGGGGCAACTGTTTGTTGTGATTTGGCGCTATATAAAAAATTGATTGATTGATTGATTGATCCCTAGCTCCAGCCCCCCATGACTCTTAACTGGAGTAAGTTGATATAGAAAACTGAATAGTTGGATACAGCATTTTACAATGTTGCAATTCATAATGTTTTAACATATCCAGTTACACATAGTAAAACCAATATACAACCCCTGGCAATAATTATGGAATCACCAGCCTCGGAGGATGTTCATTCAGTTGTTTAATTTTGTAGAAGAAAAGCAGATCACAGACATGACACAAAACTAAAGTCATTTCAAATGGCAACTTTCTGGCTTTAAGAAACACTATAAGAAATCAGGAAAAATAATTGTGGCAGTCAGTAACGGTTACTTTTTTAGACCAAGCAGATGGAAAAAAATATGGACTCACTCAATTCTGAGGAATAAATTATGGAATCACCCTGTAAATTTTCATCCCCAAAACTAACACCTGCATTAAATCAGATCTGCTCGTTAGTCTGCATCTAAAAAGGAGTGATCACACCTTGGAGAGCTGTTGCACCAAGTGGACTGACATGAATCATGGCTCCAACACGAGAGATGTCAGTTGAAACAAAGGAGAGGATTATCAAACTCTTAAAAGAGGGTAAATCATCACGCAATGCTACAAAAGATGTTGGTTGTTCACAGTCAGCTGTGTCTAAACTCTGGACCAAATACAAACAACATGGGAAGGTTGTTAAAGGCAAACATACTGGTAGACCAAGGAAGACATCAAAGCGTCAAGACAGAAAACTTAAAGCAATATGTCTCAAAAATCGAAAATGCACAACAAAACAAATGAGGAACGAATACTAGTGATGTGTTGGAGCGTTCTTTTGTTTTTCATGATTCCATAATTTATTCCTCAGAATTGAGTGATTCCATATTTTTTTCCCTCTGCTTGGTCTAAAAAAGTAACCGTTACTGACTGCCACAATTTGTTTTCCTGATTTCTTATAGTGTTTCTTAAAGCCAGAAAGTTGCCATTTGAAATGACTTTAGTTTTGTGTCATGTCTGTGATCTGCTTTTTTTCTGCAAAATTAAACAACTGAATGAACATCCTCCGAGGCCGGTGATTCCATAATTTTTGCCAGGGGTTGTAAATGAGACAAACGGTACAAAACTGTAAAATGCATTGCCACAATAAAACAAAATGTAAGCTCATACTATAAAATTCAGCACGCTCTGTAAACACCGCCACTCCAATATGAACAAAACATAGATGTCTGACTCGTAACATTCGTTAAAGACAACAGATATGTCTTTAATCTGCATTTAAAAGACTCAGCAGAATCCAGCTGTCTTTTCGTAAATTTCAGACTTCCATAAAAACGGTGCACAGCACCTATGGCCAGTATTTACTGAGTCTTGTTTCAAACAATTCACTCTCTGATTAATATAATATGGTCACTGCATTCAGTGTTTGTTTGTTTGTTTTTTTATCTTTTGTAATATTATTAATTCTAACCAACTGGTATTTCTGCTTTGTATTGATAATTGTCACAATATATATTTGATGCACCTTATTTTGAGATCTGTTAATATCTTGAAATAGATAGTAGATTGCTTCACTACAGTGGGGTTTCACTCTACGGCATAATTTTGGTGTCAAAATGTGTTACCTCTCTGAGTTGGTCTCCTGCATTTGACATAAAGTTGACTTGTTTATGAAAAATATTTTCATCTGGCACCTTCATAACTGGTTTCAGTCACAGTCTTTTAAATCTCATTTATGAAGCACAACTTGTCCCAAGGCATCAACACAGTCACTCTTCTGATATTTCATTGCTATTGAATATGAAATGTCCCTTTGTAGTTGTGTACAGAGATGCACAGAGATTTTTTTTAATTATATATATATATATATATATATATATATATATATATATATATATATATATATATATATATATATATATATATATATGAGGGGAGGGGAGGGTCCGGCGTGCTTCAAACATTCATGAGCTGCAGCTTAGCATGGCGGACGAAGAGCTAATTCAGCCAGCACCGTCTTTGCTGAAGGCAAATGTTTGGGCGCATTTTGGATTTTATTATTTGCTGCGTAAGAAGGAGCTTGACATGACTTATGCAGTGTGCAAAATCTGCAAAATGAAAGTCAAGTACTTTGGAAACACTTCAAATCCGCAAGCCCACATACTACGTCATCACCCAGAGCTAAAAGAAGCGGAGCAGCGGTCTCTGCCATTTACTGACCAGCGCTTCGCTAAACTGCCAGCCAACTCCGAACCAGCAAAGCAGGTAAGTAAATTTACATCTAGAATCACTTGATTAACCTTATAAAGCAGCATTTTCTTAAACATAAACATTTTTTAAGTAATATAACTATTTCGCAGAGCTCTTTGAATCGAAAATCGATTCTGAATCAAATCGTCACCCCAAGAATTTGTTGTACAAGTTGTTGTACGATTCACATCCCTACTATATTATTTACACTGGGTATATTTGAAAGAAGCAATAGTTGCCCAACTTTACGCACACATGAGCTAGGAAGGGCCTCGAGATGTGCTGATGCAAACTGTTTGGAATTTATGCAAGAACTAGAAGCACTCAGAGAGTGCAAACCTCCGCCAAGGCCATGGGGTCACTGACGACGTAACATCTACACGCCGTGGAATCACTGAACCTAAAAAGTCTAACAATGATGTTTGCTGAGTAGTAAAAAAGTTTCATCTGCTGTGACTGGATAACATGAATCCTTAGCGCTTGGCATCACAGTTTATTGCAACTTGCACTTTTCCCAGAAGCTACTGTCATCTGAGCACTGATATTGATATTGCATGTGCTTATAGACAAAAACAAATAAGAGACAAAATTCAATTTATTATTCAACTAAACTGCAAATATATGAATTTTTTAACATTTATGAAACTCTTCACTAAACAAGGCCATAGGGTCACTGACCCTAAAGAGATTCCCTCCTTGGCACAGTGATCTATTTCTTTTTGTCTCTTTCTCTAAAAATGTATATAATAATCATTAGATTATTAATATATAACCCATCCATCCATTTTCTTCCGCTTTATCCGGAGTCGGGTCGCGGGGGCAGCAGCTCAAGCAAAGCCGTCCAGACCTCCTGATCCACACACACCTCCCCCAGCTCCTCCAGGGGAACCCCAAGGCGTTCCCAAGCCAGCCGAGAGATGTAGTCCCTCCAGCGTGTCCTGTGTCTTCCCCGGGGCCTCCTCCCAATGGGACGTGCCCGGAACACTTCTCCAGCGAGGTGTCCAGGAGGCATCCGGAAAAGATGCCCGAGCCACCTCAACTGACTCCTTTCGACGTGAAGGAGCAGCGGCTCGACTCCGAGCTCCTCCCGAGTGACCGAGCTCCTCACCCTATCTCTAAGGGAGCACCCAGCCACCCTGCAGAGGAAACTCATCTCGGTCGCTTGTACTTGCGATCTCATTCTTTCGGTCATGAGCCAAATCTCATGACCATAGGTGAGGATCGGAACAATCCTCACCTATGGTATTAATATATAAACAATAATAAATTTAAGAAATATTACAATTTGAAAACAAATGCACCCGAACGTGATGACAGCTGCAACTGCTTAATGCTAACTTTTAACATTGAAAATGCCATAGACATGCTAACGCGTTAGCATCGTGATCCGGATCGTGACCCGGATCACCACTAAAATTAATCACTTGTTTCTCTTGTCATTTCCAACCACTCCACAGAATTTCATCAAAATCCGTTCAAAACCTTTTGAGTTATCCTGACAGACAGACAAACAAACACGACCGAAAACATAACCTCCTTGGCGGAGATAATTATACCTTTACAAGTAGCAGAAAAGGTCTATTCCCTATCCCTTTGGTGGAGGCTGTTTTTGTTTTAACTGACATTATTAGACAGCTAAAAAAATTCAGCGTCACAGATATGTGGCCTTTGTTTGACAAAGGTTTCTGTCTTCCCAGTCATTGTCATAAAACTGCTAGGAAGAAGGGTGTGGTGACACCAATAACTTTGTAGGAGGATGATGGTCCAAGTCTTCTGAGTATGGTTGGGACCTGGACACTAAACAGTGATCTGGATGTCTGTATTGTTAAGTCTGTCCTTAAAATCCCTGAGTGCCGCTGGAATAAGTTGGTGTTGAATGATTGGCTACTTAAGGAGACCCGGGGGAGGGCTATTACATGCATCATGAGGAAGCATCAGCTGTGACGTTAAGACCATGTGCACTTTTGTCTCACTATGATGCAGCACTCAGGTGCCTTGCTGCTGAGAACTACAGCGGCTCGTCCAGGTCAAGGGGATGCTTGTGTAACACCTGGCCATAGCAGATAGAAGGTGATTACTTTCAGGAGATGCGGTTGGACCACTGGTCTGTCTGGGCATTTGCTTTTCAGGATCCACAGCAGGTCTATGAGGTGGTGGGTGCAGTAATGCACAACAGCGACTGCTCCCAAACCAGACGTGACGCAGTGTTTTTGAAGGCTTCTGTCTGGGTACACGTCCTTATTTTGGGCCAGCTGCTCAGCCCTGCTGCTGTACATGAACTCAACAGCTTGTTGTCATCATCAAGTTTTCAACCCTATGTATACTGAGGGCATCCTTTTTGATTTTAGTTTTCAGTGTTTCATGGGGTCTACATGATGTAAATAAGGTTCAGACAATGTGGGCCATGATTGTTTTATAGCACAGGATGTCCACGTGCAACACGTAATACCACATTTACTACAGCCAACATTTAATATTGGGCTTTGAAAACATCTTAAACAAGGAGACCTCCTCACACTAAGAACCCGACTGTTTTATATTCTGTGCCAGGTTAAATTACTGAAAGAAAAAAACCCCTCTGGTACGTTGGCAAGCCTGGCACAGCTAATTCATCTGAGATGATGTGAAAAGTCTGAATGAATTTTCTTTGCAGATTCTAAACCTGTGTGGGAGAGAATGTGAGAGGGAGGTTGGAGGTTGATTACTGATTTCCATTTCCATTTCTTGAGGACAAAGAATTGGAAGTCTGATGGTCTGGGACATCTATTTAGATCCATTTCATTCTGCTGTAATCAGGCGTTAGCCATGCCCTAATACTCAGGATTAGAAAAGGTTCAAAGTGCAGACATCTAGATCCGCTCTATTATTCCAGTCTGCCAACCTCACACTGTATGTGTTTGCCTCTGTGCTCGTGCACGTGCATGTTTACGTGTTTGCCAGGGCTGCTGAGGAGGGTTATCTCTGGAATCAGGCCGAAAAAAACCTAATCTAACCCTCTCTGTGCTCAGTCGGGAGTGAAATATTTTGTGCAAATAGGCTTTTTCTTCCTTCTGCCGACTTCGCTAATGTAAACAAAAACGGAGATAGGAATATTAGCGGTATGAGAAATAGCCACTTCTGATGTGACGCTTCGATACAGACTCGGGTACGTGGCACAGCCACGCTCATCTCCATGTGCTGCCGTTGTTTGTTTGTTTTCTTTCTTTTAATGTTGTTGCTGATCAGATAGAGATCATCCCAGTTTGTGATTTGGTAGTTTTGTTTTTGAAAATGTAGACACAATTATAGATGGTTACTGTGACTACTCGGCGCCTGTTCAGCTCCTAAGCTGAAGTCTGAATTCAGTGGAGAATTGGTGGTGGTGGTGGTGGTGGCGGGTCGGGGGGGGGGGGGGGGGGGTGAGAGGAAGCCAATGAATGTCACCTCTCATCCACTTTCTCATTAAACAACCTGCTCTCTGTCTGTCACATGGGCTGCATCCATTCCTCAGTTCGTCGCTTTGGGCACATGCACGCACGCGCTTGCACAGGCACGGGCGCACGTGCGCACACATGCACACACAACCCGTCGTGCTGCATGAAAGCAAGCCCCCCTCTGGGCAGGACAGGAATAATAAGCAGTGGATGATTCATGATGGAGATGGAGAATGTATTCAGCAGGACCACCTGAGTGACCTCATTTAGCAGACCTGAGAATAAATATAGACCACCGCATGGCGCTCTACCCTATAGCACGCACCACCTCGGCCAGTCATCATTGCATCTGTGTCACACATCTCCCACCCTTCACCTTCCGTTCTACCCCTGAATGTCCTTGTGAAGCGGTGTGCATTTGTGTATATGTAAATGTGTGCGTTCACATATGTTTGAATGTTCTAGGAGTATTGGCAGTTAGTGTAACATTGGAACAGGAGTCTTTGTTCCAGGCCAGCTCTTTTTGGCTGATACATTTGTGCTCTAGATATTTTCCCAACATCAACATTTGGCACCTGGTTTCTCTTATGACTTCAGCAGCTGTAGATCTTTTGTTCTCCCACTAGTCACTCTGCGGCCAGTGATCCACACCCACAAAGAGGGCCTTAAATCATACAAAAGCCAGCTCTGGAGCCGACCGCTTTATTAAAAAAAAGCAACATTCCTTCATGCAATGACCAGTTCTTTCAGCGTTCTGGACCGCTAATGTCAAAGTGGTTTGTTCCATCAAATGATTAACAGCGGCTGCGAGTTTCTTTGTTCTTCGTCCTGTCGTTGCTTTATCTCCTTGTGTTTATGTCTCCTCTGACACACACAGGAAGACCCAATTCCCCAGTTTCCTCTCTCCAAAACACGACATGACCGCCAACCTTTTAATATCTGGCAATCCAGATTTGGATTAACATCAGTATGCGGGGATGAAAAAGAGAGAGAGAGAGGGTTAGGAAATGAAGTGATAGATTGAGTGAGAGGCTCTCAGATTAGAAATAACTGGCACTGTGTTCTTGTTGTGAAGCAGCTTTAGGGAGAAAAAAATCACTGGAAATCGTTTTAAAAGTGAACTCTGGCATTTTAATGTGCAATAGCTACAGAGAAACAAAAGGGATGTGCAAAAATGACTGTTTTCAGGTTTCTAGTGTGCATCAGGTATATATGTTCTAACTGTATATACCTGATGCACAGAAGATAATATCAGGTGTGCAATAAACATTGAGTTTACAATAAATAGTATCTGATGTGCATTAGATATCTTGTGTCCACACAAGATAATGTCTGCAGTGCACTGGATATTATTTGCTGTGGAGTAGATAGATGCTATTTATTGCATGATGGGTAGTATCTGTGGTAAACAAACATTATATTAGATGAGGTCTGGTGTAGGATTGGGTGGCTGGATGATTCCATCATCCATCACCAATGGCTGATCAGTGTGACGAAGTGGAGCCATCATCATGATGCCACCCCCCCATACACACCCTACCAAGAGGCACACTAATTCCATTGTCACTGCTATAACATATATATTTCTTATATGCTATAACAATATATTTATTTGTTTGTACTGGGGATTTCCATTCATGGAACTGACCTCTTATAATAGTTCAAACTGAGTACTGATGTGTCAACCAAAGAGTTCAAAAGGGAGGGTGAGGGTGTTGACGGAAGTAATGTTTTCGCCCCTGTTTGTGTGTTTGTCTTTTTGTTTGTTTTGTTTGTTTGTTTGTTAAAAGCCTGGGGCCCACAATTCATATATGTATGTTATGTCATATATATATATATGTTTATATATATAATACCCATATAATATATATATATATATATATATATATATATATATATATATATATATACATACACACAGTGGGGTAAATAAAAGTATTTAGTCAGCCCCTGATTGTGTAAGTTCTCCTACTTAGAAAGATGAGAGAGGTCTGTAATTTTCAACATAGGTACACTTCAACTATGAGAGAAAAAATGAGAAAATCCAGAAAATCACATTGTAGGATTTTTAAATAATTTATTTGTAAACCATGGTGGAAAATAAGTATTTGGTCACCCACAAACAAGCAAGATTTCTGGCTCTCACAGACCTGTAACTTCTCCTTTGAGAAGCTCTTCTGTCCTCCACCTGTTACCTGTGTTAATGGAATCTGTTGGAACTTGTTATCTGTATAAAAGACACCTGTCCACAGCCTCAAACAGTCAGACTACAAACTCAACCATGGCCAAGACCAAAGAGCTGTCGAAGGACACCAGGAAGAAAATTGTAGATGTGCACCAGGCTGTGAATCTACAATAGTCAAGCAGATTGGTGTGAATAAATCAACTGTGGGAGCAATTGTTAGAAAATGGAAGACATACAAGACCATTGATAATCTCCCTCAATCTGGGGCTCCATGCAAGATCTCATCCCGTGGGGTCAAAATGATCATGAGAATGGTGAAGAAAAATCCCAGAACTACACAGAGGGACCTGATGAATGACCTGCAGAGAGCTGGGACCAAAGTAACAAAGGCTACACACTACACAGAGAGGGACTCAAATCCTGCAGTGCCAGGTGTGTCCCCCTGCTTAAGCCAGTACGTGTCCAGGCCCGTCTGAAGTTTGCCAGAGAGCATATGGATGATCCAGAAGAGGATTGGGAGAATATCATGTGGTCAGATGACCAAAATAAAACATTTTGGGAAAAACTCAACTCGTTGTGTTTGGAGGAAGAAAAATGCTGAGTTGCATTCCAAGAACACCATATCTACTGTGAAGCATGGGGGTGGAAACATCATGCTTTGGGGCTGTTTTTCTGCAAAGGAGACAGGACAACTGATCCGTGTTAAGGGAAGAATGAACGGGGCCGTGTATCGTGAGATTTTAAGCCAAAACCTCCTTCCATCAGTGAGAGCAGTGAAGATGCAACGTGACTGGGTCTTCCAGCATGACAATGATCCCAAACAATGAAGGAGTGGCTCCATAAAAATCATTTCAAGGTCCTGGAGTGGCCTAGCCAGTCTCCAGACCTCAACCCCATAGGAAATTTGTGGAGGGAGTTGAAAGTCCGTGTTGCCCAGCGACAGCCTCAAAACATCACTGCTGTAGAGGAGATCTGCATGGAGGAATGGGCCAAAATACCAGCTACAGTGTGTACAAACCTGGTGAAGACTTACAGGAAACATTTGACCTCTGTCATTGCCAACAAAGATTATGTTACTAAGTAATGAGTTGAACTTTTATCATTGACCAAATACTTCTTTTCCACCATAATTTACAAATAAATTCTTTAAAAATCCTACAGTGTGATTTTCTGGATTTTTTTTTTCTCATTTTGTCTCTCATACTTGAAGTGTACCTATGATGAAAATTACAGACCTCTCTCATCTTTCTAAGTAGGAGAACTTGTACAATCAGGGACTAACTAAATACATGTTTACCCCACTGTGTGTGTGTGTGTGTATATATATATATATGACATATATATATATATATATGACAATCTGACAATTGGTCCAGATCACGTATCACATTTGTTACAAACCAGAAAGCTGAACACATGATTAGAAAAACCAAGTCAAACATGAACATACTCCATAAATATTTAAACAACATCAGAAAAACACACAGATTGAAAGTACATCAGCTAACAACCGGACCATCTGTTAGCAAGTTCTTCATGGAGGTGAAGCGAAAAGGTCTGAGTACGAGCCCAAAACCATCAGCAGCTTTCATATTTGGGCGATACCATAAGTTTGCATGTTTATATATATAATACCCATATAATAAACAAATTATTAACCTCGCTTGCTCGGTCTGTACGGGATTATCAGACCGCAACGTTTTTTGCATGGACCTTGCTAACGCCATACTGTCAAAACCTCGGTCTGATATTTTCCTATGCAGACCTCATGCTCAGTTAATAATCCTTTAATATGCTGTATTTTGTATAACGATCTTTTACATCAGACAAAACGTCCCACCCCAACATAATGTATTTCCATTAAAAACCCCTCGCATGTACCGGACAGAAGAGTCTCACAACAAAGGTATGAAATGAAGTTCATTAATGACACTCGCCAATTAGAGGAAAGTGGGAACCATATTTCCTTGATGAGAAGCCCGGTCATTTTTTTTTCAAACCATGTTCAGACCCGGTGCCTAGACGCAGCGGGCCTTTATTCAAGGCTGGTGATTATTAACAAAACGCTGTTTGCTGCCTGCACTCTAATATGGTGTTACGTTTCACACATATCCCTTGGTGTGGTAAACAAAAGACAACTGCTTTAGATCAGGGCCCTCTGCGTGGCTGCGAACCCTCTCTGTAGCCTGATGCACACCTGCTAAATGATGGAGACTGCAAGGGCTGTGATTGGTCACTTTTACGTTTTCACTCTTTCCTCTCCCTTCATATTTTAATAGTTTCTGCAGTGTCCCATTTTAACTTTAACTGTGGTTCATAATTTGCTAATAGTGTCATACTGGATCAGAATGGGAAAATTATTGCCTGCTATTTATGCTATGCTACGAACAGCTGTCCTCTGCTTTTGGGCTCCTTCTGTCCTGAACTTTCTGCTATTGTATACGGTGCTGCCCCCAGTAGTGAGTCAGTGCCAATGTGCTGCACACAGTTATAAAAAAAACAAAAACAAAGAAGATTCCTGGTTTTTCATGGTACATGTTTTTGAAAGTAAGCAGTGCCACTTTTGGGTTATTCTATTTTATCATGGAAAATAAATTGAAACATTATACAAACAATTGTATCAGATTGCATCATACTGCATCACACCGAACCATTCCATAATATAAACTATCATTCCTGAATCATATCATAGCCCATGTACCTAGATATATTTTATCACTTTATAAAGGGGAGATGCAGAGTGCTGGTATTTTAAAAAGTATAATATAAATTAGGTACACACCCCCTTTATTCCAGTGTTTTAGTGTCAACATTGCCAGACATGTCTTGTGCACACTAAAAATATTTTGCACAACCCAGAATTTGTTATCTCGCGTGTACTACATATTGTCTATAATAATTTTAGTGTGCACAAAATAAGTGTCTGGGGTGCACCAGTTATTATCGAGTATGCAGAATATAGTATGTGCTTCACATCAGTTGTTATCTGTTGCATGCCTGAAACGTGGAAAAAAATTGTCTTGCTCGTGCCCCTTTAGGTGCACAGCACGGCGCTGGATGCTCCACATTCTTCCTGCACTTTAATGTTAATGCACTTAACAGTTGTTTTACATCTTGAACTGTGCTTTAAAAGAATGGATTCACATGGAGCAGCACATAAGGAAATGTGGTTAAAATTGGACACGGTGAAGCAGATTGTGAGCCTCCAGCAGTGGAGTGAGGCCATGAATTATTTGGCATTTCTAACGGTCTGAATACAAACAACATATAAAGTGATCATCTCTTTATAAATCCCGATTTTTCTTGTGTTTGTTCACCTAAACAGAAGCCTCACAGGGGCAAGCTGTCGTCATGCCGCATCAGTAATGCAGGAGGTTGTTCAGCCGGCCTGAAGGAATAGTTAATTTAGATGACAGGAGTAAGTTAACACTGAGAAGATTTGCTCTCCCCGAGTGGATATAAAATTCATAGCATGACGTTCACTCTTAGTTTGATTTTTCTAGTTCCTTTGAGCTGTATCTTCAAACTGCACTGCAAACTTAAAAATTGAACAGAGAGGAGAAATTGAGTGGAAAATGGCAGGATGGGGTTAGAGCTGATGGTCGCTTTTTGGGCCGCACGCGGGACGGTGCGCCTTTAAGAGTAGAAGTAGGGCGCTTCACCTCGCTGTCTTTGAACACTCCCTCCATAGACTTCACGTAAATCATAGTGCTTAGCCTTGAGTGTTTATTCACATTAATGTCTCACATAAATTTGAAGTCTTTTTTTTTTCAGTTCCTGCGTGCACTTGGCTCGACCGGCTGGTCTATATTTCAGGGTTCCTGTTTGCTCGGCCGTGTTGAGGCTGCAGAGTAGAATTTGCCACAGAGCTCCTGACGTGATGTTATCACAATCTTTCTCACAAATTATCACGTACTTGCGCCGCTCTAACATAATGTTGTGGTTTGACTTGAAATGTAGCCCCATGGTATGATCTGATAATGTAACATAATATTAGTGCAATTCATTATTTGGTTTTCTTCAATTTCTCTTGAGTACAAAGCTGAAATCCCAGGAGGCAACAAAATGTCAACATTAATAATAGTTAGGAATGGCAAGGCATGAACCAACTAGATTTCAAAGACTTTCCACGGCCAAAACCTCCTTTGAAGCGACTTGTTTTCATATCTGAGAATGCAGTTTTGTACAACATCAATTTTACAGTGAGGGAAGTGCACGTGAAAATAAAAAGGAGGCGCGCCAGTGAAAACTGTTACCGTTTTCACAGTGATGTTTTTTTTTTTTCATCCTTGCACCATTATTAGATAAGCAGCCACTTTGCCATCAGAAGCCATCTTGCACAGAGAGGCAGTCATTGAGTAAAGAGGGAGGGAGGAGCCAAAAAAAAAAAAAATGCAGAAAGTGAGACCCAGACGGATAATACAAGGAAGAGAAACAAAGCATTTCAGAGGAAGGGAGTAAAGTTGAAACAGCAGACTAAGCAGAGATAGAGATCGTTTGGGGAATTCCAAATTTAGAGCTGCCACCACACACGCACTCACACACAATCACAGCCGCACTGCTTTAAGGTCAGAGTCGCACTCTGTCTGCCTGGGTCATTGTGACGGGCTCTAAAATAGACAGTGTCTGAAGCCGAAGTGACACTGGATCAACAACCCTCGACCCTGCACTGGCAAAAGTAACACCAGACGCAGACGCGCAAAGAAATTAAACGGGCCCAGTGCAGAAAGGGTGACGCGCGCATGCACGCACAAGCATTAATGGAGGCGTTTTGGCTCTCGATGCTACCAGCAAGTAATGACATGTGGCGCAGAGGGAGTGAGCTGCTGGAGGACTTGGCGAGCAGCTGGAGCTCTTGCTGGCATGTCTCACTGCTAAACTATGCACACCCATATCCCTCAGCAGGCTCTAATGTTGTTCTATTCATTTGACTTCACTTTATTGTGTTAATGAGAGATACCGTTGAGAGGCACGGGCGCTTGATTGAGGGTGAGAATGGCTAATCACTGGAACAGCTAATCAGTGCTTGTCGAAAATATTGATTAGTTCTGTGCGTTATGGACATGCTCGTTAACCAGTGTGTCATCCTCTCTCTTCCACACCATCCTCTCCTCCCACTCTACTCCCTACCTCATTTTGGCTGTCTGCCTTTTTGTCCTTCATCCCCCCCCCCCCCCCCCATCCCCTGCAGCAACTTCCAATGGCACAGTTGAGGGCCTGGAGAACCGGGAGGGAGGTGTGTGCAAGACCCGATCCATGAAAGTCATCATGAAAGTCGGGCAAGGTAAATGTGCGATCACCTCACGTGTGTAACACGATGCATCGTTGCTGCCTCAAAGCCATGTTTCACTTTGGTGGGACATTTTTACTTGTCGCTGTGTGTGCGTAGCATGACTTTGTCCACCACCAGCCTCCACAAGGAACTGCTCACTGGAACAGTAAAATTGTGTTATGAAATGAACTGATGCCCCTTTTTTAGTTTTATATTTCTTCTGTTTGCTACAGAGATTTTGCATTTAAATGAAATAGATGCAGTTATACTTTAGAGTTTATTGAGATGGATATATTTATTTTTGGAGTACATGTATATTCCTCTTTTATGGGAAACGCAGGAGTGCTGAAATGTTTATAGTCTGTGCATCCAGACAGTCCTGAACTCAAACTGCAAGAACACTCAAAAAAGTGAGTCAGGTGGGTTGTGTACTTTATAACTTCATATAATATTTTAATTTACCATATTTTCCAGACTGTATGTCGCACCAGAGAATTAGTCATAAAATGCATCAGGAGGATGCAAGAAGAAGTGCAAGAGGAAAAATATATAGAAGTTGCATTGATCTATAAGTCGCATTTATTTTTGAAACATGCTACCGCTTCATGCAACAAGAAGCAAAAATTAATTTAATTGGAGAATTATTTAATTATTATACAAACCACATTAGTGGTTAGAAGCTAATGGGCTAATTATTGTTATTTACGAGGAATAAAGAACTCAAGCGTAAACTGCTTCTTGTCACCACAGACTAGATGAAAATGTCAAGGAACTAATTGGGTGCATGTTTACTGCAGTAAATGTAAATCAACCTTTTAACTGATTATGCATTTTGTAATAAGCCTTATTTTAGCCTAGCTGTCCTCTTTGGTGTTCACTGGCTGTCCCATAAAGTGCAAACAAGTTGAGTGCTGAGTAGTGTTCAGGTTATTCCCTCTCTTTATTCAAAAGCTCCGTCCTTCAGTTTGAGACCTTGGTTTATTTATTTCACCCATTCCTTAGGACTCAGCACATCCTCCTCCAGATATTCTTCTTCTTTTATAGCGGTTCGCATCCAGCTTAAAGGTACATTACTGCCACCTTCTGCTCCGGAGTGTGTATCAGAGTACCTCCTTTGGATCACTATACAGGAGAAGTGTGTCATGCGTGCAGACATTGCCATCTTACAGCTGTAGAGGATAATACAGTATTTGTAACATTTCAATCAATCAATCAACATTTATTTATAGAGCACTTTACAGCACTGACTGGTATCCAAAGTGCTTAACATTAAAAACACAAATTCACAAAAATAAAACACATATAGAATAAAATTTTAAAACACATAAAAAACAGAACATGTCACCTCCCCACTAAGTGTTAAAAGCCAGTTTAAATAAATAAGTCTGTAACTTAGATTTAAAAAGTGGTAGGTCATACACTGGTTAATGCCCGAATAAAGTGCATTACAGTAATCAAGTCTGGAGCTGATGAAAGCATGAATGGCTGTCTCAAGATCACGTCTACTGAGAAAGTGCCTTATTTTAGCCAAAAGGCGAAGTTGGAAAAAACTAGCTTTGACAACAGAGTTTATCTGTTGATCGAACCTCAAACAGCTGTCAAATATCACTCCCAAATTCTTGACAGCTGGTTTGACATTGTTAGCCAATTTCAGTCAGTTCAAACTACAAGTCACAAGACCATTCATATTGTCTTGTAGTACGGAAAATATGGTACTTATCACACATATATTTGTTAAGAGAAAGTAGTTTTTATAGTTCATTTAGTGAGATGAACATTGTCCATTTAACTAACCAATATGATTTTGTGGAACTTGTTGACAAAGGAAATTTTATAGTCAATTTTAGTCAATTAGTAATAGTCAATTTTACAGCCAATTTTGACCTAATCAGTACCACTTAAGGTGGCAAATCAACATTTACAAGCCAGCCAAAGTATACCATGGCCTACAAAGTAAAGTATGACGGTCATCCCAGGGTGGTAGCTATAGCCAGGTAGGGCTCAAAGAAGGGTTACATGGGGCAAAATTTAAACATCTTCCAATAATACTGAAAAATATACCACTTTATTTGTCTAATCATAAAGATTCCAAAAAGATATAGGTTTGATATAGATATGACTAAATGTTTTGGAGTTATGGGGTAAAAACAGCAAAAATGGTGACAAAGATCAATTTCAAGTTGAACAAGGGTCGAAAGGTAAAGTTGCTCCAATTTTGGTAAAAAAAAAAAAAAAAAAAAAAAGCTAATTGTTGTTTGAGCTAATAGGATAAATAAATAGAATAGTTCGGACTGTTGAATGTTTGGTCTGATATCCAGTGGAGTCTATGACACATATTACCCCATGATGCAAAACTAAGTATAACAGATGGTGCAAACCTTTCCATTTTAAAACTTTAAAAATCAGCAAGTTAATAACTGGGAGCATCCTGACCACAACAGGGCACAGTGCAGTATACAAAGACTTATTTATTTAATTAACTACTTAAATTAAATCAAATCAAATCAATTTTATTTATATAGCGCCAAATCACAACAAACAGTTGCCCCAAGCCGCCTTATATTGTAAGGCAAGGCCATACAATAATTACGGAAAAACCCCAATGGGCAAAACGACCCCCTGTGAGCAAGCACTTGGCAACAGTGGGAAGGAAAAACTCCCTTTTAACAGGAAGAAACCTCAATCACTAATGATTAAATGCAGAGTGGTACATACAGAGCAAAAAGAGAAAGAAACACTCAGTGCATCATGGGAACCCCCCAGCAGTCTAAGTCTATAGCAGCATAACTAAGGGATGTCTCAGGGTCACCTGATCCAGCCCTAACTATAAGCTTTAGCAAAAAGGAAAGTTTTAAGCCTAATCTTTCAGGAGCCTGAAAGCTGAAGGCTCTGCCTCCCATTCTACTCTTACAAACCCTAGGAACTACAAGTAAGCCTGCAGTCTGAGAGCGAAGCGCTGTATTGGGGTGATATGGTACTATGAGGTCCCTAAGATAAGATGGGACCTGATTATTCAAAACCTTATAAGTAAGAAGAAGAATTTTAAATTCTATTCTAGAATTAACAGGAAGCCAATGAAGAGAGGCCAATATGGGTGAGATATGCTCTCTCCTTCTAGTCCCTGTCAGTACTCTAGCTGCAGCATTTTGAATTAACTGAAGGCTTTTCAGGGAACTTTTAGGACAACCTGATAATAATGAATTACAATATTCCAGCGTAGAGGAAATAAATGCATGAATTAGTTTTTCAGCATCACTCTGAGACAAGGCCTTTCTAATTTTAGAGATATTGCGCAAATGCAAAAAAGCAGTCCTACATATTTGTTTAATATGCGCATTGAATGACATATCCTGATCAAAAATGACTCCAAGATTTCTCACAGTATTACTAGAGGTCAGGGTAATGCCATCCAGAGTAAGGATCTGGTTAGACACCATGTTTCTAAGATTTGTGGGGCCAAGTACAATAACTTCAGTTTTATCTGAGTTTAAAAGCAGGAAATTAGAGGTCATCCATGTCTTTATGTCTGTAAGACAATCCTGCAGTTTAGCTAATTGGTGTGTGTCCTCTGGCTTCATGGATAGATAAAGCTGGGTATCATCTGCGTAACAATGAAAATTTAAGCAATGCCGTCTAATAATACTGCCTAAGGGAAACATGTATAAAGTGAATAAAATTGGTCCTAGCACAGAACCTTGTGGAACTCCATGATTAACCTTAGTCTGTGAAGAAGATTCCCCATTTACATGAACAAATTGTAATCTATTAGATAAATATGATTCAAACCACAGCAGCACAGTGCCTTTAATACCTATGGCATGCTCTAATCTCTGTAATAAAATTTTATGGTCAACAGTATCAAAAGCAGCACTGAGGTCTAACAGAACAAGCACAGAGATGAGTCCACTGTCTAAGGCCATAAGAAGATCATTTGTAACCTTCACTAATGCTGTTTCTGTACTATGATGAATTCTAAAACCTGACTGAAACTCTTCAAATAGACCATTCCTCTGCAGATGATCAGTTAGCTGTTTTACAACTACCCTTTCAAGAATTTTTGAGAGAAAAGGAAGGTTGGAGATTGGCCTATAATTAGCTCAGATAGCTGGGTCAAGTGATGGCTTTTTAAGTAACGGTTTAATTACTGCCACCTTAAAAGCCTGTGGTACATAGCCAACTAATAAAGATAGATTGATCATATTTAAGATCGAAGCATTAATTAATGGTAGGGCTTCCTTGAGCAGCCTCGTAGGAATGGGGTCTAATAGACATGTTGGTGGTTTGGAGGAAGTAACTAATGAAAATAACTCAGACAGAACAATCGGAGAGAAAGCGTCTAACCAAATACTGGCATCACTGAAAGCAGCCAAAGATAATGATACATCTTTGGGATGGTTATGAGTAATTTTTTCTCTAATAGTTAAAATTTTATTAGCAAAGAAAGTCATGAAGTCATTACTAGTTAAAGTTAAAGGAATACTCGGCTCAATAGAGCTCTGACTCTTTGTCAGCCTGGCTACAGTGCTGAAAAGAAACCTGGGGTTGTTCTTATTTTCTTCAATTAGTGATGAGTAGTAAGATGTCCTAGCTTTACGGAGGGCTTTTTTATAGAGCAACAGACTCTTTTTCCAGGCTAAGTGAAGATCTTCTAAATTAGTGAGACGCCATTTCCTCTCCAACTTACTGGTTATCTGCTTTAAGCTGCGAGTTTGTGAGTTATACCACGGAGTCAGGCACTTCTGATTTAAAGCTCTCTTTTTCAGAGGAGCTACAGCATCCAAAGTTGTCTTCAATGAGGATGTAAAACTATTGATGAGATACTCTATCTCACTTACAGAGTTTAGGTAGCTACTCTGCCCTGTGTTGGTATATGGCATTGGAGAACATAAAGAAGGAATCATATCCTTAAACCTAGTTACAGCGCTTTCTGAAAGACTTCTAGTGTAATGAAACTTATTCCCCACTGCTGGGTAGTCCATCAGAGTAAATGTAAATGTTATTAAGAAATGATCAGACAGAAGGGAGTTGTCAGGGAATACTGTTAAATCTTCAATTTCCATACCATAAGTCAGAACAAGATCTAAGATATGATTAAAGTGGTGGGTGGACTCATTTACATTTTGAGCAAAGCCAATTGAGTCTAATAATAGATTAAATGCAGTGTTGAGGCTGTCATTCTCAGCATCTGTGTGGATGTTAAAATCGCCCACTATAATTATCTTATCTGAGCTAAGCACTAAGTCAGACAAAAGGTCTGAAAATTCACAGAGAAACTCACAGTAACGACCAGGTGGACGATAGATAATAACAAATAAAACTGGTTTTTGGGACTTGACTAAGAGTCAAGCTTTCAAATGAATTAAAGCTCTGTCTGGGTTTTTGATTAATTAATAAGCTGGAATGGAAGATTGCTGCTAATCCTCCCCCTCGGCCTGTGCTACGAGCATTCTGGCAGTTAGTGTGACTCGGGGGTGTTGACTCATTTAAACTAACATATTCATCCTGCTGTAACCAGGTTTCTGTAAGGCAGAATAAATCAATATGTTGATCAATTATTATATCATTTACTAACAGGGACTTAGAAGAGAGAGACCTAATGTTAATAGACCACATTTAACTGTTTTAGTCTGTGGTGCAGTTAAAGGTGCTATATTATTTTTTCTTTTTGAATTTTTATGCTTAAATAGATTTTTACTGGTTGTCGGTGGTCTGGGAGCAGGCCATTATAGCTTTAAAGCTTTATATGTTTACATAATTTCCAAAGGCTATATTTGTTTGATTGAAATTTGATTAATTATGCAGCACTGACACGGATCCAGAGAAACTGGCGTGTTGAACCAGCAACCTCTCATTTCATAAGCAAATTACTCCACCTTTTCTACATTCACCCGACACGGTGAACGATTAAGTGATTACCCAAAAAACTCTTTGTTATTGAGAAATAATTGTCAGCTGCCAGCTGTAAGTATAAAATTCAGAAGTTAAATACAGAGTTCAAGGTGGTGCTTTCAAGTCTCCAAGGATTTATTTCAAATTCAAATTAAAATCAAATGTATTAATTTATATAGCGCCAATTCACGATGAAATCGTCTCAAGGCGCTTCACACAACATAAAAAAACTGAATTAAAATTTAAAACACAATAAAAAGACAACCATAAAAGAATACAAGAATAAAAACACATCATAACACTAATGATAAAACAGGGAAAACAAATGAGTCTTTAAACATGACTTAAAAGTCTCCACAGTATCCGACTGCCGAATGTGTGCTGGGAGATCGTTCCACAGAGCTGGAGCACGGTAGGAGAAAGCTCTGTGACCGGCAGACTTTTTATTCACCCTGGGAACACATAGAAGTCCTGCACCCTGAGAACGCAGGGCCCGAGCTGGTACATAGGGGCTTACCAGGTCAGCCAGATAGGGAGGTGCAAGTCCATGAACAATTTTATAAACTAATAACAGTACTTTAAAATCCGATCTTGCAGCAACTGGAAGCCAGTGCAGGAACGCCAAAACAGGCGTAATGTGGTCAAACTTTCTGCTTTGTGTCAAAAGTCTGGCAGCAGCATTTTGAACCAGCTGAAGACCCCTAATCCTGGACTGCGGTAAGCCAGAAAATAGAGCATTACAACAGTCCAATCTAGAAGAGACAAATGCATGAATCAAAGTCTCAGCATCAGACATAGACAGGATGGGACGAATCTTCGCTATATTTTGCAAATGGAAGAAAGCAGTCCTTGTAATGTCTCTAATGTGGAGATCAAAGGACAACGTAGGATCAAAAATTACTCCAAGGTTCCTCACTTTATCCGTATGATGTATAACACACGAACCTAAGCTAAGTGCTGGCTGATCAAATTGATGCCGATACCTCGCTGGACCAAGAACCATAACTTCAGTCTTATCAGAATTTAAAAGTAGGAAGTTACTAGACATCCAACTGCTTACTGATAGAAGGCAATCTTCCAAAGATTTTATGTTAATGAGATTACCAGCAGTTATTGGCATGTACAATTGAGTGTCATCAGTATAGCAATGAAAGGTTATTTACTACACTTGCCTGTGGTAGCAAATACAGAAGTATTGTTTTCAGTCTTGAGTGGTTGTGTGTGTTTTGATCTAATTTGGACTAAAATTGGTGTATTGATGGAGAATTAGTCATGAGAGACTAGACAATAGTCTTTGTCATTGTATAAGGGGGTACAACATAATTGGGTGGTACGCCACAAAAAAACAAGACATCTTATAAAGAGAATACATGTGAAATCCCACTTACGCACGTTTTGATCATTCTTATATTTTTCCTTTGTTTTTTTGTGCGTACACAACTTTCAAGCTTTGAGCGTAAGCAACTTTTTAGCACGAATTCAGGACAAACGTATTTCATTTTAAGAAAGGTCATGGTCAAACTTTTGACATTTGAAATGTTAAACTCAAGGTTTTGAACAATTTTCAACCAGTGTAGATGCTCGAAATTTAAGGATAAAGTGGATAAATTTTGAATTAAGTCACAAATCAATTTGCACAAATCTCTCTCAGGGCCACTTCTTCTTCAGTCTTGTTTCTTTTTTTCTTTTTGTATCCATTCCCGTAGCAGTGACATCACCAAAAAGTAACAACCGAACAAGAAATGAAAAGTAACAACTTCGTGACCACAAAGATCTCAAATGTTTCTTGTTGTTTGAGTTGATTCTTTGACTTTAATCAGAGTAAGAAAGCATCTTTGAAATTGTTACTATTTCCCAGGGGCAAGTCATCCCAAAATTATGGTGCAAATGAAGATATCTAAACAAAAGGCCTGTGTTTAGATATCCTTGGACTCGACATTTGGTTTGCATCATACATTTCACTTTTAGATGCCGTTTTTGCCACATATGCAGGCATCCATATCCTGAAGCTGACAGGATACAGTACACAGATGTGTTACTCTGTAAACATTCCCCCATCCTCAGTGGGGCTGTTTTGACCAAAACAGACACTAAACACCATCTGAGAGGAACATCTGCCCGCCACGACCATCTGATTCCAGCTTTAAAGCTGCATCTCGCACGTCAAAATAAACTGAAGCTTGCTGAGAAGTCTGCAGTGTGTGTGTGTGTGTGTGTGTGTGTGTTTTAAACACAGCCTGTGTGTAGATATGTGAATGTTGGCACATGAGATGACAGCAGTGTATGCTGGCAGACGGTGGAAGAATAGAAGCTAACAAGCTGCTGATGCTAGCAAGGTCTGAGTCGGAACAAATTTAGCAGATACAGTGAAAAATACCTAGAACTATCTCGGAAACAGACAGGCACTGCATTATCGGTCTATGTAGGTCAGTTTGAGCATCCCACAGCCCCCCTGGGTCTGCAGCTATGTCCCCATATAATAGCAGGGTTGCACGAGTACAAACAGCACAGGCATTTGCACAAATTGTGAGGCAAAAGTCGAAAATCAAATATCTGATTGTGTGAACGTTCTTGGAGGATTCATCTGTGTTTGAGTCTGTGGCTGCCGGCTGTTCCTCAACTTCAGCAGAGTCTGTGCTCATTTCCCAAAACAGTCTGAAGCGAGCTGTCAATCATAATCACTGTGCCCTAAAAACCTTGTTAGAAAAGATGCTGTGGGCCCAGCTGCTACTACTTTTAAATTTACGTCTGCAGCAGATGTTTATTGCATAGCGTGTCTGTCACTGTTGCAATTTCAAGAGCAACTCACTGGTTAAATTTTGTTTTGGGGGAATCATGCTTGTGGACCGTGGAGATAATCACGGCGAAAGAAAATGTGTTACACAGGAAAAAAGTGAATGTCAGAGAAAACGAGGCTCTTTAGAGCCATGTGCTGAAAAAACATGGAGCTTGCTGATGTCACACAAGGGACTTGTAACAGAGCTCTGACCTGTGGGAGGTAGTAATGATTTTAGATGCAGAGAGACAGAGTTGTAGAGACAGCTGGACTGAGACACGGACGTACAGACAGACAGCCTGAGACATCTTTCAATGAAATATTATTTCCATTGAACGAATGAAAAAACATTCGTTATTTGTTTTATATAATTATTAATTTATGAACAAGAGAAAAGTTACTTTCATTCTGGTGTGCATCACTGGTCCTTTGATGTCAAGAGGTTCCAAACAGTCCAACACGAATTTTGAATAACAGCCAATTCAATCTAACCCAAAATTGTTCTCAGTCAACTTGCAAAAACAGTCATATTGTTCAGAAACAATCCCGATGAATGAATCACTGACTTCTTCATGTACTGGACTGTTGTCTGCTTTTCTCAGTCCAACAAAAATTTGTGACAGAAATTTGTTGAGCTCTTCATCCGATAGCAGCTCTACATTAGCTAGATACGTCCAGTGATGCCGGTAACGCGTTACTCTAATCTAACCATTGTTTTTTAGTAACGAGTAATCTAACACGTTAATCTTTCCAAATCAGTAATCAGATTAAAGTTACTTCTCCAAGTCACTCTGCGTTACTATTATTTTTGCATTGTGGGTCGATAGCAGCATTAAACTTGGTCCATGGGCAGGAGGTCGGGGTTCGACTGAACTGCCCACTTTAAGTGAGCTGTGAGCTTTTCATCCGCGGTTTTCTGCAGCAGCTCGTCCTCACCTCTTAAAGCGCGGTGACAACAGCACACCTGCACTGAGCTTTACAAAGACATTTTTATGTTTTTTCCTCCTTTATTTAGAATTCTGAGCTGAGCTTCTCCGCATCTGTTCATTAAAAACAGCTGATCCTCCACGACGCGTCAACAACTAACACTATTTTCCACTCAAATGCACCTAAACTCTCTTTCTGAGGACCACATGATGTGAAAACGCAATAAAACTTTCTTACCTGTAAATCTGGTCATGTTTTCTGCATAAATAAATTTTATCCATTCTTTGTGCTCAACCACCAAAGCAGGGGCGAATCCAGATGGAATGGGGGTGTGGGGCAAGGATGTGCCCCCCCCCCCCACAACACCACTGGATTAAAGGTCCACTTTTGAAGCCTTTTTTTTACTACAACTACTAATACTACTTATAATAATAATAATCATTTCGACAAGTAAAATGTTTAGAAAGAATTTAAATGTTAGAAAAATGTTAGAAAGAATTTAATAGTTACATTTATAAACAATGTAGGCTAGAAATTGCAAGTTTTACTGTTACAGTGCTGTCAACAGTTAAATATGAGATCAAGAAAGAGGTCTTTATTTTACTTTTTATAAAACAAGTATTTATTTTCATTGAAGTCAAGAAAGGGTGACTATAAAGCGAGTTTTGGCAAAACAAGTATCATTGTCATGTTGAGGTAACAGAGCGTTGTTGTCGACAGCTGGGGAAAGTAACTAAAAAAGTAACTAGTAATCTAACTTAGTTATTTTTACAACTGAGTAATCAGTAAAGTAACTAAGTTACTTTTTCAAGGAGTAATCAGTAATTGGATTACTTTTTCAATGTAACTGTGGCAACACTGGTCCCAGCGAATATTGCAAATGCCTCCAGACGGCTTACGGCGTAGTGGATTTGTTTTTACTTTTGTGTTAGAAGAATGAGTAGCGTCACTAAGTGCCGTCGCCGTTAGTGTGCACGCCCTGGTGGTCGCAGCGTGTAATGGTACGAAATATATGGAACCAAATTTCTATGCTAAATGGAACCAAAATTGCACGGTAAATGGAGCACAAAGGCAAATGGGATGAATGATCAATATCACATGACATGCAAACCACCAATCAAATGACAACGATCTATTTAGGCGTTATATAACATGAAAAGGAAAACATGCAGAGAGAAGCACCTGGGATTAACATTTAACGGGAATTAGTGCATTTCCAGATGTCCAACGCACCGCTGTTATGCTGGACTTGCACTGACATAGTGTATTTGACTGCTGTTGAGCCACTTTAGAGAAAATGTTAATAATTTGGCTCACAATTAGCCTCAACTATGAACCATTACTGTTAGCCCCAGTTAAAGTCACCTGCAGTTAGCATGAACACATATGCTAATGCTAACCATTCGCACATGGCCACAAGTGCTTAAACTAACCTTGTTTAGTGATTTTCTTTAACACCATGCAAAGCAGCAAAAATATTTCCAATTTCCATCCAATATAGTAGTTGTCATTTTTATGGCCTGGGCCTGCATCCTCTAAATCACTTAATGGTGCCCTGACACTTGTACAACTTTGATCTGCGCACTTGCACACACTTTGTTGTGACAGTCCCACCCGCTGTGTTCCCAGCTGGACACTGTGCTTTGTTCCACTGGATGCCCCACATTGTGTGCTGGACGCTGCGTATATAAAATAATTATTTTGTAGTGGATTAATCATTTTCTCTCTGAGTTGGCTTTTGAAAACTTTTCTAATCGCTTCCGGAATCACAGAGGACCGTTGCTTCTGCAGCTTTTCTCTCTTGCTCTCTCATGTGCTTAATGAGGTGGACAAAGCATTTGGAACTGTCTAAAAAGGTAATTATTTGTCATGTTTATATTGTAATGGCTTGGTAAAAGCCGCATGTTCATTCCTTCTTGTGAGTAGCTGTAAAAGGTGCAATCACTCACACTCACACGCAGTGTTTTTGACTTGTTTGCGCAATGTTCACATGAAGTTTGCGTAATTAATGCGTGATGGAGATTTTGAACATTTCACAATTGTCTTTGCGCACTTGGATGAAGCCGCACACAGTTTACAAGAATTTGAGATGATTTTACTCTCCTGCATAGCAAGTGCGCGGATCAAAGTTGTGCAAGTGTCAGGGCAGCTTTAGGCTTCTGTGGGCATGTTTGTTGAACAAAAGCACAGAGCTGATGCATTGGTATTTTCTATCTCCAGATAGCTTTTGTACCTTAAACCAGCTAAAACCTGGTCTAAAGTCCAGTGTTGATGATGTATAAAGAAGGGAACAGTCAGACTCGCTCACTTGATGAGAGGCAGGCAACATCGTTCACTAAATAAGAGTAAATACTCATAGCAAAAGAGCTGACCTTGCTGCAGGCTACACCTCAGGGAGCATTGGTGGCTGCTGTGTATTCTGACATGTTTGTGCCACTCTCGGCCTACAAATCTTTTCTTCACTTGCGTCTGCTTCCTTGATACTACATCACTATGTGCCTGGCGCAGTCCACTTTCAAGGTCCTTCCCTTGCAATTCATAAATGAACTATAGTGACTTTCATTCTTTTTTGTGTCCTGCAAAAGGCACCAGATGATATCTGCAGGCACATAGAACATTCAATTTTTTCTTCCTCATGCATGCCTTTGGGGATTGTCGTGGCTGCCAAAAATAGTGCGCAACTGTTAGTTTTGTCATTATAACTTTGACTTACTTCCTTAATCAAACTGCTGTGAAGGTGTCTTAGAACCAGCAAACCCTTTTTTATTAACTGTATGCTTAACATTAGGGACGTCCCTATCCGATCACGTGATCGGAAATCGGGCCCGATCACATGGTTTCAGACTTGATCAAAATCAGATGTTGCATCCCGATCAGAAATCTGATATAGATTTTATCCTCATTATTTTGATCAGCGCTATTTCAAGCTCATTATTGCAGATTAATGGGCCTTTCATGAATCGGAAGTGTCAGAGGCATCAGGAATCGGTCTAAAAAGCATTATTTTCAATGAGACGTGTTGCTTTTTAGAGGCATCAGAAGCGTCGCGTCAAAAGCCAAGCTAAAGTGACGCTTCTGACGGGAGCGCGCATTGCCACTTGTCGGCAGGCTGACACTGTCAAAGTTCAACCCAATCCAACTTTCGATGCTCTGAGCTGTGACATAGCTTTGTGCTGTCCAATAGGAATGACGCGTTGAGCCAAATCACAGAAGACTAGTGGCAGAAACCACTGATCTGTACAAAACAGAAACATGTCACAGGACTGTTCATTTATAGAGCAGTTTTCTGAAGAAAAATCCTTGGAAATGTTTTTTGTTGTTGTTTGTTACCTCAAAATTTCTGATTACTGAAAATAGCTAAATCAATAAATGGTTCTTTAGAAACCTTTCATCTGTAAATTAAATCTGTAAATGTTATTTCAGATTAGATAATTTCTTGTTTAACATAAGGAACCTTGGACATTTATTTTTAGGCAAATAAAATAACATGGAAAGTTGTACATTTTTTAAAGTCTGGTAGATTATTACTTGATTGTTCAAGCTACCTCAAGGAGAAGTGCACTGTTTAAGTGATAAATAATAAAATAAGGTGATTAAAATGAAAATATTATATATTTAGCATTTGTTCATTGTTCATTCAGTTTTTTAAAGTATCGGATCGGGACTCGGTATCGGCAGATACTCAAAATCAGATGACTCGGTATCGGATCGGGCCAAAGAAAACCTAATCGGGACATCCCCACTTGACATACATGTTCATGGAAAGTTCTGCAGTCACTCAGTGATTGTTTCATATTATGTGTGTGAATGTAAATTTTGGATGTTGAGCATTGGGCTCCTTTGGGGCCAAAGTTATAAATAAAACTATTTTATTCGACTGAATTTGTCTGTTTTTAAAAAAAAATTAGATTACCAGTTGTTTTGTAATTTCTTTTAAAACAACTACATCTTTAATTTGTGCTCGTCAGTTATGAACACTAGGTAGAATTTAACTTTTTTTATTAGGAGCAAAAATAAATGGGAGAGTTGGGTGGGGCCGAGGGCTACTGCTTGCCAAATTTTAAGCGGTTCTGCAACTAACAGATGTAATCTCACTCCAAACGTTTGAAGAATTTTGAGTGCCGTGATGAACGCTAACTGCTGTTCTTGTTTTCTTTCATATGGCCCATCAGAAGTCAGTCGGGTGTCAGTGTCAACATAACAGTGTCCGTATATGTACGCTACACAGCCAGAAACGCTGTAATTCCTGGAAAACTCTCATCTGTGTTGTTGTCAGGCACAGTGTGTTCATCGGTACATGACTCAAAATGACCTCTATTTCTTTGACTTTCTGCCTTTTTCTTCTTTTGTTGCGAAATGAACAAGCAAACAAAACAATAATAAAAAAAACAAAAAAAACAAAAAACATTTCAAACCCCCAAAGTCTGAAGTCAGAAAAAAAGAAAGACACAAGGAGGTCTTTTAAAAAGGGCTTTGAGACATTATAGCTTTGTTTCGGCAATTATTTTCTCTAAAAACAGGAAGAAGTTAATATTAGGAATAACAGAATGTGTCGCTGTTACAAAGAGACACATTACTTGATTAACTCCTAACCATCTGCACCCACACAGGGTGTTATTTCACCAAATAAAAGAGTTGGAAATTTAAAACTGGCCTCTGCTTGACACTGACCTGTGGTTGGCATGTTTTATTCAAGCCACATTTGGTCTGCTGCCCAACGCCAACACGTCTCCCCAGTACCTCTATAAGATTTTCCCTCACAGACACTCATCAGTTTGTGGTTCGCCTTCATAATTTGTTGTCATAGCAATATTGTGCAACAGAGTACGTCGTCATTCTTTTCATATTTGCCACGGATTTATTGTGGAGACGCTCCTCGAGCCACTCGTGTTGACTCATCCGCGTGAAACTAAGTGGCCTGACTTGTCAATATCTAATTGTACTTTAAATGCCTCTTTTGTCTTTGGATAACATGTGAAGTGAAAATGAAGGGGAATTGATTGAGGAGGAAATGCAGCGAGCCCATATTTTTTCCATCCACTCTCCTTCCCCCACAGCTTGTCACTGCGCTCATTAGAAATATGTTGACTCACCGCCTCATCTCTCCCTCTTCTCTCTCTCTCTGTCTCTCCTTCTCACTCTACATGTCACCCTTCCTCTCCTCCGCCTTCTCCCACCTTCTGGCGTGTTGGTAGTTCTGAGGTGCTTGCTGTCTGCACAGCTCAGGGTAATGTTAGCAGCATGCACAGAAAAATGGGTCAGAACATTAGAACGCGCCGTGCACATGCTCAGTGCTTAACACCGTGTCGGGGTGATCTTCAGATTCAATCAGATCGCTGTGTCCGCTCGTCTCGTCCACCACGCGTGAACATTTTCGCGCCTTGCTTCTGTTTTTATCTCCCACCTGCTAGTAGCCCCAAGGACGACGGATTGAGAGTTGTGCTCCAACCATCCAGAAGTTGTGAAATTTGGGTAAAAGTTCCTGTCATTCTTTTCACCAGGTTTAATGTCTGCACTCTAGCGCCACCAACAGGTCCAATTTGGAGGTGTTACCCATATGTCAGATAAAGTTGATTTGCATCCTCGGAAAGTTACGCCAAATATTCTTCCATATTGGATTTTATGTAGAAGTCTAAAAATTTTCACAGGCCATACATTTTGTCAGATTGTCACAAAAATTGTCACAGTTGATCTTCTCACCAAGCCTCATAGTTCTATCTATATGGCAGCTTGATGTTTTTCAAAGCTTCCATCTGTCACAGCCAAATGTATTTAATGATGGAGCCACCAAATAGGAAGTGAGGTCGCATTTCAGTATCACTTTGACCAAAATCAAACGTGGCACGTGGGCTCAGAACCTCACTGTTTGACCCCCTCACCTCTGTTTGTAGTTATATTTTTAGAGCTGCAGTGACTAATCAATTAATAATTACATATTATGTAATTTACTATTTACTATTACAGAAATTAGGCAACAACTATTTTGATAATTATTAATTGCTTTGAGTCTTTTTTTAAGGAAAAATCCAAATTCTCTGGTTTCCGCTTGTAATATGGGAATATTTTCTGTTTTGTTTTACAAGTTTCTTCATTCCAATCTAGGGTTGGATATCGAGAACCGGTTCTTTTCGGGTATCGTTAAGAAATGATTCAATCCACCGACATCAATAGTATTTTTGCTTAATGATTCCCTTAACGGTCCTTCAGAGTGACTGTTGTTTTTGAGGGTGTTTGTCGGGAAAACGATCATTTCTCTGTGTTGATTACAGACCCTGCAGCGGGTCTGTAATCAACCGCTTCTGCAGCACAACTCCACTTTGAAGCGTGAACCAATGAAGCAATACTTCGATCTGCTGGCTTGTTGGTTCTTTGATTCACTTCTCTTCAGAAGAAGGCAAGTCCGCTTCTTAACCCATCTCAAAGCCATTAAAATATGTCAGTCGTGAGTCACTCTTGTGTGGATTAAAGTCACTAACTGGGACTCTTGTCTTGTTGCAGTCAAAAAATGAGAATCGTCCTTCGTTCTGTTGGCACAGCTTCAAACGCTGTGCCGAGACAGAGTCCGGTTGGAATCAATAACTTCAAAACGAATTGCCGCTTCAAATAAAATGACACCTCTTTCCAAATGTTGTAATACAGACAATAAACTACAATCGACTAAAATGTTTTTTCCTCCCAAAATGAGAGGTCCTGCATTCTTTATGAATTACATCCTGACGTGCAGCACAGCCGGCTGCACGAGCTCAGCTCAGATGTATGGAAAGCTATTCATGCCAATAATGTCTGAAAGAAAATGTTTTTGACAGAAACTACAGATTTTGTTTATTTCTGTTTATGTCCAGAGATCACGGATCCACCATGTAGAGTTTATTATGTCCAGAGTTTAAGGATCCAGTGACCAGTTTCAGATTTATTTACTTTTTTTACTAATTTCCTGCTTTTAAACTCAGATAAAACTGAAGTTATTGTACTTGGCCCCACAAATCTTAGAAGCATGGTGTCTAACCAGATCGTTACTCTGGATGGCATTTCCCTGATCTCTAGTAATACTGTGAGAAATCTTGGAGTTATTTTTGATCAGGATATGTCATTCAAAGCGCATATTAAACAAATATGTAGGACTGCCTTTTTGCATTTACGCAATATCTCTAAAATCAGAAAGGTCTTGTCTCAGAGTGATGCTGAAAAACTAATTCATGCATTTGTTTCCTCTAGGCTGGACTATTGTAATTCATTATTATCAGGTTGTCCTAAAAGTTCCCTAAAAAGCCTTCAGTTGGTTCAGAATGCTGCAGCTAGAGTACTGACGGGGACTAGCAGGAGAGAGCATATCTCACCCGTGTTGGCCTCCCTTCATTGGCTTCCTGTTAATGCTAGAATAGAATTTAAAATTCTTCTTCTTACTTATAAGGTTTTGAATAATCAGGTCCCATCTTATCTTAGGGACCTCGTAGTACCATATTACCCCATTAGAGCGCTTCGCTCTCAGACTGCAGGCTTACTTGTAGTTCCTAGGGTTTGTAAGAGTAGAATGGGAGGCAGAGCCTTCAGCTTTCAGGCTCCTCTCCTGTGGAACCAGCTCCCAATTCAGATCAGGGAGACAGATACCCTCTCTACTTTTAAGATTAGGCTTAAAACTTTCCTTTTCGCTAAGGCTTATAGTTAGGGCTGGATCGGGTGACCCTGGACCATCCCTTGGTTATGTTGCTTTAGACGTAGACTGTGTTTCATAATTATTGTATGGCCTTGCCTTGCAATGTGGAGCGCCTTGGGGCAACTGTTTGTTGTGATTTGGCGCTATACAAGAAAAAAAGTTGATTGATTGATTGACTTTAAGATTCAATAAAATGTTGCTGACATAGAAAACCTGTAAAGCCTACTTTTAGTACACAGAAAATTCACAAGCGGTATTGATAAGGGAATCGATAAGGAATCGAATCGATATGCGTAATCGATAATGGTATCGACATCGATAAAATCTTATCAATACCCATCCCTATTCCTATCTGACAGTAAACTCAATATCTCTGGGTTGTGGACAAAACAAGACATTTAAAGGCGTCGTCTTGGCCTCTGGAAAACATTGATCAACATTTTTCACCAGTTTCTGACATTTTATGAATCAAACACCTAATCGATTAATCGTTCACTTGTTTTCTTAATTAATTGATTTTGAAAATAATCATTTCTTGTAGCCCTAATATTTGTCATATATACATTATTGCTTGATGTTACTGGCTGAAAGTTAATGTAAAAACATCAGTTCTAGTAGTCAGCACTTTGTGTAAAGCCGGGCGCATTTCTTGTGTAGGGAATGTTGGTGATATGATTGCAAGTTTTAGACATGACGAAAAATGGCAGGGAGTGCTCAGTCATGAGCTGCCATGTTTCCCCATTGATTATTGATAGTGCACAGCAGCTGAGTTCACCGCGGGGACTTGGACATTGATAAGACAGAGGATAAGAAAGGATCCATTTGTTAAAAGTGTGGATAATGCGCTTAAAAAAAAGTTGCCGCTGCTTGCCTCTTTTCTCATTTCCATCTTTCACATCTTTCCGATCCCAAATAATCTCCCTCAGCCAAATCAGGGTGGAAATAGGAAATAGCGCACTCGTCTGTCAGGGCCTCTTTACTCGCTCACTCACACATGCCACACAAACTTTGCCACGAGGGACTCAGATGTAAATTGCCTCCCTGCGTGCTCCTCTTCCTCGCTCGCTTCTTGAGTGGGCCTTGGGGCAGATGCAGATAAGGCCAGCTCGAGCAGAGGTATCTGATGGCGTCCTGTGGAATCCGCCTGACTGGTTTCCGTAATAGTCTGTACGGATCTATGTCTGCCGGCCCCGCCCTCGTAAAGCCTCCGATGCAGTGTTTCGAAATCACTGCTGACATAAACTGTCTGTTTTGCCCTTATGCAACATCTTCTGTATTTGTCTCGCCTCCTCGTCCTGTCGTCCTGTTCTCGTCAGAGCGCGCCCTCTTAAAGTCAACGTAATAAATAAGACATGGCCTTTTAATGCGATGAATAATGTAAAACAATAAAAACTTAATATATAACTGCTTTACCCTCATTCTGCCATGCCTAAGTGTATTGTAAGTATGCTGTAGGCGTGTGCACGCACGTGTCCCACGTGTTCCTCCTCTGGCTCTCGTGAATGTGTCAGTGTTAGAAATACCCGTCTGGATGTTTGCTGATGTAAATGTGGGGCTCATTTTTTTTATCGACAGGACAGGGATACTGGTGTGTGTTTCCCACACGTACGCTAACTTGTCCTTCCTCTTTTGCTTTCATCTTCACTTCTGAGACACTTTGAACACACATAAAGATAACCTTCTATCCGCCGAACAGATATATCACAAGATAATAAAACATAATCCTCACCGATGCAGAGCAGCAAGTAGTTGTAATTCAGCGCATGCAGCTATCCAAGGCTGAGATTGTGCACATTTGTTTCCCACAGATCCAAATGCAGTCGACCCCGTGGTGCCGGAGGCTCCGGAAGACAACAACATACCCGAGTCCAGTCCAAGTCCATCCGATCAGGGTCCGATTGGACCCGTCATCCCAGGCAGCACTGGTGAGCAGCATGTTGATTCACAGCAGTCACTTTGTAGAATACAAATATTTGACTAAAAGTTAAGATATTTTGAATATAATTTCTTCATTTCAAAGAATGAACACTCATAGCCTCTGGGGTTTCTCTCATAATTAATCAAGTGTAGTCGGAAAAGAGAAAATAAAAACCAAGGCTGACTTTCTTAAAGCTCTACTGTATTCATGCCGTAGGCTTTTCTTTTGGGGTCAACTCACTAAAATACATGTAAAACCAGTTTTGTGCAGAATATTCTATTAGTGTAGAAGCCACCAGGATTCTGCAGAAACAATAAGCAACTCCACCCAAAACAAATGTAACTCACCCTGAGTCACTTCACTGATTCATCATGTTCACACAGGGTGTGCTGCACACACAGACTCAACGATAAGCCTCTTTACAATCAAGAGGCAAATTCCAGTGTTGAAAAATGAAGCCAGTGCGGAAATACCAAAATCCGCAGTTGTACAGATGGCCACTTCAGGCTAAAATCGGGGTTCAAATCCACGCCTTCCATGATTTCCTTCACTTTGCCATCAGAGGTGTCTGTGCATGTGGTGAAAGTGCTGAACTTGTAGAGACATTCACTTATCTCCCCACTGGCATTCATCTCTGTGAGTGTCCTGCCTTTGAGATCATGAGATGCCTGGGAGGATCTTATGGAGTTATGAGGTAACTGGACAGAGGTCTTGTAGGAGAACCAAAGTTCAAATCTTTAGGTTCCTCAGCCTGGTTTTGTAAAGTGGTCTAATCTTGTTTAGTCGACTAAACTCACTTAGTCAACTAATCTTTTTACCTTAATCATTGCACAAAGCGCTTAGTCGGCTAAAGTTTCACGTTAGCCAACTAAAGTTTTTAGTCTGGTACAGAGGTGGCTCATCTTAATTCAGTCAATAAAACATCAGTGTCTTACCTCAAAAACGACGGCTATCATGTACCACCAATTGATGGAGCAGGAAGGAAGGAGAGCCTTGCGGTGGGAGCGGGTGTTCCGGGACTGGAGTAATCCATTGGAGATGTTTACCCAGGACGTTAGGAGCGCTTCTCCTCTGGTGCGGCGGACTTGGCCATGTTTATAGCAGGCGGCATTTCTTGGCAACGGCACTGGTGAGGCCGCTTATGCCCGTGAAAATCGTTGACTAACATTAGACAGCCAAGTTTAGTCGTCAATGTGAAATGAAGATTAAACGGCTACTGTTGGGTGACTAACCTTAGTCGACTAAATAAGTTTAGTAGATTGAAAGATTAGACTGTTTTATGGCCCTGGTGCTTCCTGTCTTAGGGTTGTATCTCACTGATGTACGACTGGTGGAGAAGAGGCAGAGATGCAGTATTGCACAAAAACAGGTGAAAAGGCGATAACTTTCTCATGTGGAATGTCACTGAATCGGTCCTCTGACACGTGCTTGCATAGCGGCCAACTGTCCACTGAATGCCATCCAGAGTGGCAGCAAAAATTCCAGCCACAAATCTCGAGCAGTCCGCACACGTAACTCACGAGAGCCACTGACGTGGTGCGTAGCACACACGCGAAAGTCGAGCAGCACTGTCGCATCCTTTGCAGGCACAAGCATTTGCACCCAAATGCTGCGCAGTAGTCTTACGGATGTTCAAGACAGATGTTCAAGACATGTTCATGACAAGACATTTGCGTGCACAGTGGTCAGGATTGATGTAATAGTCCTGATGTGGACTATTACACAGTTATTATGTGAAAAGAGGCTGTGAAAATATACCGGACTTTAGGCATAAAAAGAACTGAAAATAGTAATAAAATAAAGTAAATAATAAAATAATAAATAATAATTAAAAACATGCGTGTTCTGAGTCACAGACACGATACAGTGTTCAAAAATCAAGCGATGCGTGGGTACCGCCCCGCGACTGAGGTGAGAGGTGAGAGGACAGTGAATGGCTGTGAACCTTGCGGCAAACCGCAAATTTCTTCGAGGCTGCCATTCACAGGCTGTCGCAGCCCAGTGAGATACGAGCTTAATTGTATGGTTCTGAGACTTGGAAGCTAGCCAGTGACCTAAAGCAATGACTAGATGTCTTTGGTACAAGATTTCTTCAGAGCATCCTTGGGTACTGCAAAAATGACTTTGTGCCAAGTGAACAGTTACTTAGGGAGACTCACCTATGACATTTTTGTCATATGGTGTGTTTTTCTGGGTATTATCCAGCACACAGGTGCCTCACTGTTGAGGACCCCAACAGCTGGAGAAGGCCACAGGAACGCTCACTTTTCACCTGGCCATAGCAGGTAGATGGTTAATTCAAGAAGCGGGGGTGGACTGGTTGCTGGCCTTAGTGGTTGTCATCCAGGACTCAAGGCAGATCAGTGGTGTCATGGATGTGGAAACACTTTGTACCAGGGCATCATGGTACAAAGTGGTATCAGGTATCATGGTATCAGGGCATCAAATGTCCAAGTTTACAGTAGAAATAAGCATGTTTACACCCTTGCACAAAAAGTGGGTTAGACCTTTATAGTGAGTTTTAGTATGGGGTGAATTGTATATAACTTGTCAGTTTTAATCATTTTAAGCTGTGTATTTAGGGTTGTGGATTTGGCATCTCCTTGTGGATTCAACAGGGTTTGTCCATTCTAAGTATTTGAATAGAAATATGAGATAATCTGACTTACTATGTGGTAAACTTTACTAACAGACCTTCTAAGGAGTTGATGCTCCAGTATTTTTCTTGTATGAAATTTTAGCATAGCACCATTATCAGTAATTTGCACATATCAATAGCTAGGTAACAGCAGTAGCTCAGTGGATAATTAGCGGCACTACATGCTACCTATCCGTGTCGTTGGACAAGCACATGTGAAGTTGCGCGGTAGAGCTCATCTTGACGGGTAGTTCATCTCGATGGGCCTTGGCTCCATCGCATCCAGTGGCAGTCATAGACTCTCTTCGGCTTCAAGATACAAAATCTGGAGAAAAGCAGTGGCACCAATTGGCCTCAGGGCCTATAAGAGTTTATCTTGTAGCTAGGTAATGTTAGCTATATGGATAGAGCTGCAATTATTGAAGCTATATTCTGGTCAGTTTTCAATACTCTTACCAAAACCACCTGTTATTAGGACCACGGCCCAGTATGTAAAAAATATGCGTTAATCAATCCCACACTCAGGTTACCTAGTGTGTTTGCCTTAAATACATTGAGAAAGGGTGTATGTGTTCAGGCTTCATTCATCCAGGTGACGTCAGTCTTGACCACACTCCATCCCTTTTATCTTTTATGGGTTTGATAGGAGTCGGGCACTGTCAAGGTGGTGGCACATCAAAACAACCCACTTGAGCTTCAAACCAGAAAACCTGTGGGTGCAAGGGCGCAATTTAGAACTAGAAATTGGGGGGACAAAATGTGAGGGCCGCAGGGCCGAAGCCCATAGGCCGGGGGTCTGGGGACCTCTTTAGGTCCCCAGAAGCCAACGGTTTCTAGATAAGCTCAGATGCATTGTGAGCATCCAGAACAGTAATTTGAATGTTTTGAGAAGACCATAAAGTGGACACCATCTGACTTATGCAATTTGAAACTGTGGATGTAAGTACTTTATTCTGAGAATAGCCAGCATTGATTTTATTAACATCCTGGTGTAAATAAGGTGTCACCACATGTGTAGAACTCAAAAAGAATGATAGGTTGAGTTTTCATAAAAAAAAAAAACTGCAATGTGGTAAAATTATAAATATGAAAGAACTAAAAATAATAAGAAGAACTAATAATAATTATTATTATTAACTATCGCATACTGTATTTTTTTTCTCAAGATTTGTTTTTGCATAAGTTTGAAAAAACAACAGATCATAAGTTTAGGATAAATTACTTATCATGAATTTAATTTTCGAAGTGACAATAATGACAACACTCATATACTGAACATAATTTCGCTTGCATAGACTGATTTTGGAGATCAAGCAATAATTGCAGATGGGCTTTCTGAGGTCCCAGATAGCTTTTCTGATTTCCTTTTCTAACTTTCAGAATTTAGTAAATTAGCATATGGTCCATTGATACTTATGTGTAAACACTAGTCCCTAGAGGCAACTATTTTTGGTTTCAAATCTGGGCAAATGAAGTCCCTGAAAATTCTGAATGTGACAAACAAGAAACAGGTGTTGTAAACAAGTCAATGCTGCTAAAAATACAAACTTGCAGAAACAAAGATACTATTCTGACATGGTTTGCACATAAGACTGGCATAGCATGTTTCAAGTACACACATATATATCAGAAGGTGGGGGGACATACCATATTCTGTCCCCCCTGGTTGAAAAGGTGGGGGGGACATGTCCCCCCTATCCCCCACCAAATTGCGCCCATGTGTGGGTGATATCCCATAGGGTGCGTCCAGTATATATATATATATATATATATATATATATATATATATATATATATATATATATATATATATATATATATATATATATATATATAGTCTATGTTTAGAATACATCTTTGAATGTTACTAAAATTTAATATGAATGAAGATAAGAAGGAAAGATAATTAATGAAGTCATTTCAGCCTCCTTAGTCAGCCACTTTCCACAAGACGACCCACTTCTTTTTGAGATCACTAACTTTTTGACTTAGTAGACAACTTTATATACTATGAAACGTCTGCCAAGTACAGACTGTTCTGCCTGACTCAATGTGATAAGCTGTCCTCATTTAATAATTGCTTATTTGACATTAGCTGCACGATAAAAAAAAAAGTTTCTAATGTCACTTTTTGCTATACCCAGCTTGTTACCTGCCTACAACTGTTAGATCAGTGATTATGTCAAGCCGAGAAGTGGAGGGCGGAATGAAGGACGCATCAGTGCGGTTTGAAGGCTGATATTCTAGGAATTAAATTTCTGACAGCTACTTTCCAGCTCTGTGCTCAAGAATGGAGGAAATTCCTCCCGCATCTGATTTCACTGATAACTCTGAAGTCAGCAGCGTTCATTGATGTTGCTACTTGCGATAAGACATAAGGAGCAGGTTTCCCGTCCTGAGTGCAGAGTGGCCAGGCGAGGGTTGAGACACAGTTGTTGGTGAGGATAGCCATCAGTGGTGGGTTTAGCGTTGGAGGCAGGGGTCAGTAACTCTAGACCTTTTCCAATGCCACAGTTCTGTACTTTTCTCTGGTACTCCAAATTGGATACTGTGGTTTTCTATTGGGATCTAGTTACATTTCCTGTCCCTGTTATATGGGATTTGAAGGATAAGCTGATCACACTAGTCAGATCAGCTATTGTGTATCACTTAGAGGTGGCGGTGTTGACAAAAAGACCTGGAAGTAGCAGAGTTGATCATGCTGCAATTTTTCTTGGGAGTGACAAAAATGGGCAGGATTCACAGAGGTCGTCCTAATATTACAGTTTGGAGACAAAATGAGAGGAGTGACATTGAGATGGCCTGTCTAGAGGATGGTATATTGAGAGAAGGATGCTGAGGATGGAATCACCAGGCAGGAAGAGGACAGAAAGACACGAGGAGCTTTGTTGTGTGAGGAAGGACGTGCAGGACGGATGATCTGCTACATCGAACCGTAAGAGGAGCAACTACAAGAGGAAACGAAAGCCATTAAAGTACTGTTAGCAGCCAAGCCTCCAAGTGCTGTCCTTACATTTGACGACTGCAATGTGTGAGAGAAATCCTGTTAATTAAATAAATAAAAAAGATAGAAAAAGACATGCATATCAGTGGGGCAACTTAACCTCCTGAGACCCCGTGTTCTTCATTTTTATTTATTTATTGTTTTTCAAAAACTGTTTCCAGATCAAGGTCAGGTCTTCAAAGGTTACGCAGAACTTTAATTTTTCACAAATGCAGAGTGTAATCAGTATGAGTATACAGTAGTGTTCAGAATAATAGTAGTGCTATGTGAGTAAAAAGATTAATCCAGGTTTTAAGTATATTTCTTATTGTTACATGGGAAACAAGGTACCAGTAGATTCAGTAGATTCTCACAAATCCAACAAGACCAAGCATTCATGATATGCACACTCTTAAGGCTATGAAATGGGGCTATTAGTAAAAAAAAAAGTAGAAAAGGGGGTGTTCACAATAATAGTAGTGTAGCATTCAGTCAGTGAGTTTGTCAATTTTGTGGAACAAACAGGTGTGAATCAGGTGTCCCCTATTACCTGTTGAACATGCTTTTCTCTTTGAAAGCCTGAGGAAAATGGGACGTTCAAGACATTGTTCAGAAGAACAGCGTAGTTTGATTAAAAAGTTGATTGGAGAGGGGAAAACTTATATGCAGGTGCAAAAAATTATAGGCTGTTCATCTACAGTGATCTCCAATGCTTTAAAATGGACAAAAAAAAAAAAAAAAAAAAAACAGACGCGTGGAAGAAAACGGAAAATAACCATCAAAATGGATAGAAGAATAACCAGAATGGCAAAGGCTCACCCATTGATCAGCTCCAGGATGATCAAAGACAGTCTGGAGTTACCTGTAAGTGCTGTGACAGTTAGAAGACGCCTGTGTGAAGCTAATTTATTTGCAAGAATCCCCCGCAAAGTCCCTCTGTTAAATAAAAGACATGTGCAGAAGAGGTTACAATTTGCCAAAGAACACATCAACTGGCCTAAAGAGAAATGGAGGAATATTTTGTGGACTGATAAGAGTAAAATTGTTCTTTTTGGGTCCAAGGGCTGCAGACAGTTTGTGAGACAACCCCCAAACTCTGAATTCAAGCCACAGTTCACAGTGAAGACAGTGAAGCATGGTGGTGCAAGCATCATGATATGGGCATGTTTCTCCTACTATGGTGTTGGGCCTATATATCGCATACCATGTATCATGGATCAGTTTGGATATGTCAAAATACTTGAAGAGGTCATGTTGCCTTATGCTGAAGAGCATGCCCTTCAAATGGGTGTTTCAACAAGACAATGACCCCAAGCACACTAGTAAACGAGCAAAATCTTGGTTCCAAACCAACAAAATTAATGCCTCGCAGATGTGAAGAAATCATGAAAAACTGTGGTTATACAACTAAATACTAGTTTAGTGATTCACAGGATTGCTAAAAAAGCAGTTTGAACATAATAGTTTTGAGTTTGTAGCGTCAGCAGCAGATGCTACTATTATTGTGAACACCACCTTTTCTACTTTTTTAAACTAATAGCCCAATTTCATAACCTTAACAGTGTGCATATCATGAATGCTTGGTCTTGTTGGATTTGTGAGAATCTACTGAATCTACTGGTACCTTGTTTCCCATGTAACAATAAGAAATATACTCAAAACCTGGATTAATCTTTTTACTCACATAGCACTACTATTATTCTGAACACTACTGTAATTTATGAGGTACTATTTACTGTGTGCTACCTCTGCACTAAACAAACCAACCAGGTCCATTTCCAAAATGTGCGCACTGTTGATAAAAAATGGCATGTTACTTACAAAACAAACATATTTCTTAGCATTTTTTTACTTAAAAAGTTAGTTTGCTGGCATTATTTTGTATTTTGTTAATATTTTGAGTGTACTGATGCTTTGTAGTTTTGATTGCCATAGATTACTTCCCAGACTAATTTTTTCTAAAAAGCCACTCCTGACAAAGTAATGATTAAAGGCGATTAGAGCACTCAGAGACTTGATTGCTACCCTCATTTTAATGTAACGATGGTAAAGTAAATGTTTCCTTTAAGAAAACCAACAGTGCCGAACTAGTCGAGCAGCTTCACTGCTGCATGGTAATGGGTAGCACCATTTTATGCTGGCGGCCACCGTAGGATTTTCGCTTGAGGTTCTATTATTGTTTTCTCCTGAAAATGAAAACAATGAATAAACTGGTCATGCATTTGTCTGGCAGTGAGGCACAAACCCATTTTTTACATTCTTAGTATCCATTGTTGTTTGTGCGGCGGTTCACCCTCCAAGGCCGTAATCTGACCATAAAACGCTCTTGTTTTCTTCCATGTTTTCTTTGAAACCAAAAGCTGTTGATTGATGTTTTAATCTAACTTGTGAGAAGGACAGTGGTACAAAACAACTGCATTGCGATCACACGCTACATGATGTTTTGTTATTGATGTGATTATTAATTTGTGTATTTTATAGTGTACGGAGAATCCTCGTGCAATGCTGACGCTGTATTTTTTGCAGCGGTGCGTAACTATTGTGCATGTCTTTATTGCACACTGAAGAAGTGCTGAGCCCCAAATGTTCATGCAATAAATATTTTGGTGGGCTGTCCTTAAAATTTTAATCATCTGTCGTGTATTTGGCAACCAGTCATGTGTAACGGGGAGTTGGGAGCTTTGTTTTGTGTTGTTTTTTTTTTTTTTTTGGCCTCCTTATTAATTTCTGAACTCAGCAGTAAAAAGACGGTAACGTTTGCCAATTCTATGTCCATTATTGTGGATTGCTGTCTTCCTTATGACAACTGCGTGCGCTGCGATGATGAAAGACGTGCGCCACAGGTCGTCCATACTGATGTGAAGACATGTGGTGCAGCTTCCACTGAAGCTGGTGGTTCTTGTTGTTAGATTTGGTTCCTCCTGCAGTCTTTTCTGAGATGGTGGTGGGACAGCGCTGCTCTTTGGCAGCAGCTGCATGCATACATGGAAAACAGATTTGGTTCTCCTCAGATTTCAGTCACTGCGAGAGCCAGTCATTCTCAGCCCCCCTCCCAACCATGAACCCTGTAGACAAAAGGACAAAATAAAATCAGATGTTCTGTTTTTTTGTTGTTGTTTTTTTTTTGTCCTTCACATCACTTGGCCTCTGCTAAGGAAATGTGGCTTGGGCATGTCAGAGAACTTGCAGCGGATTGATGGATCAGGGATCCAGGTCATGCTGAGTGAAAACTGCAGGTTCTTTTGATTGACATGATTAAGTTGGATTGCATCAATCGGGCTGTTAGTCACATTCACCTAACAGCAGTTGGACATGTGGTCACAGCTGATTCATGCATCAAGCACTAAAAATCTTCAGGACACCATTACTCTGAATGTTTTGACCTCCACTTGATTTTTCTCTCTTGTCTCCCTCCAGACCACATGAATCAGGACCATTCCGGTTCCTCCGGAAACTCAGACGGGATCCTCGGCTCCAAAGTGGCTGTGTTCTCTGCCATCGGAGCGGGCTGCATCATCTTCCTCGTGCTCATTCTCCTCCTCATTATCCTCCTCCTCAAGATGCGCAAGCGTGCCAGGAAAAACACCCACTCACAGCCCCGCCCTTCTGCCCTGTCACTCAGCACGCTGTCCAATCCCAAGCTACCCGGGGGCACGGCTGGCACGGAGCCCAGTGACATCATCATTCCTCTGCGGACAGAGAACAACTACTGCCCTCACTATGAGAAGGTGAGCGGCGACTATGGCCACCCCGTCTACATTGTCCAGGAGATGCCACCGCAGAGTCCTGCCAACATCTACTACAAAGTCTGACATGCTCCCCGACATCCAGCAGCAGTCAGGAGATGTGGGGGGTGAGAAACTTGGAGGGGGGCGGGGAGCGCTTGATTTACGTTCTTGGGAAGAACACTTTCCTTTCCATTTCGGGGACTTGATGCTTCTTCAAGCCTGCGTTATTTCTACCACCTGCTGCACAAATCTGGAGAGACACGCACTGACCAGCACCCAGTGGGGTTGCACGCCGACTGATCGAGGCTGATTCTGTTTGATCGGGTTCTCCTCCTCCCCTTGCGTTCCACCTTCTGCATGTCCCTGCTGTGCTCCGACAGAGGGGGAGGGGAGTGAACAGATGGAACTCTAGTTTCCTGGTTTGCTGTCCTCTTTAACGGGCAGGAAAGAGTTAGCTCAGTCCCCTGAAGTACAGTCTGTGCTACACCCAATTAAACACCCGAGCACACCAGGCAGACACAGGCCCCGGTTGCCACTCCGCCTGATTTTTATGTGTGTGTGTGTATATGTGCGTTTGTGTGCGCATGCGTTCGTCAGGGCTCAATGCCAGGCCAGGAAACTCTCCAGATAGCTCAGGTATCAGACACAGCGTGTGAAATAATGTGTTCCTCTCCCTTCGCACCTCTGATGTTTGCCTTACTTACTATTTTTGATGGAGGATTTCCTCGACCCTGATTCAGTTCACAAAGCAGTTGTATTTTGTTAAGACTTTTCCTACAAGTGCACAATGTATAGAGTTTAAATCATCACCACTCCACCACGTCACTGTTCACATCGTCACCACCCGCCACAGCGCCCCTTGACCTGGACTGCCGACGTGCACGTTTACATCCGTGTTTGAAGGCGTGCACCCATCCCCGCTGCTCTGATATCAGCTTTACTATTACCCTGGTGTTTATGACTTACTTTGTGTACTCAAGGGCATGGCCTCTGTAGGTGAGCGTGGGCATGTCCGGGCTGGCCCTCCGCTGTATCTGGGCAGACTTGCCGGCTTAGGGATAGAACACAGCGCTACTGTATCATAAGCTTCAAAAACAAGACAGACAGGCCTGAGATCTACACTCCAGTTTGCTCCGACAGAAGGTTTGATTGTGTCTGATGATGGTTTTAAGACAGCAGACACGTTGAAATTTGTTTGTTTGGGCTTCTGGGGCTCCTGTGTAGACATCAAACAGTTTGGTGCCCGCCGCTTGGTCTAGGTGGGTGTGCGTTGGACGGCGGGCACTGATTGGCTGGCCTACATAGGTAGGATGCCCTATATACAATATAAGTTGGTTGGCGATCTGCACTGAACATTGGGATACGGTATTGTCAGATGCCAGTTGGCTGCCATCTGTAGAGTGTAGCGCGCAGTTGGTAGCGTTGCCAGCGTGTGACTAATCTATGTGCCATCTCTGTGCCCACACTCACCAGCCGGGGAGGAGAGTGAGCGAGCGACAGATAAAGGAGAGAATGTTCCTGTGACTTGGCTTTAACCTGACAGGGAGGTGGTGACAGGGATGGAGGACGGGGTGGTGGAGGTAGTTTTAGCATTAATTTTTCCATCCGCTCACCAGTTGTGCTTTGAATAAAAAATGCTGTGCAGAATATTCTGCAGTTAAGGTGTTCAGCCAGCGAGGACACCGCAGCTCAGCTATCACACAGCCCAGGGCAGCGGCACTGGCACAGGATTTATTGCGGGTGGGTGCGTGTACGCACGATGCATAGTGTGAATGTGTGAGCGAGCACATGTTGGGTGCAGTACACGCTCCTGTGTGCGAGGGCTTATTTGTGCTTAAATTTGCAGTTTTCAGCCCCCCCCGTGTGTGTGTGTGTGTGTGTGTGTGTGTGAATGATTCTGTGGTTTAGCAGCTGAACTAGACTTGTTTTCAGGGCACTGGAAGGTGCTCCAAAGAGCGCGGGTGCCAAAGTACGGCGAGCCACAGTCCCACTTAATGACGTGAGGCGAGAAAGGGATCAGATAAGGACGGCTGTTCGTCAGCACCGAGACGGACGGGTCCAGGTTCATCTTAAGTCAAACGGTCAAGCTGCTGGTTAACGTTTACTCAACCTGTCACCGTCTCGTGCACGGAGGCGCTCTGCTGAGTTAAAAGGCGGCCTTGCAGGACGACTCCAGTGGCTTTTGCGTGTCGTTAACCTCGGAGTTAACAACCAAACCAGCTGCTCGTACTTTTGTGGTGCTGTGTTTTAACTCAGCATGCAGCCATAAGAGGCTCTCTGTGAAACACATCTACATCAAATATTTTCGTTTTGGATCGGTGCGGATCCACTCACCTGCACCAGCCAAGGGAGCCATTACCAATGACCACAAACCATATCTCATTTCCACTCATTGTTGTGACCACTTAATGTTATTCAAATTTTGGGGGGAGAAACGTAAATGAGGAAAGGTAACATAGAAATGTAAATATAAGGATAGAGCCCAATTTAAGATGTAATTTCACCTGAACACTGCTCATAAGAAAACTTTAAGATTAGATTTTTGTAACGGAGGTCGTTTGTAAATACTTGTCTTTTTAAAGTGTGTTTTGTATGACTCCTTGCATTTTGTCTCTGTTTGCAATATGTCTTTATTTTGTTCTCTCTTCGAGTTAAAAATTGAATATTGCAGCAGACACGCGAGCATCCAGTATTGTCCGAAGTCTTTGTTATGACATGTGTTAAAAACTGGACTTTTCAATTTGCTTTTTTTTTATTTTATTTTGTTAACATCGTCATCCAACGGGATTGCAGTTGCTGAGAACCAGTTGAGGACTGAACCTTTGTTGTCACCGAGCGGCGAGTGCGCGCGCGGCTTTGACGAGGATAGGTTATTGAAATGCTGAACGATTAGGCCCCGCCCCCACTGCTGGAAGCAGCACTTAGCTCTGCGTTTGAAGACTCCGCTGCCTTCAAGTTGCCTTCCACCGCATTATGAGGTGTAAGAAGAGCATCTGGTCCAGAAAGATTAATCTTTTCTCAGTTTTAATGAATCTGTTGGGCCAGACAGTGAAAGAGACGCAGGGAGAGAGAGCGAGGAAGAGAAAAAAGGGGCCACGGATGAGAGTGTGACCATCCAGCACTCGCCAATAAATCATCTGGTTTACACCACTCATTATCTCCCAGGCGGTCCTTTGTTTTAAAGTTGCTCTCTCTTTCTCTCCCTCTGCCTCTCCTTTGTCATCTCTCTCTCCCTAATTTAGCACAAGTGTGTCGCCGGCTTGTGGTGCGAGCCTCACTATGGGTTTTCTGCTTTTGTTCAAAGCCACAGTATTATTTCCAATGTGCATGTGTAAGCAAAACCTGTTGAATTTCCCTTTGTTTGATTCATAACTGTCAGTTTTGTTATTGTTATTTTATCGCCATTCAGTTTTTTTTTCCTTTTCCTGCCGCTTCTCAGCATAACCTATTGGCACCAGCTACGATGGAAATAACGTTCCACCAGTTTGGAGACTACCGCAATTTGATAAATAAATTTTTTCCCATGGATCATGTTCTGCAGATACTCCTGTTGTTTTTGTACAAATGTGCTTTCAAATATTAATTTGTTGTCTCTCTTTGACCACCTCGGTTCATGCAGGCATGCAGACAGGTGCCCCCCCAACCCTCACCTCGGGGGTCAATGCTGCACAAATGGGTTTGTTCTGATACATTAGTCAGATTGAAATCACAAGCACGCTTCATAAATTCATATTCGGAGTGTGCGGACACGCCTTTTTGCATAGTAACTAATACCCATATCAGCCCACTCTGCCCTGGTGTCCTTCAAAATTACATTTCTTCATACATGATTAAATCTGATTGGCTCCACTCTGCATTTTCATCGCGTTTGTCTGAAATTACAGCCTGCGTTCACGCCGTCGAGGCACCATCTCCACAAGTCCTTGGCAAAAGCAGAGATGGCATGAAATTCTGTTAAAGTGATTGCGCATTTTCACCGACAAGCACATCAGTGTTTGTGGGCGTGTCCTTCGTGCGGCTGATGATGTGCAGAGAGACGAAGTGGGCGAGTAATGGCGGGAGAGTGAAAGTCAAAGATATATAATGTGCCTGTGGCTTCACAGCTCCGCCCCCACCCTGGCTGTTTCCTTCGGTGCGACGGTGCCCCGGGGCAGGAGCATTCATCTGGTTTCCTGGCTTGAACCCGAGACGCTCCCGTAGAGCTACGTTACTGTGGGTTTATTAAAACCTTCCCCCCACTGAGCCACGGTGTGTGACTACATGTTTGTTTGTGTGTGTGTGTGTGTGTGTGTGTGTGTGTTTTGCCACAGGGTTCTTCTCGTTTTTGCAACACACAGTCGGCACACACAAAATGTATAAATATGACTGCTGCAGGACGCACTGCAGTATTTCTACTTTTCTTTCCAGATTCATCTTACAGATGATTAAATCGAACATGATCTTTGTATCATCATCATCTACCTGTGTTTTCAGTCATTTTAGAAGGACCAGAGTTAAAGGATGACACCAACCACTTCCACGTGTTTGAGACAAATCTCTGTAATTTGCATATAGGTTATGATCAAGGTTGGGTAGGATTACTTTGAAAGAATACATTTGGATTACTTGTAATCTGATTACTTTTGGATTACATTTCAAAGTAATCCTACCCAACCTTGGTTATGATATATTTTCTGACATGTAAAACTTTATTTATTTTACTGTTTTTTCTGCATTGGAAATTGTCAAGTTCCAGTCTTGTTGGTTGGATGGTTGGTGTGATTGTCACCAGAATTACTACAAAACCAATCCACCAATCATGTAAGCTGGTGGAGGGGTTGGGGCACAGTCAAAGACATGACACATTGCATTTTGCTTACTCTTAACCCGAAAAGCTTCTTTTGTTGATCTTGTCAAGTCTGGGAGCATGCCCCTGGAGCGGCGTGTTGCTGTATCCACCACACTACAGAACCGCCTTGGGTCCTGGATATCAACCACCCAGGTGGACAGCTGATCCATCCCCACCTCTCGAAAGTGCCATCAGCCAAGTGAAATCTGGGTGTCTACTTTCTGCAGTCGCTGTGGTCTTCACTTGGTTTAAATGTTGAAGTATGACAAGAAGTACGAGAGGACACAGAGACATGATGCCTCTGACATGACTGTGTCAAGCAAGTACACAGTAAAATATACTCTGCTGGGATAGCATTTGGTCCCAGTCTAAATAGAGTAAAATACACTCTATTATTGAGTGAAATCAGCTCTACTGTCTTGTTAAATCAAGTGTTTCTACTTCCAATAAGAGTTGATTTTACACTGTGATAGAGTTGATTTAGCACTGTGGTAGAGTATATTTAACTGTACTTGGACTGGGACCAAATGTTAACCCAGCAGAGTAAACTTTACCCTGCAAAATGTACTGTGTAAATACCGACATCTGAAGTATCACTTGTATGAGTTTAATATGGTCAACATTGTAAAATGTTGGTGCAAGCTTGTACATTTAAAAAAACAATGCTAATATTTAAGACTCATACACATGTAGACCCCCCACCGGGAACCTTTAATTGGAATAAGGGGGTTCATAAAATGAATGCCTGAGCATTCTGTGTTGTGCAGATGGTGCGTATCCAATGAGAATGACTGTGAGTGCTTTTATAAGTTGAAGTGCAGAGGTGGGCAACCCTGGATTCCATGAGTAAAAATTCTACCACATATTTGTTCCATCCACCCACTAAACCAGCTGATTGTAATTAGTTCAACTCTTAGGGGAGGCAGAAATCTTAGGGCAGTGAAATCACCTGCACAGGTACAAACAATACATGGTAAGTGACAAGAGTTTTGCACCTCTGTTGAATGGTCAGAATATGTGTTTGGGTTAATACGAGTGAAGAGCCTGATTTCTCCTGGTGGACAGTCATGCTCTACTAGTGCAGCAGATAACAGAATATTTACAGAGGAATCTTTCAAATGGTGAAACAAACACTATGTTTGGCACAAATACACATTACTCTCTTGAAAAAAAAAACAAATAGCCACTTGAATTTTTAATAGGCAGCCAGGTAGGGGTCAATTGAAAAATTACACAACGGTCAAAATTAAAAGATGCTCCAATCATATTGAAAACTATGCCACATTATTTGTCTGATCATAAATAACCCAAAAAGGTATAGTTTGGACTATCTGTGACTGAATTTTATGGAGTTATGCATTGTGAGGGAATATTAGCTACAACATATTGTTCTTGGCATGAGCCAACATGCATGAAAATTCAGTAAGGTATATCTTATATATTATATTCCAATTCTAAGGTGGAACTATGCCAGTATACAAAGGTATATCTAAATATCTAAAAAGGAAGAGTAAAATAGGAGAGTAGAGAAGAGTAGAGTAGAGCCACTTAGGTGCCTGGTCTTGAGAACCAGGGATGGTAGGTTGAAAAGCTTTTTTATCCTGTGGGAACTCTCCCTACCCACCCAAGCGGCTCAAGAAAAAGGTATATATAATAATAATATAATAAGACATAAGAAGGATAAGACATCACAGGAGAAGATTGTTATAAGGTTGTTAAATGTATATGGAGACGTAAGTACATATATTTGCAGAAAAGAGAAAAACGGCGGGCGTTTTAATCACCAAACCTGCAGCTGCCAGCGTTACACATCTTGCTGTTTCTTCTGCCTGTACCTCAGTGTTGAAGACCCCACCAACTGGCAAAGACCATTCAGACATCCATGTTTCACCTCTGTGACTACGTTTACATGCCGTTAATATTCGGGTTAAGGTCAATATTGTTATGTGTCGACGCGGGTTGAGGAGCGGACCTGCGTCAGACGGAACCCAGCGCTACAAATAACCAGAAAAGCGGTTCCAAAAACAATATATTTATTTCACCCGCTGTGCATAAAAAGTGTAGAAACATAAATAGCGTCCTTCTGGTGGAGTGACTGTTGGCACGTTCTCCAGCGCCCGCAAGGATCAAAGCCCGGTGCTCCTGGACCCACTACCACCGCCAAACACCCCCCAGGTGGACACGACAAACTGACTCTGAGGTGAGGTAAGTCAGCAGTTACAACAATATCTTTCAAAAGACACACGCTATCAGCAACACATTCAGGTCTGTATCTTTTTTTTAACTTTATGCAAATGAGCAGCTTCTCACAACAAGTGGAGGATCACTTATCAGCACGCCACAGCAGTGAGAAGCAAGCTGCACAATTCTCATCACAATTCAAGTATACTATGTAACAAAACACCAAGTTACTATCAACAATTAGTCAAACAATTAATCACCTTTGATGTGTGCTGACAGCATGTGTCCTCACCCTTCCCTGCTTCACGGGCTCGATGTGTCAAACCCAGGCGCGGTCCTCAGCGTCTCACAAACGAACATCACAAGGTCGAGTTCCTGGCAGTTCTGCTTGAATCACACATGACTTAAATGCAGAACGCCATCCAATTATCTGCTTCAGCTGAAAGTCTTTAAGGTCGCATGTGAGCACCATTCACAGGTGCTGCACATGATGTTGATGAGGGTGAGGATTCTTCAGCCAGCACCTTCTCCACAGACAAATCAGTTCTCATGCCACCTGAAGAGCAAAGAAAAGAAAAGAACACCAAAACATCCAGCCACACCCCCCAACACACAACAAATATTCCGGTTTCTGAATCAACGTTTCTAGAGAACGTCCAGACGCACAGAGAACATCATGACGCAACTATGCGTCATTTCCGTTTCTTCTTCCTCTTTCTACCATCAATAAAAGACATTATATTCATGTCTTTCACGATACTAATGAAGTACTTGGTTTCGGCCTCGCTCCAAAAGTGCGGTGCTGTGCTGCCGCGTCTGGATTTCACCATACTTGTTTACCTCTGCTTCTGTGGTTTCCGGTCGGTTGTGCACGCCGGATACAAGTAGTTGCCGTACTCAAAAGACCAAGATTCCTTCTGGATAGGACATGCGCAGAACACAAAATAATGTTCCTTTCTATGGGGATATCCCGATGCGTGTTTATATGACCTGATATTCGGGTTAGAAAAGGTGTAACCCAGGGGTCATATTCGGGTTTTTAAAAACCAGAATATGAGCATATTTGGGTTTTTGCGGGTGTTTACATGGCCGTGCACAACCGGGTTATTGCTAATATTCCGGTTATGAAAGGGTTATTGGCTGCATGTAAATGTAGTCACTGTTGTAGATCAATGGTTACCTTCAAAAATTGGGGATTGATGGCATGTCGTAATGAGTGGTTGCCATTCAAGATCCAGTATGGTTTTATGGTGTGGTGAATGCAGTGCATGCCTGCAGACCTGATTACAAACTGTGATTACAGTGCAGCTGAAAGTACCAGAACATTTACCAGAATTAGCTGAAGCCTTTTGTTTGTTTAAAAGCATTATGATAAATGGTTGCACTCAAATATCTAAGTGGTCAGTATGGTACTTTAACTATTTTAAAGGTCCTATGCTTCTTAATATGATTTGATACCGATCAAATTACTTGTTTGACTCCCTCCATCCATCCATTTTCTAAACCCGCTTATTCCATTTGAGAGTTAGTAGTTGTTTTCTAAACCATAGAACTGGATAAACACTTATTTCCTTTCCTTGGTGCCTTTGCCTTCAGTTTAGTCCAGTATTTATTCAAATGAAATCAACTTGCTGGTACTTGAATCTTTCTTGGAAGTGTTAATCTTTTACAATAAACAGGCTGTTGGGATTCTTTTCTCTAATTCATGTATTCTTAATGCTTCTCCAGTCAGTGTAAAGAATGTTTTTGGTAATTTGTTCATAGGCTGCTGTTAAAATGCTGACAAAACCATTGCACATTCAGCTGCTTTGCAGTCGTGCTGGTAAATTCAACACAAGAAAAACAAAAATCCAACACGGTTAATTTGAGATCATTTCACACTTGATTCCCAGCATGATTATAATGCAGCTGAATGTGAGGCTTTTTTTTTTTACATGATTTTTACAGTAGTACTGAAATGCATCACGAACCAAGTCCTGTATAGAATTTTGCTGGCTGTTTCTGCTGCAAAAAATTTTAAACATTCAGTAGAGCCCGAATATAAATAACAAAATAAAAGCCTGACTGTCAAACTGCTCACGGTGATGGTTTATATCACACATGAAGGCTGCAAATAGCAGCAGTTTGATTTTAATTGAATCCCAGTGTGAAGTGAAGCTAAACACCGTGGAAATGTAGAAAAAAAATATCTTTTCAATTTTAGATTTTGGAAATGGTTTTAAATATTATCAGGTGCATGGGAATTCTACATAACTAGAACGGGCATTCGGAACACCTGCTTATTACATGTGTGACACTGATTCATGCAAATTAAATCTTTGTGATTCAGTGGCATTAAAATGTATCATGGTTCTTTGTGGCCTTGACATTTGATCAATTCTGTTAAAAAAATTAACCATGTTATCTTTGACTGAAACACAACCTGTGCATCAGGTTTAACAATTATGACCTTGAGTTTGATTTTCCCATGTCACCCCAGATTAAAGGTCATGTGATCAATATAAAGGTGGTTTCCGACTAATTTGTTGAAAAAGCAATTCTAAATATTTCAGCACCGGATCCAATTTAGACCTTGACATATAGCTGTGATGTGTAACTGCTTTTTCTTAAAAGCGAATCACTTTGTCCTTGGCTGACCCTTAATCCTTCCACCACGTTTGGCCCAAGTTGGCTCAAATCCTTGAAGTTATTTTGTTCACATACTTGTGGAGGCACAGGACAGAAAACAATACCTCCCCAGGCGCTACAGTGCGCCAATGAAATATATTTGGTTTGGCCCTTTATATTCTGTGAATGTGTTTTATTAGAAGCTTCTTCAGCAGCTTACAATTTAACATTTTTATCTTTTTTTTCCCCTCTGAATGTTAGCATTTGTATTCTTTGCCTCAAGTTAATTTGGTGATTCAGGCACCAGTAAAATTTTAACTCGTGCTAAAACACCCTCATGAGTTTTGGCTTGTTAGCATGCAGTTCCTCCACTGCTGGTTTTCCTTTACTATTTTGTTTTAAACGGTGTAACATGGTTGTTCACGTCTTTATAGATGAAACAAGTCACCTGGGACAGCAACAGCTGCCAACGCTTTATGGTAGCTTGGGAACAATTCAACATGTGCTCGTTTTCGGCCATGACCATGAATACTAATTATAAAATGTACATGTGTTGTAGTCTTCCTTTTTATGAAACCAGAGTTTTTAATGTAGAATCAAAGGTAAAGTCACCAGAGAGCATCACAGAGCCACTTTTGATGTACTGAGACTCACAAGCCAAGCAAAGTTGCACATTTGTTTACTTTCGTTGTCAGGTTGACAGAAATGATACAATATAAATTCATAGTGTTGGTGCATTGTAGTAATTACTGTCAAACTGAAATGACATTAAATGAGCACTGGTAGGTTTTATATGGTGAGGGCATATAGATTAATGTGTTTCTGAGCTGAGTCATTTGTTTTAAATTACACTCGTGGCTGTTTGCGTCAGATCTTCACCAACCGGTTGAACATTAGCATAGTTTACTCAACATTTTGTTTATTCTGGCATCATTGCCTCAAAGGTAAGACAGGCTGTTTGAAATCCCATAAATTCAAGGCCACTTGAGGTCAGATCTGGTATGGGAGCATGCATTGGTCCCACGTGCTGCCTAGATCCTGGACAGCAACCATCTCAGCAGACAAATGATCCATTCCCTGTTAAAAGTAGCAATCTATCTCTGCGTGGACATCCACTTGACCTTCTCCAGCCACTGGGATGCACAACACTGAGGCATCTGCATGCTGGATCGTGCAGAGAGAAATGCGCCACTTGGACAAAATATTGTAGCTGATGTTCTCTTACGATGTAAGCAATACTGCTCATTTGAGTCTCCCTAAGTAATCACTTATTTGACACAAAGACATTGTAGTGTTAACCAAAGATCCCTAAAGACACTAGTACCAAAGACATCCTGGCATTAAGTCAGTCCTAGCACCAAAGGCACCCTATCATCCAAAGTCTGGCCTGGCACTAAAGATACCCTATCATCCGAAGTGTGTTTTAGTACTAAAGATACCCTATCATCCGAAGTGTGTTTTAGTACTAAAGATACCCTATCATCCAAAGTCCGTCCAACTACCAAAGACATTCAGTCATCAAAAGTCTATCCAAAAGACATCCTGTCATCCAAAATATGTCTTAGTATCAAAGACCCAAAGTCTTTCCTGCTACCAAAGACATCCAGTCATCTAAAGTCTGAACTAGTACCAAATATATCCTGTCAAATTCATTCTGTCATAGTACCAAAGACATCCAGTCATCCAACGTCTGTCCAAAAAGACATTCAAATCAAATCAAATCACAACAAACAGTTGTCCCAAGATGCTTTATATTGTAAGGCAAAAGCCACACAATAATTACAGAAAAACCCCAACGGTCAAAATGACCCCCTATGAGCAAGCACTTGGCGATAGTGGGAAGGAAAAGCTTCCTTTTAACAGGAAGAAACCTCCAGCAGAACCAGGCTCAGGGAGGGGCATTAAAAGCAGAGTGGTGCATACAGAGCAAAAAGAGGTGAATAAAAAGAAACACTGGGTGCATCATGGGAAACCCCCTAGCAGTCTAAGTCTATAGCAGCATAACTAAGGGATGGTTCGGGGTCACTTGATCCAGCCCTAACTATAAGCTTTTTCAAAAAGGAAAGTTTTAAGCTCAATCTTAAAAGTAGAGAGGGTGTCTGTCTCCTTAATCTGAATTGGGAGCTGGTTCCACAGGAGAGGAGCCTGAAAGCTGAAGGCTCTGCCTCCCATTCTACTCTTACAAACCCTAGGAACTACAAGTAAGCCTGCAGTCTGAGAGCAAAGTGCTCTATTGGGGTGATATGGTACTATGAGGTCCCTAAGATAAGATGGGACCTGATTATTCAAAACCTTATAAGTAAGAAGAAGAATTTTAAATTCTATTCTGGAATTAACAGGAAGCCAATGAAGAGAAGCCAATATGGGTGAAATATGCTCTCTCCTTCAAGTCCCCGTTAGTACTCTAGCTGCAGCATTTTGAATTAACTGAAGGCTTTTCAGGGAACCTTTAGGACAACCTGATAATAATGAATTACAATAGTCCAGCCTAGAAGAAATAAATGCATGAATTAGCGTTTCAGCATCACTCTGAGACAAGACGTTTCTAATTTTAGAGATATTGTGCAAATGCAAAAAAAGCAGTCCTACATATTTGCTTAATATGCGCATTGAAGGACATATCCTGATCAAAAATGACTCCAAGATTTCTCACAGTATTACTGGAGGTCGGGGTAATGCCATCCAGAGTAAGGATCTGGTTAGACACCATGTTTCTAAGATTTGTGGGACCAAGTACAATAACTTCAGTTTTATCTGAATCTAAAAGCAGGAAATTAGAGGTCATCCATGTCTTTATGTCTGAAAGACATTCCTGCAGTTTAACTAATTGGTGTGTGTCCTCTGGCTTCATGGATAGATAAAGCTGGGTATCATCTGCGTAACAATGAAAATTTAAGCAATGCTTTCTAATAACACTGCCTAAGGGAAGCATGTATAAAGTGAATAAAATTGGTCCTAGCACAAAACCTTGTGGAACTCCATAATTAACCTTAGTCTGTGAAGAAGACTCCCCATTTACATGAACAAATTGTAATCTATTAGATAAATATGATTCAAACTACTGCAGCATAGTACCAAAGACATCCAGTCATCCAACGTCTGTCCAAAAAGACATTCACTCATCCAAAGTCTGTCCTAGTACCAAAGACATACTGGCATTAAGTCTGTCCTAGCACCAAAGGCACCCTATTATCCAAAGTCTGTTTTAGCACTAAAGATACCCTACATCTAAAGTCCGTCCAACTACCAAAGACATTCAGTCATCAAAGGTCTATCCAAAAGACATCCTGTCATCCAAAATATGTCTTAGTATCAAAGAACCAAGGTCTCTCCTGCTACCAAAGACATCCAGTCATCCAAAGTCTGAACTAGTACCAAATACATCCTGTCAAATTAATTCTGTCATAGTACCAAACACATCCAGTCATCCAGTGTCTGTCCAAAAAGACATTCACTCATCTAAAGTCTGTCCTAGTACCAAAGACATCCTGGCATTAAGTTTGTCCTAGCACCAAAGGCACCCTATCATCCAAAGTCTGTTTTAGCACTAAAGATACCCTATCATCCAAAGTCCGTCCAACTACCAAAGAAATTCAGTCATCAAAGGTCTATCCAAAAGACATCCTGTCATCCAAAATATGTCTTAGTATCAAAGACCCAAAGTCTCTCCTGCTACCAAAGACATCCAATCATCCAAAGTCTGAACTAGTACCAAATACATCCTGTCAATTCTGTCATAGTACCAAAGACATCCAGTCATCCAACGTCTGTCCAAAAAGACATTCACTCATCCAAAGTGTGTCCTAGTACCAACAACATCCAGTCAGCCAAAGTCTGTCCTAGTACCACATACAGCCTGCTTCCAGACTCCATGGGAGTAATTCAACAGATTTCTTCCATTGGAGAGTAGCATGTAATGAAGGGGGTGGGGGGAAAGCTGTTTGGAGCTTCATCTCTGGAAAGAAGAGACCTCGGGTGTTGTCTTTGCAGGGTGGCAGCTGGTGCGGTGCTGATGGACAGTCCACTGCACAGCAGCACGTGAGACCACACTTGATGTGGCTCATCCTGGTGAGCACGTGGAACATCATTTTCCTGAGCATTGATGACCGTCTTCCACTGCCACTTGAGGTTGGATGGAAAAATAACCTTGTCAGCAAGTAGATTTGAAGTGATAGGTGCAAAAAATTCAATACCAGAGGTACAATCTTTGCAACAGCTGACATCTTGGTTCTCTGCTCACGTTTCACAGAAGAAAAAAAATATGCTGCGTGTGCAGAAGTGTCCTTTGATCTGTTAAAGTGAGTGAATTTAAACTCTGCAACTTCTCAGCTGTGACCATCCAAAGTCAATAGCTCTTAACCGATCCAACGTGCCATCTCCTAATGTTTTTTTCATATAGATCTCCAGGAGAGCTGAGAGGTCTCGTAACTCATGCCAAAATCAATACGACATGCTAAGGGACATGTTCCTCTTCATGTAATGCACATATGCATATTTAATGAGTTAATGCGTCACTCGTCGTTCATCAATAATGCAGGCACGCTAATGCCTTTCATCAAATGTTGCTCATCAAATCGCAAGCAGATTTTCTTTGGTCAGTACTCGAGCTACAGAGGAAACCTGAAACGGCACGAAGAAAAAGGAAAAATGAGAGAAGAAAAACCACAGAAGGCGAGTTCATTAGTCAAAGAGTGGCGTATGGATTGTTCATGAAAGGACTAATTAATGTAATTCAAATTCCAATCAATGTGTGGAACTATATCTAAACATCGTTTCTCTTTAATCCCTCGGAGGGCCAGGAAGTGGAAATTCCGCCGGAGCGTCTCGGTTCTGTTGGGTTACAGTACACGCAGGCACGCACACATCGGCCATATGTTGATGATGTTGTTGGGACCACAACGCGCCTGATCAGGCCCGGCATGTGGCAGGGATCCAGGTCTGACTGAGGCTCATCAATCATACAGCGAGCGACAGAACCTCATGCAACTTCCACCCAAAAAAACGCGCGAACACACTCAAAGCAGAAAAGGCCCGAGCCGCCGGGTCACAGGTGTGAAAACCCGAGCCAGAAAGTGAGAATTACTCCCCTTCTTTCTCCCTCTCGTCTCTTTTAAAGAGAAAAGGCTCCCCCTCCCACGTCTTTGAAAGCATCCCATTTCCATCCGCATTTCCCCCTCACCCAATTTAAAACCCACATTTCATTCTCTCCCCCTCAGCATCACCACCCCCTCTTCTCCTCCATCTCCTGCTCTCAATTAGGCCATGCCTGGAATCTTCGGCATTATCTTTGCTGGCTATTTATATAACATGACTCCAAAATGCATTTGCACAATTTTCCAATTACAGTATGATGCCTTGAAGCTTCGGTTCCTTCTGTCTCACTCATTTCCCCCCTTTCACTCAAACTGCTCTTGATGTCTAACACTACAAACTGTTGTGTGTTGGGGGGTTTGGCTGGACATTTTGGTGTTGTTTTCTTTTCTTTGCTCTCCAGGTGGTATGCAAACTGGTTTTTGTCTGTGGAGACGGTGCTGGCAGAAGAGTCCTTCACCCTCATCAGCATTATTAGCTGCACCTGTGGATGATGCTCACGTGTAAACTTAAAGACTTTCAGCTGAAGCAGATAATGAGATGGCGTTCTGCATTTAAGCCATGAGTGGTTCAAGCAGAATTGCCGGGAACTCGACCTTGTGACGTTCGGTTGTGAGACGCTGAGGACTGCACCTGGGATTGACACATCGTGCCTGTGAAGGAGGACGGGTGAGGGACACATGCTGTCAGCACACATCAGAGGTGATGATTGTCTGAATAAGTGTTAACAGTAATTTGATATTTTGTTACGCAGTATATTTGAACATTGATGAGAATTGTGCAGCTCGCTTCTCACTGCCGTGGCGTACGGAATGATGATCCTCCACCTGTTGTGAGAAGCTGCTCATTTACATAAAGCTTAAATTCAGACCTGAATGTGTTGCTGATAGTGTGTGCCTTTGAAGGATATTTGTTGTAGCTGTTGACTTACCTCACCTTTTCCATCCTTCACAGAGTCAGTTTGTCGTGTCCACCTGGGGGGTGTTCGGCGGTGAGTCTGGGTCCAGAAGCGTCGGGCTTCGATCCATTTGGGCGCTGGAGAGCGCGCCGTCCTTCACCTCGCCAGACAAACGCACATTTATGTTGTACACAATTATTGCACAAAAGGGAAATAAATTTGTTTTGTTTTTGGAACCGCTTTCTGGTTATTTTAGTGCTGGGTTCAGTCAGACGCTGGTCGCGCTCCTCAACTCGCGTCTGCACATAACACAAATGATTCACCCCTGCACACACAGGCACACATACAGTATATAATTTCATCATCATCAATTCATCAATTTTATTTATATAGCGCCAAATCACAACAAACAGTTGCCCCAAGGTGCTTTATATTGTAAGGCAAGGCCATACAATAATTACGTAAAAACCCCAACGGTCAAAACGACCCCCTGTGAGCAAGCACTTGGCGACAGTGGGACTCCCTTTTAACAGGAAGAAACCTCCAGCAGAACCAGGCTCAGGGAGGGGCAGTCTTCTGCTGGGACTGGTTGGGGCTGAGGGAGAGAACCAAGAAAAAGACATGCTGTGGAGGGGAGCAGAGATCAATCACTAATGATTAAATGCAGAATGGTGCATACAGAGCAAAAAGAGAAAGAAACACTCAGTGCATTATGGGAACCCCCCAGCAGTCTAAGTCTATAGCAGCATAACTAAGGGATGGTTCAGGGTCACCTGATCCAGCCCTAACTATAAGCTTTAGCAAAAAGGAAAGTTTTAAGCCTAATCTTAAAAGTAGAGAGGGTGTCTGTCTCCCTGATCCGAATTGGGAGCTGGTTCCACAGGAGAGGAGCCTGAAAGCTGAAGGCTCTGCCTCCCATTCTACTCTTACAAACCCTAGGAACTACAAGTAAGCCTGCAGTCTGAGAGCGAAGCGCTCTATTGGGGTGATATGGTACTATGAGGTCCCTAAGATAAGATGGGACCTGATTATTCAAAACCTTATAAGTAAGAAGAAGAATTTTAAATTCTATTCTATAATTAACAGGAAGCCAATGAAGAGAGGCCAATATGGGTGAGATATGCTCTCTCCTTCTAGTCCCCATTAGTACTCTAGCTGCAGCATTTTGAATTAACTGAAGGCTTTTCAGGGAACTTTTAGGACAACCTGATAATAATGAATTACAATAGTCCAGCCTAGAGGAAATAAATGCATGAATTAGTTTTTCAGCATCACTCTGAGACAAGACCTTTCTAATTTTAGAGATATTGCGTAAATGCAAAAAAGCAGTCCTACATATTTGTTTAATATGCGCTTTGAATGACATATCCTGATCAAAAATGACTCCAAGATTTCTCACAGTATTACTAGAGGTCAGGGTAATGCCATCCAGAGTAAGGATCTGGTTAGACACCATGTTTCTAAGATTTGTGGGGCCAAGTACAATAACTTCAGTTTTATCTGAGTTTAAAAGCAGGAAATTAGAGGTCATCCATGTCTTTATGTCTGTAAGACAATCCTGCAGTTTAGCTAATTGGTGTGTGTCCTCTGGCTTCATGGATAGATAAAGCTGGGTATCATCTGCGTAACAATGAAAATTTAAGCAATGCCGTCTAATAATACTGCCTAAGGGAAGCATGTATAAAGTGAATAAAATTGGTCCTAGTACAGAACCTTGTGGAACTCAATTGGCCTGTTTTCTTTGTTATATATTCTTGTTGTTGTTGTTAGTAAATTGTTTTTCAATGCAGCTGAAGGACACAAGATACAGTAATTTTTTTAAAAAAGTCTTTCATTTACATGTAAATGAAAGACTTTTTTTTAAAAAATTCAAGCTCCATTTTGGAAATATTATACAACTGAATTATGAATGAAAACATGAGAATATTGAACAAATGATTGAGAATATTGAATGAAAATCTTCTTACACTGTGAAAACTCCAGGAAAATGTAATAATATTCTTACAACTCAATCTACAAGGACACTTAATATAAAATAATGGTCTGTTTTCTTCGTTATACATTCTTGCTGTTGTTGTTGTCAGTAAATTTTTTTTCAATGCAGCTGACGGACACAAGATACAGTCATTTAAAAAAAAAAAGTCTTTCATTTACATGTAAATGAAAGACTTTTAAAAAAATTTAAAGTTCCATTTTGGAAATATTATACAACTGAATTATGAATGAAAACATGAGAATATTGAACAAAAGATTGAGAATATTGAATGAAAATCTTCTAACACTGTGAAAACTCCAGGAAAATGTAATAATATTCTTACAACTCAATCCATGAGGACACTTAATTTAAAATGGGACAACTAAAAAAAGAATTTGAGGCCCCTGCATGAACCCATTTTTGTTTTTGGTAATAACTAGTGCAGTGCACACAGGAAGAATGTATTCTTATAGAACAGTGGGAGCTTTGCTGACAATCTTTGTGGAAGCTGGCGTATGAGAACGTTCTGCCTTCTGATTATAAAGCAAGAAGCGTCTGTGTGTCTGTGGTTCACATATCTCTCAGTGTTTGTGTATTATTTATTTCTTCCGTCTCTACCCCATGAACGCTTGAGAGATAGGCATCTGTTTAAGGCAGAGAGTGACTCATTTTTTATTTTATTTATTTATTTAAAAGGGAGAGTACATATTAATGACATGTACAATATGTAAATATGTCAGATTTTAGCCATAGGCTGATTTCCATCTGTAGTCCTTGACAGGCTGATGTAAAAGTTAACAATTAACTATAAAACACACGGACGTCACAGGAACATACAATACAACAGACTACCGTACCTAAGGATCACGAACTACAGGACAAAAAAGAACAAAGGAGGATTGGGATGGACAAGAAAACAAGGAAGACAGGAGCAAACAAAAGAGGGCAGAAGCTACAATTACAATACAATTTAAAAAAATTAATTAATTTACAAATCTAATTTCATGCATTTGTATATTTTAAAAACACTAACTTATAAAGTGCTGTGATGCATTGCACATTTCCCTAAAGTTCTTCTTAGTTTCTGCAGTTGGATTCATGATGTTCACATTTTTTAATTAATCTGAGCCATTCCTTTAGGTGACTTTTAAAGGCTTTAAATCTTGGGGCCTCCTTCACTGTAGTTGGCAAAGTGTTCCACTGGACACTGCCTTTGTAGGACAGGGCATTTTGTGCAAAAGCTGTTTTTCACCTCACAGTCACCTCTACCCATAGCCCCGGTGACCCTCAGAGCAGTTGTTCTATATTTAATATATAGTAGTGTTCAGAATAATAGTAGTGCTATGTGACTAAAAAGATTAATCCAGGTTTTGAGTAAATTTCTTATTGTTACATGGGAAACAAGGTACCAGTAGATTCAATAGATTCTCACAAATCCAACAAGACCAAGCATTCATGGAAACTGGACTACGAGGTGTATTAGAAAACTAACCGGCAGTTTTATAAAAAAAAAAAACTATATGGATTTGAATCACGTGCGATTACACCAGACATGCTTGAACCCTCGTGCGCATGCATGAGTTTTTTCACGCGTGTCGGTGACATCATTCGCCTGTGGGCAGGCTTTGAGTGAGCACTGGTCCAGCCCTCTCGGCTGAAATCCTTTGTCTGAGACGCTGCTGGAGACGGCGCGCGTTGCTTTATCAAAATTTTTTCTGGACCTGTGAGGGATATCCGAGTGGACACTATTCGAGAAATTCTGCTGGTTTTCGGTGAAAAGTTTAACGGCTGATGAGAGGTTGTGGAGTTTCTTTCGCTTTAAGGACAGCTCACAAAGCGGATCGTCGCGGCGCGGTCGGAGGTGGCGTCCGTCTGGCTGTTTCGAGCTGAAAACTTCCTAATTTAAGGCTCTGTTTACCCAGGACGTCGTCAGAGAACAGAGAAGTTTCAGAAGAAGTCGGCATGAGGAGTTTATGCGGACATTCCACTGTTAAAGGAGATTTTATAATGAAAGAACGTGCGGGCAAATTCGCCGAGTCAGTTCCGTGACGACGCCGTCTGCACCGCGACAGGAAAAACACCTCCGTGTTGAAAACCATTTGTAAAATTCAGGCGGCTTTTGATGGCTTTCAACAAGTGAGTATCTGAGAAATTGTTTAACAGCTGGGCATGTTCCAACTTGTCCGTTAAGGTTTCCAACGGAGGTGTTTTTCCTGTCGCGACCCCCCGCGGTCGGGTCCAGCCCGACATGAGAATCTGCCCGCATGTTCTTTCATTACAAAATCTCCTTTAACAGTGGAATGTACACATAAACTCCTCATGCCGACCTCTTCTGAAACTTCTCTGTTCTCTGACGACGACCTGGGTGAACAGAGCCTGAAATGTGGAAGTTTTCTGCTTGAAAGTGAGACAACGCCTCGGAGCGCAGATCGCCGTCAGGCGCCGTGGGCCGTCCTTAAAGCGACACTTACACAGCAAAATCTCTCATCAGCCATTAAAATTTTCACCGAAAACCATCTGAATTTATCGAATGGTGTCCACTCAGTTGTGCCTTAAAGTTTTTGAAAAAATTTTATCAAACAAAGCAGCAGTCTCTGAGCCATTCCTAAACAATGAAAAAAACGACGAGAGGGTGGGCCACTCCTCACTCAAAGACTGCCCACAGGCGAATGACGTAACCGACAGGTGTGAAAAAACTCTCGCATGCCCACGAGGGTTCAAGCATGTCTGATGTAATCACACGTGATTCAAATCCATATGGTTTTTGAAAAAAATAATAAGGTCGGATACTTTTCTAACAGACCTCGTATTAGTACAAAAAAGTAGAAAAGGGGGTGTTCACAATAATAGTAGTGTGGCATTCAGTCAGTGAGTTCGTCAATTTTGTGGAACAAACAGGTGTGAATCAGGTGTCCCCTATTTAAGGATGAAGCCAGCACCTGTTGAACATGCTTTTCTTTTTGAAAGCCTGAGGAAAATGGGACGTTCAAGACATTGTTCAGAAGAACAGCGTAGTTTGATTAAAAAGTTGATTGGAGAGGGGAAAACTTATACACAGGTGCAAAAAATTATAGGCTGTTCATCTACAATGATCTCCAATGATTTAAAATTGACAAAAAAACCAGAGACGCGTGGAAGATAACGGAAAACAACCATTAAAATGACAGAAGAATAACCAGAATGGCAAAGGCTCACCCACTGATCAGCTCCAGGATGATCAAAGACAGTCTGGAGTTACCTGTAAGTGCTGTGACAGTTAGAAGATGCCTGTGTGAAGCTAATTTATTTGCAAGAATCCCCTGCAAAGTCCCTCTGTTAAATAAAAGACATCAATCAATCAATCAATTTTTTTTTTATATAGCGCCAAATCACAACAAACAGTTGCCCCAAGGCGCTTTATATTGTAAGGCAAGGCCATACAATAATGATGTAAAACCCCAACGGTCAAAACGACCCCCTGTGAGCAAGCACTTGGCTACAGTGGGAAGGAAAAACTCCCTTTTAACAGGAAGAAACCTCCAGCAGAACCAGGCTCAGGGAGGGGCAGTCTTCTGCTGGGACTGGTTGGGGCTGAGGGAGAGAACCAGGAAAAAGACATGCTGTGGAGGGGAGCAGAGATCGATCACTAATGATTAAATGCAGAGTGGTGCATACAGAGCAAAAAGAGAAAGAAACAGTGCATCATGGGAACCCCCCAGCAGTCTACGTCTATAGCAGCATAACTAAGGGATGGTTCAGGGTCACCTGATCCAGCCCTAACTATAAGCTTTAGCAAAAAGGAAAGTTTTAAGCCTAATCTTAAAAGTAGAGAGGGTGTCTGTCTCCCTGATCTGAATTGGGAGCTGGTTCCACAGGAGAGGAGCCTGAAAGCTGAAGGCTCTGCCTCCCATTCTACTCTTACAAACCCTAGGAACTACAAGTAAGCCTGCAGTCTGAGAGCGAAGCGCTCTATTGGGGTGATATGGTACTACGAGCTCCCTAAGATAAGATGGGACCTGATTATTCAAAACCTTATAAGTAAGAAGAAGAATTTTAAATTCTATTCTAGAATTAACAGGAAGCCAATGAAGAGAGGCCAATATGGGTGAGATATGCTCTCTCCTTCTAGTCCCCGTCAGCACTCTAGCTGCAGCATTTTGAATTAACTGAAGGCTTTTTAGGGAACTTTTAGGACAACCTGATAATAATGAATTACAATAGTCCAGCCTAGAGGAAATAAATGCATGAATTAGTTTTTCAGCATCACTCTGAGACAAGACCTTTCTGATTTTAGAGATATTGCGTAAATGCAAAAAAGCAGTCCTACATATTTGTTTAATATGCGCTTTGAATGACATATCCTGATCAAAAATGACTCCAAGATTTCTCACAGTATTACTAGAGGTCAGGGTAATGCCATCCAGAGTAAGGATCTGGTTAGACACCATGTTTCTAAGATTTGTGGGGCCAAGTACAATAACTTCAGTTTTATCTGAGTTTAAAAGCAGGAAATTAGAGGTCATCCATGTCTTTATGTCTGTAAGACAATCCTGCAGTTTAGCTAATTGGTGTGTGTCCTCTGGCTTCATGGATAGATAAAGCTGGGTATCATCTGCGTAACAATGAAAATTTAAGCAATACCGTCTAATAATACTGCCTAAGGGAAGCATATATAAAGTGAATAAAATTGGTCCTAGCACAGAACCTTGTGGAACTCCATAATTAACTTTAGTCTGTGAAGAAGATTCCCCATTTACATGAACAAATTGTAATCTATTAGACAAATATGATTCAAACCACCGCAGCGCAGTGCCTTTAATACCTATGGCATGCTCTAATCTCTGTAATAAAATTTTATGGTCAACAGTATCAAAAGCAGCACTGAGGTCTAACAGAACAAGCACAGAGATGAGTCCACTGTCCGAGGCCATAAGAAGATAATTTGTAACCTTCACTAATGCTGTTTCTGTACTATGATGAATTCTAAAACCTGACTGAAACTCTTCAAATAGACCATTCCTCTGCAGATGATCAGTTAGCTGTTTTACAACTACCCTTTCAAGAATTTTTGAGAGAAAAGGAAGGTTGGAGATTGGCCTATAATTAGCTAAGATAGCTGGGTCAAGTGATGGCTTTTTAAGTAATGGTTTAATTACTGCCACCTTAAAAGCCTGTGGTACATAGCCAACTAACAAAGATAGATTGATCATATTTAAGATCGAAGCATTAAATAATGGTAGGGCTTCCTTGAGCAGCCTGGTAGGAATGGGGTCTAATAAACATGTTGATGGTTTGGATGAAGTAACTAATGAAAATAACTCAGACAGAACAATCGGAGAGAAAGAGTCTAACCAAATACCGGCATCACTGAAAGCAGCCAAAGATAACGATACGTCTTTGGGATGGTTATGAGTAATTTTTTCTCTAATAGTTAAAATTTTGTTAGCAAAGAAAGTCATGAACTCATTACTAGTTAAAGATAATGGAATACTCAGCTCAATAGAGCTCTGACTCTTTGTCAGCCTGGCTACAGTGCTGAAAAGAAACCTGGGGTTGTTCTTATTTTCTTCAATTAGTGATGAGTAGAAAGATGTCCTAGCTTTACGGAGGGCTTTTTTATAGAGCAACAGACTCTTTTTCCAGGCTAAGTGAAGATCTTCTAAATTAGTGAGACGCCATTTCCTCTCCAACTTACGGGTTATCTGCTTTAAGCTACGAGTTTGAGAGTTATACCATGGAGTCAGACACTTCTGATTTAAAGCTCTCTTTTTCAGAGGAGCTACAGCATCCAAAGTTGTCTTCAATGAGGATGTAAAACTATTGACGAGATACTCTATCTCCCTTACAGAGTTTAGGTAGCTACTCTGCACTGTGTTGTTATATGGCATTAGAGAACATAAAGAAGGAATCATATCCTTAAACCTAGTTACAGCGCTTTCTGAAAGACTTCTAGTGTAATGAAACTTATTCCCTACTGCTGGGTAGTCCATCAGGGTAAATGTAAATGTTATTAAAAAATGATCAGACAGAAGGGAGTTTTCAGGGAATACTGTTAAGTCTTCTATTTCCATACCATAAGTCAGAACAAGATCTAAGATATGATTAAAGTGGTGGGTGGACTCATTTACTTTTTGAGCAAAGCCAATAGAGTCTAATAATAGATTAAATGCAGTGTTGAGGCTGTCATTCTCAGCATCTGTGTGGATGTTAAAATCGCCCACTATAATTATCTTATCTGAGCTAAGCACTAAGTCAGACAAAAGGTCTGAAAATTCACAGAGAAACTCACAGTAACGACCAGGTGGACGATAGATAATAACAAATAAAACTGGTTTTTGGGACTTCCAATTTGGATGGACAAGACTAAGAGACAAGCTTTCAAATGAATTAAAGCTCTGTCTGGGTTTTTGATTAATTAATAAGCTGGAATGGAAGATTGCTGCTAATCCACCGCCCCGGCCCGTGCTACGAGCATTCTGACAGTTAGTGTGACTCGGGGGTGTTGACTCATTTAAACTAACATATTCATCCTGCTGTAACCAGGTTTCTGTTAGGCAGAATAAATCAATATGTTGATCAATTATTATATCATTTACCAACAGGGACTTAGAAGAGAGAGACCTAATGTTTAATAGACCACATTTAACTGTTTTAGTCTGTGGTGCAGTTGAAGGTGCTATATTATTTTTTCTTTTTGAATTTTTATGCTTAAATAGATTTTTGCTGGTTATTGGTAGTCTGGGAGCAGGCACCGTCTCTACGGGGATGGGGTAATGAGGGGATGGCAGGGGGAGAGAAGCTGCAGAGAGGTGTGTAAGACTACAACTCTGCTTCCTGGTCCCAACCCTGGATAGTCACGGTTTGGAGGATTTAAGAAAATTAGCCAGATTTCTAGAAATGAGAGCTGCTCCATCCTAAGTGGGATGGATGCCGTCTCTCCTAACAAGACCAGGTTTTCCCCAGAAGCTTTGCCAATTATCTATGAAGCCCACCTCATTTTTTGGACACCACTCAGACAGCCAGCAATTCAAGGAGAACATGCGGCTAAACATGTCACTCCCGGTCTGATTGGGGAGGGGCCCAGAGAAAACTACAGAGTCCGACATTGTTTTTGCAAAGTTACACACCGATTTAATGTTAATTTTAGTGACCTCCGATTGGCGTAACCGGGTGTCATTACTGCCGACGTGAATTACAATCTTACCAAATTTACGCTTAGCCTTAACCAGCAGTTTCAAATTTCCTTCAATGTCGCCTGCTCTGGCCCCCGGAAGACAATTGACTATGGTTGCTGGTGTCGCTAACTTCACATTTCTCAAAACAGAGTCGCCAATAACCAGAGTTTGATCCTCGGCGGGTGTGTCGTCGAGTGGGGAAAAACGGTTAGAAATGTGAACGGGTTGGCGGTGTACACGGGGCTTCTGTTTAGGGCTACGCTTCCTCCTCACAGTCACCCAGTCAGCCTGCTTTCCCGGCTGCTCGGGATCTGCCAGGGGGGAACTAACGGCGGCTAAGCTACCTTGGTCCGCACCGACTACAGGGGCCTGGCTAGCTGTAGAATTTTCCACGGTGCGGAGCCGAGTCTCCAATTCGCCCAGCCTGGCCTCCAAAGCTACGAATAAGCTACACTTATTACAAGTACCATTACTGCTAAAGGAGGCCGAGGAATAACTAAACATTTCACACCCAGAGCAGAAAAGTGCGGGAGAGACAGGAGAAGCCGCCATGCTAAATCGGCTAAGAGCTAGTAGCTACGCTAAGCTAGCGGATTCCTAAAAACACGCAAAGTGAATAATGTGTAAATAATTTAGAGGTGATTCAGCAGAATGAGTGCTTTAGTTAAGGCACGTAAAGATTACACTGGGAAACAAATCGTAATCTAGATAACTAGATCAATCTAACTGCGCAGATTAAACAGCTAACAGATACAGAAAAACACCGCTGTGCTCCGGAACAGGAAGTGATACAATACCGCAGTGAGAGAGACATGTGCAGAAGAGGTTACAATTTGCCAAAGAACACATCAACTGGCCTAAAGAGAAATGGAGAAATATTTTGTGGACTGATGAGAGTAAAATTGTTCTCTTTGGGTCCAAGGGCCGCAGACAGTTTGTGAGACGACCCCCAAATTCTGAATTCAAGCCACAGTTCACAGTGAAGACAGTGAAGCATGGTGGTGCAAGCATCATGATATGGGCATGTTTCTCCTACTATGGTGTTGGAGGTATCATGGATCAGTTTGGATATGTCATGTTTCCCATGTAACAATAAGAAATACTATTCTCAAAACCTGGATTAATCTTTTTAGTCACATAGCACTACTGTACTTTGTAAGAGGTGGAGGAGCCAACCCATGTAAAGTTTTGTACATTAGACAACCATTTTTAAATTTTATAAAAATTTTCAAAACTACGTAGGTTATACTTTGCTAAGATTTTACAGCAATGATATGAGTATGGTCAACAATCTTTGTCAAAGCTGGTGCGTGAGAACGTTCCGCCTTGTGCCAGGAGTGGCTTCAAGACAACTTTATGAATGTCCTTGAGTGGCCCAGCCAGAGCCCAGACCTGAATCCGATTGAACATCTCTGGAGAGATCTAAAAATGGCTGTGCACTGACGCTCCCCATTCAACCTGATGGAGCATGAGAGCTGCTGCAAAGAGGAATGGGAAAACTGCCCAAAGATAGGTGCCCCAAGCTTGTGGCATCATATTCAAGAAGACATGAGGCTGTAAATGCTGCCAAAGGTGCATCAACAAAGTACTGAGCAAAGGGTGTGAATACTTACGCACATGATTTCTTAGTTATTTCTTTTTAATGAATTTGCAAAAATTTCCCCCCAAAAAAAACATTTTTTCATGTTGTCATTATGGGGTGTTGTGAGTAGAATTTTGAGGGAAAAATTAATTTCTTCCATTCTGGAATAAGGCTGTAACATAACAAAATGTGGAAAAAGTGAAGCGCTGTGAATACTTTCCTGATACAATGTAGGGTGGCTGAGAGAGGCCACAACACTTCCAAATTAAGACAAGACTAACTAATGAAGAAAACATTTACGTAAATATACAAAATAAGTAAATAAATAAACACCTGCATCAATTCAGCAACAAGTAGTTGCATAAAAAAAAATATCTGGCAAATTAAAAAAGCCTTGCAAGTACAGAGAAGAGAAACACTTTACACAAACAATTTAATTTAACAATGCATGAAAACAGAAACACGAGGTAGAATCCTCTTTTTTGTGTTGTTAATACCTCAACTGTGTTTTTGCATATCTTGTGTGAATTTGTAGCAGACACGTTATCAAATTAAATTGTTATAGGTGCTGTAGGTTATATTTTGTCGCATTCTTGTTGGAATTACTTGCTGTAAAATTGATGCACACATTTTTTTTTATATTTGTAAGTGGTTTCTGTATTTGCTAGTGTTGTCATGAAGGGAGGATTAGATATTTTTCAACCTAGGCTAAATTTAAACAGCTTAGATGCAAAATGCTGTAAGTCTAGAACCACAAATTTTTAGCTGAGACCAACTTGCTTATGTTGCTTAGGTTACTATTAGTGTCCAAAATATTAAAGAATTTGAAAACATCATTTCCACTTTATTTATGTACATCTGTGTATTTCCAATGCATTTCGCTGCAAATTCATATTTTAATGGCATTTTTTTCCAATTGAGAAAAATGGACTTGTAGCATTTTGCATCTAAACTCTTTATTATGTCCACCAAGGACGTAATAAAATCATTGGTGTTTATTTATTACCAGAGGCCATTAAATATGCCCATCGGATATTGCGAAGGCTTTTCATCCATCTGTCCATCCGTCTATTGTTCCGTCCATCTGTCTGTGCTCAGCACAAGTGCAGTCCTATTACTGCCAGGGTCTTCAAATTGACAGGGAACATTCTTGGGACACAGACCTTGTACTAGTTCAAAAATGGCTAACCTTGACCTATTTTAAGAGGTTAAAAAAAAAAATCACATTTTGTTTCAAACTGTTCAGTTTTGCATTTGAGTGACAGGCATAACAACCAATTAGAGTAGAGCTGCACCGTCACATCAGTAGCTGGTCTCTCCAAAATTGCTTAGTTTTGTGTGTTTCTATACATGTTTCTCATATATTATGTAAAAACTAGCGAGAAATAAACACTTCTAAAATGGAAAAAGCTGATTTTGCAACCTAATAACACCTCTGAACCTATTTAGAAAACATTTTGTGGACGTTAGCATGGTGACATCACAGCCTGGTAGCTAGCTGCAAAACTCTTTTGTTTGTGTGGAAATATATCCTCCTTGTTATATGTTATGGAAAAGCTAGAGAGAAATAAACACTTCTAAAACTTAAAATGCTGTTTTTGTAACTTGATAGCATTTCTGGAGTCATTTACAAGACATTTTACAAACAGTGTACATGCTAACTTCTGCTAACTCAAAGCTAACTTCGTATGGAGTTCAATTTGTCTCATTAATACCTGCAAAATGCACAGAGGGTGATCTACAAATATTCCTTGATTTGCTCAACTTCCGCTCTAGAAACATAAATATTGTTTTTGATTGATTGATTGATAGAAGGGCTTTATTAAATATGTACAAATTGTACATACGACAATAGGAGCTTAATAATTAATGAAACAGTTGTAGATTATAAAAAACACAATGCTCATACGGCCAAGAGTATTTTAGCATTGCGTTATATTGTATTTATTTATTTGTCTGTCTGTTAGTAGGATTACATCAAAACTACTGCACGGGTTTTGATTAAATTTTCACCACAGATTAGGCCATGGAAGACTCCATTAAATTTTGGAGGTGATCCGGATCCAGATTCTGGATCAAGATTTCACTTTATATAGGCTTTGAAGGATTACGTAAAAAAAACAACAAAAAAAACAGATTCTCACCAAAGTTTTTTTTTTTTGGTCCCATTCTTTGCTACGGACCTCAAACTACAACTTGTGAGTACATATGTCACAAAACTGTCATAAAAAAACTAACTATGTAATTAGTACTCTTAAAAGTTTGGCTGGTTTAAGCAAATGTGCAGGTTTACCTCTATAGGAACACTCTCACTTTTTCAGATACTTCTAATGACATTTTTGCATGTTTAGTGGCAAGAAGAAGCAGTTTACTGTGAGTGTTTTTAGCATGCCCCATGACATTAAATTATATAGCTAGTTACCCCATGATGGTGTTTCCATTCAAATTCAAGATCTCACGGATTAATTTTGTTTTTGTGATGAGTGAAATGATAAACCATGAAACAGCAGAAGACACAACCTATAGTTTCAAAAACTGTGTTGTAGTCACTTTTGGCCACCTTAAGGTTATGGCATAATTTCATGATGTTTTAGTGACATCATTATGACATAATTTACAAAAATTAACAAATAATTAGGTGATCAGCGACAGTGTCACCTCTCTAGCCCTTTTGGTTGTGAAGATACTGTGAAAAATGTGTTTTTCAGACTATATTTTGGATGTTGTTGATCTTGACGTTTTACTGATCTGCTCCAAAAGGTAACCAACTGGAGACACTCACCCAGGGAATATTCCTACTAGTTTTGGTAAAAATCTGCTCACCCACTTCAGACGTATTTTGCAGACAAATAGACAAGCAACTGCAGTGCCCTGCTGCACCGCTGGCTTGCAGAGTAATAAAACAGAATTTTGGTACATGTGAGCTCCTTTAAAGCATGTGTCCACTTTATCCATTTTGGCCTAGTTCAAAAATAATGAAGCCAAAGTGTGACAACCATCAAAATCTAAAAGTCGTCTTTTTGTGAAATGTTATCATTTTAGGTATGGTTATATATCAGAGTTTCAATATTTCTATTGGTCTCGGTTCAGTCATTGCTAGAAATTATCAGTGCATATATACGTAATGTGCTAGAGTGTAACGCTTGCGACAACAGTTGGAGATATCTTCTTTAGTCTGCAGAAGCCTGAAACAAAGACATTCTGTCCATTAGTTCCTGGTATTATTGAACAAGTAATATAATTATTCTATTGAAGCAGAGTAGGAGATATAGCTAAGGTTTTGACACAAATAAATCAAGGACTTATTCTCAGCGTTACGCATGTGACAGTTTTACCTTGCTTTAGAAACATGATGTTTTTTTCTATGTATTACTGTGTGTTAGTATGAAGCACAAACAAACTGACAAAATATAAGGTTATTTCTTTAACATTCAACTTTAAATGATAATGCTAAATATCAATGTCACACAAAATTGATGAAAAAAGTATTATTTTTGCGGTAAATTTCGTGCATATCTCTGGAACCGTGTGGAATTTTTCCATGAAATTTTCAGAACCTGTCAAAGAGACTATAGGCAACTCACAGATAAATCTGGATGGTGCCAAATAAAATAATGGATTGGTCATGACAAATGCAATGCAAATCAGCAGTTAGGCTTCATTATTTTTGAACTAGGCCTTTTAACAATTTGTGCAAATACTGTCATTACATTGTAGCTTATCATTATTCAACACAGTGATGTTTTAATAATTCATGGAATCAAACAGCATAAAAAAATAAAACTGCACGATTGCACACAAAAACAGACTGAACGTCCCTGCATATCAACAGCCTTGAGGCTGCTAACAAGAACCCACACCACTGATACAGACAGTGAGACTGAGTTAGCTGAACGTCACCCTTCATAAACACCATCTGGGCTTGGTGATAAATCAGGCAAACCTTGTCACAATGAAGATACTGGTAAGATTTATATGTTTTTATGCTGATACTATCAAGCCAAATGGACAAAACAATCAAATTACATAGTCAAGCAGTACGTGTCTTGTCATATCTTCGCCAGATAGACACTGAGGGATGTGGAAACGATTAACTGATTCATGATGTAATAGAGCTTGTGCATGCTCAGCTGTTTTGATTACTGTCACATTTCTGTTTAGTCTTTGCGTAACCAAGAGTTTGACTAAAATGCTAATGATTTCATGCAAAAGTAAGAAAGTAGATGGAGACAGTATGTGAGTCCAATAGCATACAGGTCTGAAGGTAACTCCAGAGCTCGCCCCATTGCATGCAAATGCTAGTCTCAACACCAATAGTGGCATAGCTCTTAAAAACCCACTTTAAAATCATAGCCTAACGCTCATGTATCACAGACCTCCACAACACTAGAGGTGGTGAGAAGGCAGAGCAGAGGCCAACACGTAAGGTGTTACAAGATCTATTAGGTGGGAGGGGAGTTAACAATAAAACTTTAAAATCTGGCCATAGGAAGTGAGTCAAATGAAGCTAAGACTGAGGTAATGTGAACAAAACTCTAGCAGCATCATTCTGAACCAAATGAAGACTGCCGAGGACCATTTAGGGAGGTGGTGGTGTAATGTCTTGCATGAAAATTCAGTAAGGTATATCTTATATATTATATTCCAATTCTAAGGTGGAACTATGCCAGTATACAAAGGTATATCTAAATAGCTAAAAAGGAAGAGCAAAATAGGAGAGTAGAAAAGAGTAGAGTAGAGCCACTTAGATGCCTGGTCTTGAGAACCAGGGATGGTAGGTTGAAAAGCTTTTTTGCATGTGAGACCATGACGCCGGTGATTGAGCTTTGTTGCCCGATCGTAGCCAGTTAGTCTTACTTATGAATAAATTATCAATGGTTGGGCCACAAATTAGAGTCAAAGAAATATCAGAAGTAGGAAAATTTATCCAATGACATTTGTTGTCATGTTCAGGAAAAATGTTCATTGGTATTACATTAAAAACCGGCTCTCAGAGCAATTTCAGCCTAAAACATACTAATTAACCTTAGAGATGACTGAGATGCAATATGTTTATGCTCACTTTTGGGAAAAATGTTCAACATAGAATCTTTTGGTCAGCAGTTAACTTCTATCTTTAAACCCACTGGTTAGTGAGATCTGAATAATTTTTGATGTTGTTTTTGCACTATGCAGTACAGTAAAACTCGCCTTAACCATCATCGATACCGGACAAAAGCAAAAGTCTCAATGCTTTTATATGGTTGTAATAAACACTGTATATACTGGATTTTGTATAACAGTTTTTCGCTCACATCAGACAAAATGTCTTATCCAATCACAATGCATTCCATTAAAAACCCCTCGCTTACACCGGTGCACTGTAAAAAAAGCCTGTGAAATTAATGTTGAAATCCTGTGAATCCACAACATAAAGAAATTGTTAAATGAAAAACAATGGAGTGGTGTTTACTTTGCAGCAATAATGCGTAAAATGTGGAACTAAACTGTACTGTGAATTTAACAGTACAAATATGTCAAAATAATAATATACCATTGTAGAATTTACAAATGACTGTAGTTTAAAACCAGAAAAATGGTAATACCAAAAACTGTACAAATCAGTTAGATTTTACAGATGAGAATTTTCATGAATACAGTAAAATACTGCTAATTAAGGGTTTGAAACAAGAGGTGATGTGTCTGTTTAAACTACATTTAGAGGAAAATAAAACATGAGGTGGCCATTTGCAGAGATTTTATCTTCTTAATAGACAATAAAATTACAACAGGTTTACTCTGTAAAATTTACACATTTTATGTAAAATAATTTACATATTTACCGTAATTTTTACAGAATTCTCCTGGTAACCACAGCTGCCAGGATCTTTCCATAAAAACAAGGGATTTTTTTTTTTACAGTGTGTAACAGTATATCTGCAGTATATCCGGTGTCCTAGCATATCTACAGTACTATCACACATTTCATTCTCCATTCTGAAGTGTCTGACCCCTTTTTTAATTCTCTCAATTCACATCTATAATTTCTTCCCTGCTCATGTATTATTTGACCTCCCCACATATGATTGGGTAGGAGGTAAGATTTCCTGACCTGGATATCTTCCCCCCACTCATGCAAAGCAAATCTGAAGGGGCATTTAAAGATACTTCAGAATACATATATTTGTAGAGTATATTTGGAAGGGGGATTTAAAGATAGGCAGCACAGTGGCTTAGTGGTTAGCACTGTTGCCTCACAGCAAGAAGGTCATGGGTTCAATTCCCGTGGCCTTTCTGTGTGGAGTTTGCATGTTCTCCCCGTGTGTGCGTGGGTTTCGTCCGGGTGCTCTGGTTTCCTCCCACATCCAAAGACATGCGGGATAGGTGGATTGGAGTCTTTAAAATTGTCCGTAGGTGTGTGTGTCTGTGTTTGTTTGTCTGTTTGTGGCCCTGCGACAGACTGGTGTCCTGTCCTGGGTGTACCCCTCTATGACTGCTGGGATAGGCTCCAGCCCCCCGTGACCCTTAATTGGACTAAGCGGTAGACGATGGCTGGATGGATGGATTTAAAGATACTTCAGAATAGGAAATATTATTATTGCAGATAGCTATAGATACATACAGAAATAATACCAGCATTGTTCACCGTCAAACTGTGCTTCATCTGGGACCAGAAAACCTCCATGAAATATAGAGTTTAAAGAGTTCAAAACATTTGACATTTCCAAAAATGGCACTTCTTATTTCAGTGTGAACTATCCACCGAGTTCCTGTGAGATTCCATGGAATCTCGTCTGTCAATCCAGGAAGTGTTTGACATTTGACATTTCCTGTTTCACTGTGGATTCAAAATTTGGCACTTCCTGTTTGCTGCGCAGCGCTTTGCTCGTATAATCAAGGAAATACATGAGCTTAATTGGTGCTGGGGATTCCTCACAGATCATTTGGCGCCTCCTGACTGTAACTAAGCTGTTACATACAGATTTTGTCCATTTTATACACATAACGGTTTCTGTCAGTTTTATACATATAGCGAATTTTGTCAGTTATACATACAGTGAGGAAAATAAGTATTTGAACACCCTGCGATTTTGCAAGTTCTCCCACTTAGAAATCATGGAGAGGTCTGAAATTTTCATCTTAGGTGCATGTCCACTGTGAGAGACATAATCTAAAAAAAAAAAAAAAAAATCTGGAAATCACAATGTATGGACGAATATATACAAGAATTGCTGTTGGTGCACAGGACAGGAGGATCGCCAACACGAATACAACTCCCATCTCTGGATGGAGCTGCACCTTAAACAGAGAGAAAAAACAGAATCAGGCATCAGAAAGACAAGAAATACTGTATAATTTGCCAGCATTAATCAACAAGAAAAACAGAAGAAATACTAAGGTGATCGCCAGCTGCTAGCCCTAAACTTCACTAAAAGACCCAGAATTTAGGTGAAGTTGAGACTGCAGCCTGCTCCAATTACTAATAACATGAATTAAAAGAGTAAAAAGCGTAAAACAAAACTGCAGCAGTATGCTAGCCATATGAAAGGGAAATTAAGTGCGTCTTAAGTCTGGACTTGAAAACCTCCACAGAATCTGACTGTTTTATTGATGCAGGGAGATCATTCCACAGAACAGGGGCACAATAAGAGAAAGCTCTGTGACCCGCAGACTTCTTATTCACCCTAGGGACACAAAGTAGTCCTGCACCCTGAGAACGTAAAGCCCAGGCCGGTACGTAAGGTTTAATTAGGTCAGCTAGGTAGGGAGGTGCCAGTCCATGAATAATTTTATAGGTTAGTAGCAGAACCTTACAATCTGATCTCACTGGGACAGGAAGCCAGTGAAGGGATGCCAAAATGGGTGTAATGTGGTTGAACTTTCTGCTTCGTGTCAAAAGTCTGGCTGCAGCATTTTGAACCAATTGGAGAGCCCTAATGCTAGACTGCGGTAAACCAGAAAATAGAACATTGCAGTAGTCCGATCTAGAAGAGATGAACGCATGGATCAGGGTCTCAGCATCAGCCATAGACAGGATGGGATGAATCTTCGCTATATTTCACAGGTGAAAGAAAGCAGTCCTAGTAATATTTCTAATATGGAGGCCAAAGGACAATGAAGGATCAAAAATTACCCCAAGGTTCCTCACTTTGTCAGTGTGATGTATGACACACAAGCCTAGGCTGAGTGTTAACTGGTCAAATTGATGCCGATGTCTCACTGGACCAAGAACCATCATTTCAGTCTTATCAGAGTTTAAAAGTAGGACGTTTCTAGACATCCAACTTCTCACTGCTGCAAGGCAATCTTCTAAGGATTTTATGTGAACGAGATTACCAGCAGTTATCGGCATATATAACTGAGTATCTGCATAGCAGTGAAACATAATCCCAAAATGCCACAATATGTGCCCAAGGGGTGCTATATAAAGGGAGAAAAGCAGGGGGCCTAAGACAGACCCCTGAGGAACTCCAAATTTCAAGTCACTAAGGATAGAGGTAGTATTGCTGTACAAAACACAGTGAGAATGACTGGTCAAGTATGACGTCAGCCATGCAAGGGCACTCCCAGTAATCCCAAAATGATTTTCCAGCATATCAAGTAGAATATGATGATCCATTGTATCAAATGCAGCACTGAGATCTAACAGCAGAACAGTAGTGGTGTCCGAGTCCATTGTAAGCAGAAGATCATTCACCACTTTAGTGAGAGCCGTCTCTGTGGAATGATATTTTCTAAAAGCAGACTGCAGTGGCTCAAAGAGATTATTCTCAGTAAAACAGTCTACGAGCTGTCGTGACACCACTTTTTCCAGAATTTTAGAGCAAATGATAGATTTGTATGATTTTTAAATAATTTATTTGTATGTTACTGCTGCAAATAAGTATTTGAACACCTGTGAAAATCAATGTTAATATTTGGTACAGTAGCCTTTGTTTGCAATTACAGAGGTCAAACGTTTCCTGTAGTTTTTCACCAGGTTTGCACACACTGCAGCAGGGATTTTGGTCCACTCCTCCATACAGATCTTCTCCACATCTTTCAGGTTTGGAGTTTCAGCTCCCTCCAAAGATTTTCTATTGAGTTCAGGTCTGGAGACTGACCAGGCCACTCCAGGACCTTGAAATGCTTCTTACGGAGCCCCTCCTTAGTTGCCCTGGCTATGTGTTTGGGGTCATTGTCATGCTGGAAGACCCAGCCATGACCCATCTTCAATGCTGTTACTGAGGGAAGGAGGTTGTTTGCCAAAATCTTGCAATACATGACCCCATCCATCCTCCCTTCAATACGCTGCAGTCATCCTGTCCCCTTTGCAGAAGAGCACCCACAGAGTATGATGTTTCCACCCTCATGCTTCACAGTTGGGATGGATTTCTTGGGATTGTTCTCATCCTCTAAACATGGTAAGTGGAGTTGATTCCAAAAAGCTCTATTCTGGTCTCATCTGACCACATGACTTTCTCCCATGCCTCCTCTGGATCATCCAGATGGTCAGTGGTGAACTTCAAACAAGCCTGGACATGTGCTGGCTTGAGAATGGGGGACCTTGCTGCCCTGCAGGATTTTAAACCATGACAGCATCATGTGTTACTAATGTAATCTTTGTGACTGTGGTCCCAGCTCTCTTCAGGTCATTGACCAAGTCCTCCTGTGTAGTTCTGAGCTTTCTCAGAATCATCCTTACCCCACAAAGTGAGATCTTGCATGGAATCCCAGACCGAGGGTGATTGACAGTCATCTTGTATTTCTTCCACTTTCTAATAAATAATCAGAACAGTTGTTGTCTTCTACCAAGCTGCTTGCCTGTTGTCCTGTAGTCCATCCCAGCCTTGTGCAGGTCTACAGTTTTGTCCCTGGTGTCCTTAGACAGCTCGTTGGTCTTGGCTATGAGTGTGTGAACAGGTGTCTTTTATATGTCTTTTATAGGTGCAATTAATACAGGTAAAGAGTGCAGAATAAGAGGGCTTCTTAAAGAAAAATTAACAGGTCTGTGAGAGCCAGAATTCTTGCTGGTTGGTAGGTGATCAAATACTTATTTGCAGCAGTAACATACAAATAAATTATTTAAAAAAAATCATACATTGTGATTTCCTGATTGTTTTTTTTTTTTTACATTATGTCTCTCACAGTGGCCATGCACCTAAGATGAAAATTTCAGACCCCTCCATGATTTCTAAGCGGGAGAACTTGCAAAACCGCAGGGTGTTCAAATACTTATTTTCCTCACTGTATAGCGGATTTCGATTAAAAAGGACAAAATTCATTGGTCCACCTGGATCCATTATATACAAGTTTTACTGTAGCTGGGTTGATTTAGTTGAGCTGTAGCTGTGCAACAAAAACCTCTAAAGTACTACACTTTTTGTAATAGCAGACAGCAGAAGTAAATAAAACCATGTATATCATTTATCAATCCTATCTCCAGTCAGAGCTACAACAGCAGCATTTGTCACGCTTGCACAGATGTGCAAGTCTTGTAATTACAGTCATGAGTCTTACTTCTGTTTGCTGTTCGTGAGTGAACACTGTCCGTTATGATTATAAAACACTGCACTTCCGGACTCTCTGGGGTGGCCGCTTTGAGCTGACTGGCTTATTGTATCTGTTCCTAGAAACCCAAGCCAATGCAAGCATTGCTGACCACCCATCCGCAAACTAAATGACCTAAATACTGAGTAACATCTGTGGGGGGCATGTGTGCATGAGTCTGCACGTCTGTGTGGCTGTTTGACAAAGACAGCGTTGGAATAATAACATTCAGTGTAGCAATGAAGGAGCTTTCAATGTCACTCTCCCTGAAGAAAACACAACGTTTATATCAGTGCTTTTCAGCTTAAGAGGCAAGTTTACAGCAAAGCCAGCAGAGAAATTAAAACTGAGAAGAGCAGACAGGAAGCATCGGGAGTGAGAGCAGACAAGCTTTTGTGGTGCCCCGTGATGCTTTAGCTGCACAGTGGTTATCAGGATGCATTAGCAAATCCTTCGTTGAAGGGTGACTGACCTAAACATGAGGTGCTCCACTTTTAATGATGCCACATCAAGATTTTACTCTCAGCTGTTTGTAACACTAGACTGCTGTGATTTGTGTTGTAGGGTAATTGCAAATTTTCTTCATACAGCACCTTTAAAAAAACAGACTCCAGATTAAATTGAACCTGCCACAGACTCAGATGTTTGGTCCCTTTTAGTTTTAAACCTAGTGTAAAGATTTTTATTCCAAATTGGCCACATAGTCAGTGTAGCAAGAACGGTACATGAATTATATCTGATTGTTTCAATGAATTAGTTAGTTTAGTTAACATTCTCGACTTCAGTATTAGTTCAATGTCCATAGTGTTCAAATTAACACAAGTCATCAATTGATAATTGTCACTGGTTCTGAGAAAAATATACATTCAGTAGAGTAAAAATATCAACTTTTTAATGGTATTAACTTTCTGAAACTCACAGTGTATCATGATGATAGCCAAAAGTATATTTTCAACACTGTAGAAGAAGAAATAAGGGCTGAGGCGACTATGTTGGGAAACCCCTTGTTGGGATACTAGTCATTACAGGTTACTTCCTTCCTCAGTCAAGACCAGCGTTCATTTACACCTGGGTGGACTCGGACGATGAAGATAAAGTGTCTTGTCCAAGGACACAGACAGGTAGCCTGAAGTACTTCAACACCGCTTTGATTGTTAAATGGAATTGTTGGATAATGTTTATAAGAATATCACAGAGGTTATGTGTTACCTGAGGTTATATGTGAACTCACAATCTTCTGGTTATGAATCAATTTCACTGTGAAAGCATCTCCACTGAAAACTCACAGTGTGACACATGAACTTATCTTATCTGTGATTCACTTAATTCATGTATACTGTTAAAATTAGAGCCCAGACTACATATTGGTTGGCCAATAATTTCAGCAAATATGAGCCATTCACCAACATATTCACATTAGTTTCAGAGATACTTAAACTTTTATTTTACTGAATAAACAATGTAAAAAAGACCGAACAAACAAACAAAAAACAAACCTTTGGCCATTGGTAATTGTGTTATTATGTAGGGTGTACAGCAGAGGGCATTGTTTCCCATGCTGTCAAGCATGGCTGGGACCCCATCACCCCTTGGTCACATTAGCTACAGCAGACAGAGGCAAAACAAACAGTCACCATTTTTTTCAGTCAGTGAAAGCAGGTCATTTCCTTATGTAGCGCACGGTGGGCTGGGCCTCATGTCAGCGCAGAAAAAACTTTTCAACTTTGACTGTTGTGGTGTGAAATGTGATTCATTTATTTATTTATGGATAAAGTTTGAGTGTTTCTCTTGTTTTTGTTGCTGCCCGGAGTTATTGAATGGTAATCTTGTATTTATGATGGGCACTTGTTGCAAAAGTAGCCACTAGCTGCCTGTGTTAGCGCACTAGCATTGAAGCTAATGGTTCTGTTAGCCAAAGAAGATCTGCTAAAACGAAGTTCGGCAAGTTCCAGGAGTAAGGCTCCAGGTCGCAGGGAGCTGGTGTTAGAATGGGTACCAGAACTGGAGCCGGACGAGCGTGCAACGGAGTCAGACTGAACACGCCGGTACCGGGTCCAGTTCCAGCTGTGGAGACTGACGGTGCCCGGTTCGAAGACAGAGAGTACAGCACCGAAGTGGTTTTTAGCGGCTTGGATCCAGAGTCCGACTCTGGGGAGGAGGAGGATGGGGCCGGTCCAAGCGGGGACAGGAGAGGAGTGAAGCGGAGGAGGAGCAACAGGGAGGTCGGTCCACAGGGAGCTTCCGGAGGCCTGGTCGGAGCTTACAGCGGAGTGCCCGGAGCCAAACCCGGCAAGAAGACCCGAGGCTGGGTGAAGATCAAGATGGAGTTCATCGACAACAAACTGAGGCGCTACACAACTTTTAGCAAAAGAAAGACTGGCATTATGAAGAAGCTCCATCCAGAGATGGGTGTGGTGTCTGTTCCAGAAACCGTCCTGTGCACTGGCAACATTTTCTGTATATTCATTTTGTGAATTGTTCTGTAATTTGTGTCTGTATCATGGCCCAAGCAGAGGGTCACCCCTTTGAGTCTGGTCTGTTTGAGGTTTCCTCCTCAGAGGGAGTTTTTCCTTACCACTGTTGCTCTGGGGGTTAGTAAAGTTAGACCTTACTTGTGTGAAGCACCTTGAGGCAATTCTGTTGTGATTTGGCACTATATAAATTGAAAATTGAAAAAAAAAAATTGAGAATGGGCATTTTACAGCTACAAGATACAAGTGGTCGCTATGCCAACAGCTAGGCAGTGCCAAAATAGATAAAAAGTCTATTTTATACAAATGCAGAGTAATGCGACACAATGACTGCCAACCCGAGTGAAGGTAGCGTAATGTAAGTTGGAGGGTTGTTGGTTATATTTATAGTTATTTATAACAAAGTTCTTGTTTTAACTGTAAAACATTAAGCCTCAGTTAAATTTTGTTATCATCAGAGTTTAACAATGAAATGTTAGGAATCATTGCCATAGTTTTTTGTCCAAATCAGGAGCTAGAAATTTTTTACTCCCTAATATCAGTATCATATCCTCTGCCTTAATAATAATAATACAAAAAAATCATTAACAGCTGGGATCAAGTTAACACTACACTTTCAGGGAGCTAAACTGCACTCCTAGAGAGTTGTGTGAACACTGATATGGCTGCCTTTTCCAAGTTGTTGTTGTTGTTTTTTTTTTTAAACTGATGGGGATAAAAAAAAAAGTCAACTCAGAAGTATTTTACTGTGAGATTTTAACACTCTGGTTTTCACTGTGTAGCCCAGCTAACAACTGAATGTTGCCTGAGCATTACAGCAATTGACAGTGACAGATCACGTAACGTTCATCAGTAGACTCTCTGGAACTCTCCCAACCAACAGACAAAGACCTTTTCTGCAAGATTGTGACACAATATTGATGTCATGTTGTTATAATTCCATTTGAAAGTCCATCCTCACCCCCCACATACACAACCCCCCCCCCCCCCAAAAAAAAAAAAATACAAAGTAAGCGAATGTGACAAATATGAGTCAATAACAATAAAAAGATACAGGTTATCAAAGCCTGGAATTCTGATGATCAAGATTTACAATAAACGAACCAGTTTGGGCGGTCCTGCGACTTATACTCTGGTTTGACTTTTAAAAAAATAAATAAATAAATAAATAAAAAAAATTTTTTTTAATTAATTTTAAAAATAATGCATTGGTTAATACTATTACTGCTGCTGCTGCACCACAGTAAAAACTAAATAAAAGCCAATAATAAACTTACAAGGCGACAATGCACAAAATCCCAAATTAAAGAGCTGACAAGACAGAAATATATGGGCACATTCATATTAAAGGGTACATTGTGAAAACTGAATATTAATAGTGAAATTGTCACTAGATTCTTTGGTTTATTACTGTAATATTAGTTTCTTCTACATCAAGCCCACGTGGTAAATAATACTGCCAATTATCAAAGCTTTACCATGATTTTTAAAAACGTTATGGCTGGAAATATGTCTGATTTGTGTGTAAATTTGTATGTCAAAACAAAATGGTAAATGAACTCCATTTATATAGCGCTTTTCCATCTGCATCAGATGCTCAAAGTGCTTTACAATAATGCCTCACATTCACCCCAATGTCAGGGTGCTGCCATACAAGGCGCCCACTACACACCGGGAGCAATAGGGGATTAAGGACCTTGCCCAAGGGCCCTTAGTGATTTTCCGGTCAAGCTGAGATTTGAACCAAGGATCCTCTGGTCTCAAGCCCAACACTTAACCACAAGACCATCACCTCTCCTGACAAGTAAGTGTATATTTGAACTTGCATTGTTATTAAATTATAAAAGGCAGGACTATATTTTATATATTAAAAACTTTTCTTCAGCATCTACCATCTACCAATCTCTTTATTTAATGCTGATGGAGATTTTTTTTTCTAACCATGTTGTGTCTGATGATTTGCGGATGTTAATACTGGATTTTATTGTCGCAAATTGAGTAAAACAGGTATTTGCGACCGTAATCCAGCATTAACGTTGTCCGCAAATCATCAGACACAAGGGGGTTATTTCCATTTTACTCCAGTTCCATCGTTTGCACGGTTTATTTTTCTGTAAGTAATTCGGTCGGTGGCAAAGCTTACCATAGTGTGACCGTAAGATCTTTGTGGCCAGGATGGCGGTGGGATTGAACCCAGACAGCTCGCACTAAAGACCATTCCTCTACCAGGTCAGCCAAAGGGGAATTCCCCCCGTTAGCCAAGCTAGCAGGAACGTCTTTTCAATCAGGACCCAGGACCTTCATCCCGCTACATATCTCACCACCATTTTTGACTTCAATCCCGAAGTCACAGGTGCATTTAAGCATGTTCTGTGACTACCCACATCCTGTTCGTGATGCCAGATTGTGACCACAGGACCTTTGTGGCCAGGACGGCGGTGGTATCAAACCCGGATGGCCAAGCTAGCGGGAACGTCTTTTCAATCAGGACCCTGGACCTTCATCCCGCTACAACAGCAACAGCGTCGTCGCTTTACCAGTTTCTCTCGCTCTCAGCTGACAGCGCCATTATTGACATCTGTGTAAGCAAAGCAGTCAGAGCGCGGAGTAATACATCAAATGTGAAACAGTCGAATATTTTGTCACCATCAACGCGATATTTTGTGGTCGGAAATCTCACATGATTAACCAATCAGATTTGCGGAACAAATGTTATTGGATTAGAATGTATGTTTATCACCTTTAGAAACTTGTAAATTTCATTAAACCAATTAATTATTTCCATTCTACTCCAAGTCCATCATTTGTACGGTTTATTTTTCTGTAAGTAATTCGGTTGGCGGCAAAGCTTACCGTAGCAACAGCGTCGTCGCTCCACCAGTTTCTTTTGCTCTCAATTGACAGCGCCATTATAGACATCTGTGTAGCAAAGCAGTCAGGGCACGGAGTAACACATCCAACGTGAAACAGTCGAATATTTTGTCACCGTCAACGCAATATTTTGTGGTCGGAAATCTCACATGATTAACCAATCAGATTTGCGGAACAAATGTTATTAGATTAGAATGTATGTTTATCACCCTTAGAAACTTGTAAATTTCATTAAACCAATTAATTATTCCCATTCTACTCCAAGTCCATCATTTGTATGGTTTATTTTTCTGTAAGTAATTTGGTTGGTGGCGAAGCTTACCGTAGCAACAGCGTCGTCACTATTTTGTCACCGTCAATGCGATATTTTATGGTCGGAAATCTCACATGATTAACCAATCAGATTTGCGGAACAAATGTTATTGGATTAGAATGTATTTTTATCACCCTTAGAAACTTGTAAATTTCATTCAATACAAGGCTCCAAAAAACACAAGATAAAAACCACACCAAATTTCTTTTTGCTTACGAAATGCATGACATATATTTAAAAGGGTTAAAATTAGGTACAGTGTTGCAACCGTATTGTGCATGTTGCAAAACGTGACTTCTCATCATTAAAATTTTTGTCCCCTCCAAGACAACAAAGTGTGGGGCCTATAAATCCTGATGGTGTGGACGGCACACGTCACATCACACATTCCTGGGTACTGTGGAGGAAACACGCACCTTTGTTAACAATCACTTATCTTGATGACTGAGAATTACAGTATTATTGTTTGTTAAATAAGATGTCCCCTTTTCAAACATTTCACATTTCACCAGATTCAGAGGGGACTTTTGGAGAGTCCAGTTAGGGATTTATTTCTATAAATAAGTAACATATTTTCTAAATAGATATTCTTTATTTTGACCTCCTGTGTCACATTTTGGGTCTCTATTTATTATTACAATAGTGTTCAGAATAATAGTAGTGCTATGTGACTAAAAAGATTAATCCATGTTTTGAGTATATTTCTTATTGTTACATGGGAAACAAGGTACTAGTAGATTCAGTAGATTCTCACAAATCCAACAAGACCAAGCATTCATGATATGCACACTCTTAAGGCTATGAAATTGGGCTATTAGTAAAAAAAAGTAGAAAAGGGGGTGTTCACAATAATAGTAGTGTGGCATTCAGTCAGTGAGTTCGTCAATTTTGTGGAACAAACGGTGTGAATCAGGTGTCCCCTATTTAAGGATGAAGCACCTGTTGAACATGCTTTTCTCTTTGAAAGCCTGAGGAAAATGGGACGTTCAAGACATTGTTCAGAAGAACAGCGTAGTTTGATTAAAAAGTTGATTGGAGAGGGGAAACTTATACGCAGGTGCAAAAAATGAGAGTAAAATTGTTTTTTTTTGGGTCCAAGGGCCGCAGACAGTTTGTGAGATGACCCCTAAACTCTGAATTCAAGCCACAGTTCACAATGAAGACAGTGAAGCATGGTGGTGCAAGCATCATGATATGGGCATGTTTCTCCTACTATGGTGTTGGGCCTATATATCGCATACCAGGTATCATGGATCAGTTTGGATATGTCAAAATACTTGAAGAGGTCATGTTGCCTTATGCTGAAGAGGACATGCCCTTGAAATTGGGTGTTTCAACAAGACAATGATCCCAAGCACACTAGTAAATGAGCAAAATCTTGGTTCCAAACCAACAAAATTAATGGATTGTGAGAATCTATTGAATCTACTGGTACCTTGTTTCCCATGTAACAATAAGAAATATACTCAAAACCTGGATTAATCTTTTTAGTCACTTAGCACTATTATTATTCTGCACACTACTGTACATGCATGTTTTTGCACATTTCATCAAGTGCTGACAACGCTGCAAACAAACATTACAAAACTCTAACCAGTGAATACTTGCAGTGCAAACTGGCCAGAAAGTGAGCACAATGTTGTTTTTCTGGTGCAACTAAACTGACCCCCAATGAACTTTACAAGTATGTTCCATGTTAGCTGGAAGGAAGCCTCTGTATTTGCATTTTTTAAAAATGATATCTGATCCTGGTGATGCCATGCTGCTCTGTGCACACTTGATCCCATCAGATCTCAGAAGTTATGCAGAGGAGGTCCTGATTAGTACTTGGCTGGAAGATCGCTGAGGAACACCAGGAGCTGCAGATATTTCTCTATGCTGAACTGGAGTTCCGTCAGTGAGGGCATCCAGCGTACAACTCGAGCCAAATCTCGATACAGATCTGTACTGGATCTGCTCTGGTTACTCTGAGCAACTGAGGGCAGCCAGAGGGAGAAAAATAGTATCCGATCCTCCCTCGTGTAATGACATACTATGCTACCAGGGTGAAAACTGCTTCCACTCCCGGCTTCTTCTCCTACATTTTCTAGGACAGGCAGCTACCACGGCCCTGCCTGAAGATGCAGAATTGTAACCAGCTACCATGTCAGAACGTTGGGTAAAACGACGCCAAGGTGCAGCAGCACATTAGTGAAAACCAGCCTTTTATCTATCTATCAGGTTATTTTGAAGGTCCAACATAACTGCACGGTTCAGCTCGGTTCTCCCCCAGCTTTGTGGGGAGCATTGTTACTAGGGCAACGCATTTTCCCACATGCACGCTGACATCAGTAAGACATCAGTGGAACGTGGGGGGATAGGCTGAATATTCATGAAGGGCAGGGACCCATTTCAGCCCAGTGAACACTCCCTCACATACACAAAATCACACACACACACACATGCAAGAAGTACAAGGACTTGTTCCATAGCAGCAGCCACACACTCATCACACGCATCACTGCGCTCATTCATATCAAAAGCGCATGCTCATTACATGCAACAGCAGAGCACACATACCAGACATTAAGTCACGTATAACTCATATAACTCGACTTCTCTCATAAAGACTTAATAAACATTTGAACAATATCATTTAGTGCTGGCTGCTTATGAATCCATTAGCTCAATAAGCACATTTCTTCTTTCATTATGAAATAAAGTGCTTCAAAATAGCTTCAGGCAAAATCTGCCATATGCAGAAGAGCAATGAGGAGAGACGGCTCTGCTTTAAGCAGATGGTTCCTGGCTGCACTGGATCCGTGTTTCCCGTCCATGAAACAGGGCTGACATCACCATTATTAAACAGGCCCATTTGGGTGCTGGTCCTCCTCTGTTGTGATTCTGATATTGGTATGCAGAGGCAGCCGCGAGAGGAGGAGCGGACGGCGTGATGAGAGGATAGAGCTGGATGTGATGAGAGGCTGAGGACAGTCAGTCAGTCTGGACGTTTGGCACGGAGACAGCAGATTCCATTTCCATGCCAATCTGCCTTGTCTCTTTCACAATCAGCCTTGACCTTCACAGGCTGGTGACTCAAGAGGCATGGGACCAAAGAGAGGCTCACTGCCTAAAACTGCATAGATACATGAACTGCATCACGTGGTAATGTTCCCCGCAGCCGTCTCACGTCTGTATTTGCAGACGTGAACATACTGGCGTGCACAAATGTGCGAATGCACAAAAGCTCCAGCCATCGGAAAGCAGCGGCTCCCTTGATTTACTGTAAAGGAGTGATACATGAGAGAGAAATGAGACCAGATCGTCTTTAGAGAGCCAACCCTCAGCGCAGATGGCTCTGTTTTTCATCTCCTCTCTCGTGAGATCTCATTTTCTGTGCTCTGTTCAGCAATCACACTGTTTTTCACCGTTTTGACTTTGTTTCCATAAAACACCAGCAGAATCCAGTTTAAAAAAAAACCAACACCAAACAAAGCAAATAACTCTCCAGACATTTTTCCATCTCACAGGTTTGAAATCTCCCCGCCAAGGTCCAGGTTATCCTCAACCCCTCCAACCCCCAGGACCAAAAAAAAAAAAAAAAAAAAAAAAAAACCTGGTCTTGTCTGCCCCCTGTGTTTAAAACCAGACTAAAATAGACCTTTACAATTCATCTCATGAAAGTGACTCCAGGCCCTCTACTTAACTGAGCACCTTTAATGAGCGTCAAACTGTGGTGGTCATTAGACTCAGGGTTGCTACGGGTCACTGCTGGGGTGAGACAAAAAAGAAAAAAGAAGGGGAGAGCGAAACAGAAAACAGGAAAGCAAAGGCAGTAAAACGACACAAATTCAGCTTTGGCGTGTGAGGCATCTGTGCAACGTGGCGAGCCGGTTTGTTAATGGGAACAGGCCCGAGGGCGCCACCTGTCCCGCTAACTGTCCTTGACACGGCGGGAGGAAGCGGTGACCATACCGCAGGAGGATTTTCTTTCATATCTTCTATTCTGCATCCTCATCTGCCGCCCTTCATCTCTTCACCAGCCTCATTTCGTTTACTTCCTCAGCAGCAGTTGGCCTCTTCTCCACCAACAAATCTAATAAACAGGCTGGGAAAATAGAAAAAAACGTCCTTCAGTTTTGCTTGAGCCTGCCGGGCTGTCTGTCATATTCCATCTCTTTTTTTTTTTTTATGAGTTAGGAAGCAGGGGCGTTAAATGACCACTGTGATCGGGCCTGTCATCGCCCATTTCATGTGTTTCAGGTGATCATGAACAGCTCTTCAGAGCCGCGCGTTTATTATTGATGACCTCATTTCGAGAGAATATTACCATCCAACACAGTGTCCTTGCCCTTTATTTTGTGTACTGTGCAAACACACCTCAACAATATACACAGATGCATGCGTGTGCAGGCACGTGCACACCCCTGCTGGGTTATTGGACTGAATTGTAGCCAGCTGCACATTTCCTCTGAGTATTGATTTAATAAGTTGCGTATCATGTTGAGACCCGTATCATCACCAACAAAAAAACAAGAAGAAGAAGAAGAAGCAATCCATCATCATTTAGCTGGACGGGACCTGTAGTCTAAACATGGAGCCATTACGCGTGGTTTAACATGGACACCACGACCTCTGGGAGGTGACAAGGTCAATGCCGTCATTAGAGAGGAGTCAGTGTGTGAGCCGGAGCGAAACTAATTGCTATCAGACCTCAATCACAACTAATAACTGCTTAGATTTGTTTCGATACTCATATTATCCACTCCTAATATCCTAACAGATTTGCTGTCGTTTCCTTAGCAGCGCAGGCAGAAGCCAGGTTGCACCTCATTTCAGTTTGTTGCCACGGTAGCTCAGCAGATCCCTTTATCCTAAGGCTCTGTTAGTCTATTCAAAGGTGGCTAAGCTTACAAAATAGCTAGAGGGTGATTTCCCACACGCAGATAAAGCCCGGACTTGAAAATCACTTTAAAAGCGGGCTCTCATTTTAAGATTCTTTGAAGCTCATGGAGAAGAGCTTGAAAAACCTGCAAATGGAAACCAGGATCCTCTGGAGTCTGATGGAAATGTTAGTCCTCTGGTATCCCGCTTTGCTTTATAGTTTGTGGCTCGCGTCTTCTGGAGCTGGCCACGTTGGACTGACCTGGGCTTGCCCTTGAGGCGCCACACACAGGCTTTGTCAGCGACCTCACTGGACCGTGAACACAGACAGACCACTCCGGAATGTCGGTATCGACGTAGGTGCACAGATATACACACACACACACACAGACACACACACACGAAGGCAGAAGCAACCTGATCCAATGACACAGGAGCTGCCTCAGTGTGCGGCTAACCGCCTTATCTCCCTTTGGCCGTGCTCCTCTTTCCTCTCAACATTCTTTCAGGTATTTGGCTGAGACCTTTTCTCTTTGTCTGCCCTTTTCAAAGGCCTGCTTTATGCCGGGAGCCCTTCAGCCATTCTGCTGCAATCACTCGTCTGACTCTCTCTCTCTCTCTTTCACTCAGCCCACGCATCTCTCGATCTGCCCGTCTAAAACACGACCAGTCCTCCTCTTCCCTCCTGCTGTTCCAGCTCAGATTTGATGATACTGCACCATCTGTGCAGTGTCTCAGGAGTAAGTTTGAGCGTGCAGGGAGGAGCGGAGAGGGCAGCTCCTGCTCGGTGACTTTCAGAGGAGCAGAGTGAGGTTAGGCTAATGGGGCCTGTGATCCGGCCTCTGCAGCCGAGCAAGAGCTGCCTCCTTTGAAGAGACAAGTGGAGCGTTTGTGACTACACATGCAGGGATGGCAGAGCGCATCTGTGAAAGGCTGTCCAGCATCTTCAAAAAAAAAAAAAAAGACTAATCTGTCACGGGACAACTGACGTGCAAACACACTTCACAATGTCATTGTGCCCCGCTACCTAAACAGATGCTGTAACCCGAGGTGATCCATCGATTTTTCTTATTTTTGTTTGCACGCGGCCTCCTATATGAATACAATTGACACAATACCTGTGTAGCTTTTGGGGAGCTTTTGGATTAATCAGCTCTGACAAGTGGAACAAAACAATTTAATACAGGGCTGATTTCACATCTGAGCAACTCGTCATTTGCATAAGCTTTTCACAGTCTGCTCACTGAGCTGCAACAGGCGGTGCTCCCAGAGAGAGACTGCAAAGTTGTTCCCAATATTTCTGCCCTCTTTCTGTCTGACCTCACCAAGGAGAGAGATACACAAGCAAGGACTCATTAGGATACAGATGTGTGTGTGTGTCTCCTTCACACGCACACATTGAGTGTCCCTGTGGAAGCAGTAGGGCGGCTCCGTGCTGACTTAATGTCTTTTAACAGTTTGGCTCCAGGACTAGGGGTTGGTCAGAGCTGAGCTAAAAGCAGAACTGGGCCTGATTATCTGTGACGGCAAGAAGAAGAAGAAGCAGAAAAATCCTCAGGCAGTTTGTGCGTGTGAGAGATGTCTGCATCCCCTATAACAAGTTCTCACTTTCATTAACTCAAAGTACACATGTGCATGAACTGTATGCGTGAGATGTATCACTGGTGGAAGCTGCGAGGGACAGAATCACCAGTGGACTGAATTACCCTGGACAAACCAATGACAGAGACATTAAAGTGACAATCGAATATTTACAGCACACGACAGCGGTTCGCTCTGCTGCCTAATGTGCATCACGTCGGGATCCTGCAGAATGTTTGCTGCAAACTCCACTGCAATGCTGTGGCAATCAGCCCAGCAAATATTCTCCCTGGCACGCTTTAACACATGCATGCACACACGCACACAAGCAACTACTAAGTGGTGCTGACTTGAAGGCAAACGGGGAGGGACTGGGAGCGCAGCAGAAAGGGGTAATAACTGGTGCTCTGCTTGAGTAAGTCGCTCTGAGCTATGAGGGGAATAGACCGCCGTGTCTCCTTGCAGAATTCAAACTCTCAGGTGGCCTACAGGAAACAGAGTCACCTTGTCATTTAATATCGGACACAGCGGAATGGCTATACTTTTGCACCACTGCGGAATAGTGGTGTAATTACTGGTGTGCACATATGTGCTTGCTTGAAAATGAATTCAAGTTCACACACCTCAAAAAGCCCCGGGGTTACACCATTCCATTAGAGTGCCTGAGAAAAACCTGCAAAAGATCACACAAACATGTCATGGAGTTTGTTAACTTTCTTCCCCAACCGCTAACCGCTGCTCCGTTCCATGTATTCACAGTCTGTTAGATCATGCTCACATGTGCGACAGACCTCTCTCGTCTTGTCTCAGTTTCACAGTCCAGAGCTGCCGAAATAGCCAACATATGTTTGGAAAATGAATGTGCCGCATAGAGGTCAAAGAGCTATGCTGTTCACAGCTCTGGGCTCATTTCGTTAAGTACAGACCACCACGTACTTAGGTTGATTATGAAATTCTCTCTGCTGTTGCTCCATGCTGGATTTCAATATTTTATATCATTCATAATTCACCAGCGCCGGAAAAATTAAGAGCACTTATAATGGTTGTAATTTGAGAGGAGAAACACGTCAGTGTGGCGCTGCAGGTTGACACTGATGAATTTACACAGTGCTGATTAGAAATGTACAAATTGCTATGCTACATGCATTAAGGGAGAAATAGAGACAGATATATTGCACGACGGCATAGAGTGAGGCAAGCCAAAGTGTTGAAATTCACTGAACAAGCCAAAAAAAAAAAAAAAAAAAAAGTCAGTGCTTGAGAACAGAGGGGAAATATCTGCAGTCTTTAGGACATTAAAGGAGGCATTTGTGTAAAATCTCTTTGGATCTACATTTACAGTTAAATATACAGTAGTGTTCAGAATAATAGTAGTGCTATGTGACTAAAAAGATTAATCCAGGTTTTGAGTATATTTCTTATTGTTACATGGGAAACAAGGTACCAGTAGATTCAGTAGATTCTCACAAATCCAACAAGACCAAGCATTCATGATATGCACACTCTTAAGGCTATGAAATTGGGCTATTAGTAAAAAAAAAAAGTAGAAAAGGGGGTGTTCACAATAATAGTAGTGTGGCATTCAGTCAGTGAGTTAATCAGTTTTGTGGAACAAACAGGTGTGAATCAGGTGTCCTCTATGTAAGGATGAAGCCAGCACCTGTTGAACATGCTTTTCTGTTTGAAAGCCTGAAGAAAATGGGACGTTCAAGACATTGCTCAGAAGAATCAATCAATTTCAATCAATCAATTTTATTTATATAGCGCCAAATCACAACAAACAGTTGCCCCAAGGCGCTTTATATTGTAAGGCAAGGCCATACAATAATTACGTAAAAACCCCAACGGTCAAAACGACCCCTGTGAGCAAGTACTTGGCGACAGTGGGAAGGAAAAACTCCCTTTTAACAGGAAGAAACCTCCAACAGAACCAGGCTCAGGGAGGGGCAGTCTTCTGCTGGGACTGGTTGGGGCTGAGGGAGAGAACCAGGAAAAAGACATGCTGTGGAGGGGAGCAGAGATCAATCACTAATGATTAAATGCAGAGTGGTGCATACAGAGCAAAAAGAGAAAGAAACACTCAGTGCATCATGGGAACCCCCCAGCAGTCTAAGTCTATAGCAGCATAACTAAGGGATGGTTCAGGGTCACCCGATCCAGCCCTAACTATAAGCTTTAGCAAAAAGGAAAGTTTTAAGCCTAATCTTAAAAGTAGAGAGGGTGTCTGTCTCCCTGATCTGAATTGGGAGCTGGTTCCACAGGAGAGGAGCCTGAAAGCTGAAGGCTCTGCCTCCCATTCTACTCTTACAAACCCTAGGAACTACAAGTAAGCCTGCAGTCTGAGAGCGAAGCACTCTATTGGGGTGATATGGTACTATGAGGTCCCTAAGATAAGATGGGACCTGATTATTCAAAACCTTATAAGTAAGAAGAAGAATTTTAAATTCTATTCTAGAATTAACAGGAAGCCAATGAAGAGAGGCCAATATGGGTGAGATATGCTCTCTCCTTCTAGTCCCCGTTAGTACTCTAGCTGCAGCATTTTGAATTAACTGAAGGCATGAATTAGTTTTTCAGCATCACTCTGAGACAAGACCTTTCTAATTTTAGAGATATTGCGTAAATGCAAAAAAGCAGTCCTACATATTTGTTTAATATGCGCTTTGAATGACATATCCTGATCAAAAATGACTCCAAGATTTCTCACAGTATTACTAGAGGTCAGGGTAATGCCATCCAGAGTAAGGATCTGGTTAGACACCATGTTTCTAAGATTTGTGGGGCCAAGTACAATAACTTCAGTTTTATCTGAGTTTAAAAGCAGGAAATTAGAGGTCATCCATGTCTTTATGTCTGTAAGACAATCCTGCAGTTTAGCTAATTGGTGTGTGTCCTCTGGCTTCATGGATAGATAAAGCTGGGTATCATCTGCGTAACAATGAAAATTTAAGCAATGCCGTGTTATGTGCCGACGCGGGTTGAGGAGCGGACCTGCGTCTGACTGAACCCAGCGCTAAATAACCAGAAAGCGGTTCCAAAAACAAAACATTTATTTCCCTTTCTGTGTAATAATTGTGTACAACATAATATATGGTTTGTCTGGCGGAGTGAAGGACGGCGCGCTCTCCAGCGCCCAAAGGGATCGAAGCCCGGCGCTTCTGGACTCAAATTCACCGCCAAACACCCCCCAGGTGGACACGACAAACTGACTCTGTGAAGGATAGAAGAGGTGAGGTAAGTCAACAGCTACAACTAATATCCTTCAAAAGGCACACACTATCAGCAACACATTCAGGTCTGACTTTAAGCTTTATGTAAATGAGCAGCTTCTCACAACAGGTGGAGGATCATCAGTCCGCACGCCACGGCCGTGAGAAGCGAGCTGCACAATTCTCATCAATGTTCAAATATACTGCGTAACAAAATACCAAATTACTATTAACACTTATTCAATCAATCACCTCTGATGTGTGCTGACAGCATGTGTCCCTCACCCGTCCTCCTTCACAGGCACGATGTGTCAAACCCAGGCGCGGTCCTCAGCGTCTCACAAACGAACGTCACAAGGTCGAGTTCCCGGCAATTCTGCTTGAACCACTCATGGCTTAAATGCAGAACGCCATCTAATTATCTGCTTCAGCTGAAAGTCCTTAAGTCTGCATGTGAGCATCATCCACAGGTGCTGCGAGTCATTAGGCCTGCACGTGGACATCCTCCACAAGTGCAGCCAATAATGTTGATGAGGGTGAAGGATTCTTCTGCCAGCACCGTCTCCACAGACAAAAACCAGTCTGCATACCACCTGGAGAGCAAAGAAAAGAAAACAACACAAAAACATCCAGCCAAACCCCCCAACACACAACATGCCATCTAATAATACTGCCTAAGGGAAGCATGTATAAAGTGAATAAAATTGGTCCTAGCACAGAACCTTGTGGAACTCCATAATTAACCTTAGTCTGTGAAGAAGATTCTCCATTTACATGAACAAATTGTAATGTATTAGATAAATATGATTCAAACCACCGCAGCGCAGTGCCTTTAATACCTATGGCATGCTCTAATCTCTGTAATAAAATTTTATGGTCAACAGTATCAAAAGCAGCACTGAGGTCTAACAGAACAAGCACAGAGATGAGTCCACTGTCTGAGGACATAAGAAGATCATTTGTAACCTTCACTAATGCTGTTTCTGTACTATTATGAATTCTAAAACCTGACTGAAACTCTTCAAATAGACCATTCCTCTGCAGATGATCAGTTAGCTGTTTTACAACTACCCTTTCAAGAATTTTTGAGAGAAAAGGAAGGTTGGAGATTGGTCTTTAATTAGCTAAAATAGCTGGGTCAAGTGATGGCTTTTTAAGTAATGGTTTAATTACTGCCACCTTAAAAGCCTGTGGTACATAGCCAACTAATAAAGATAGATTGATCATATTTAAGATCAAAGCATTGGGGTCTAATAGACATGTTGATGGTTTGGATGAAGTAACTAATGAAAATAACTCAGACAGAACAATCTGAGAGAAAGAGTCTAACCAAATACCGGCATCACTGAAAGCAGCCAAAGATAACGATACGTCTTTGGGATGGTTATGAGTAATTTTTTCTCTAATAGTTAAAATTTTATTAGCAAAGAAAGTCATGAAGTCATTACTAGTTAAAGTTAAAGGAATACTCGGCTCAATAGAGCTCTGACTCTTTGTCAGCCTGGCTACAGTGCTGAAAAGAAACCTGGGGTTGTTCTTATTTTCTTCAATTAGTGATGAGTAGTAAGATGTCCTAGCTTTACGGAGAACAGCGTAGTTTGATTAAAACGTTGATTGGAGAGGGGAAACTTATACACAGGTGCAAAAAATTATAGGCTGTTCATCTACAATGATCTCCAATGCTTTAAAATGGACAAAAAAGCAGAGACGCGTGGAAGAAAACGAAAAACAACCATCAAAATGGATAGAAGAATAACCAGAATGGCAAAGGCTCACCCATTGATCAGCTCCCGGATGATCAAAGACAGTCTGGAGTTACCTGTATGTGCTGTGACAGTTAGAAGACGCCTGTGTGAAGCTAATTTATTTGCAAGAATCCCCCGCAAAGCCCCTCTGTTAAATAAAAGACGTGCAGAAGAGGTTACAATTTGCCAAAGAACACATCAACGGGCCTAAAGAGAAATGGAGGAATATTTTGTGGACTGATGAGAGTAAAATTGTTCTTTTTGGGTCCAAGGGCCGCAGACATTTTGTGAGATGACCCCCATATTCTGAATTCAAGCCACAGTTCACAAAGAAGACAGTAAAGCATGGTGGTGCAAGCATCATGATATGGGCATGTTTCTCCTACTATGGTGTTGGGCCTACAGTATATATCGCATACCAGGTATCATGGATCAGTTTGGATATGTCAGAATACTTGAAGAGGTCATGTTGCCTTATGCTGAAGAGGACATGCCCTTGAAATGGGTGTTTCAACAAGATAATGACCCCAAGCACACTAGTAAACCAGCAAAATCTTGGTTCCAAACCAACAAAATTAATGCCTCACAGATGTGAAGAAATCATGAAAAACTGTGGTTATACAACTAAATACTAGTTTAGTGATTCACAGGATTGCTAAAAATGCAGTTTGAACATAATAGTTTTGAATTTGTAGCGTCAACAGCAGATGCTACTATTATTGTGAACACCCCCTATTCTACTTTTTTTTTACTAATAGCCCAATTCCATAGCCTTAAGAGTGTGCATATCATGAATGCTTGGTCTTGTTGGATTTGTGAGAATCTACTGAATCTACTGGTACCTTGTTTCCCATGTAACAATAAGAAATATACTCAAAACCTGGATTAATTTTTTTAGTCACATAGCATTACTATTATTCTGAACACTACTGTAGATGGAGGCTCATGTTAAACACCCTCAAAGTCCAACAATTCTGTATCTATGCATGTGGAAACTCTGCTGCAAGTAAAATTTAGGCCTGAAACAGAAAAATTGTCACAGAAGCCTACAAGAAGTGGTCTCAAGCCTAATTTATGTTTATTGTACGACTGTTTCTGTGAGCACATTTACAGCCTTCTGTCTCTCGCACGTAGGCAAAATGGACCCAGGATGCACTGTGTCATCAACAGCCGGTGTTTTTTGTCAGACAGCTGAATGTCCAGTCACCTTCACACAGTGAATATTTGAGCTTTGCAGCGCCTGGCAACTGTTTAACTACTACATGTGTCTGCAAGAAAGCCGTGGAAGTTGATCATATTTTTGAAGAATGTGACCATGAAGACTGCAGTCTGCTTTTGGAATGCAGTCTCCCATGAAGAGAGCTTTTGCTAAAGTGAAACTGATGAGGTGATGGATGGATGCTGGCCCTGCACCCCAGGGCGCCGGACTGCTCTCACGACGCCCTGCCTGTGGTGCAAATGACTGCATGCTCACCTCAATAATGCACTCTCTTTTTGATGCTATTCTCTTTCTTGTTTCTCCAGCTTGGTAAAATTTTGTAAAAACCTTGTAACTGTTAGAATGACCTAAGCAGTGGGTCACCCCTCTGATTCTGGTCAATAGCATGTGAAGCTTGAAGCAGCATTAGACAGCAGTATGATTTAAAATCAGCAGGATTCAGTTGTGTTGCAAGATATTTATTTATTACTTAATTTATCCAGTCTGATTTCTGTAATTTGTGTCTGTAGCATGGCCCAAGCAGAGGGTCACCCTTTTGAGTCTGGTCTGCTTGAGGTTTCTTCCTCAGAGGGAGTTTTTCCTTACCACTGTTGCTCTGGGGTTAGTAAGGTTAGACCTTACTTGTGTGAAGTGCCTTGAGGCAACTCTATTATGATTTGTCGCTATATAAATTAAAATAAATTGAAATTGAAATTAAAAAATTGATTTACACTTGTTCGATGTCTTTTTAATGCTCACTTTATGAACACTACATGGGTTACAATGCAACCAGATGGAAGTACGGCTGACTGTAAATCTAAAAAAAATAAGGCAATAACAATAATAACAGCACCCCCCCAATATTTACAGCACACAGCGCCGATTCACTCTGCTGCCTAATGATGGTTCGTTGGTGAGACAATATGCAACATGTGACACAGAGAATTGCGGGACTTGAAACATGAAAACTCACATGAAAATACACTTTATTAGGTACACCTGTTCAATTGCTTGTTAACAGCTAATCAGCCAATCACATGGCAGCGACTCAATGCATTTACACATCTAGACGTGGTGAAGACGACTTGCTGAAGTTCAAACTGAGCATCAAAATGGGATGAAAGGGGTTTTAAGTGACTTTGAATTTGGCATGGTTGTTGGTGTATTTCAGAAACTGCTGATCTACTGGGATTTTTACACACAACCATCTCTAGGATTTACAGAAAATGGTCTGAAAAAGAGAAGATATCCAGTGAGTGGCAGTTGTGTGGACAAAAATGTCTTGTTGATGCCAGAGGTCAGAGGAGAATGGGCACATTGGATGAATGACTATGATGTATCATGTGAATATGGACCAACATCTCTGAGGACAGTTTCCAACACCTTGTTGAATCTATGCTGAGAAGAATTAAGGCATTAACTCCCTAAGTGTAAAGATTTATGAAGTGCTGTTTGTGAAATCTGCTGCTCCTCTTATGTTACTTCATTCACAACTCTGACAGCTTTTTAACTGAATATTTTAAGAGACCCATTGAGCTCAGTGAAGCATTCATAGGACTATTTTATTTACACAGTTTTACGGCTTTAACAAGCACTGTGGTAACAAGCGCCATGTATGTGCACAGATGGGAGCATTAATGACTGGTTTGCACATTTGTGTGCATACTGTGGTTCACACACAGAGTAACATTTTACACCATTTTCTACTTCTGCTTTCGCTGAATACAATCACATCCATATTTTGTCTGGACTCTGATCCTCACAAGAGTTTCTGCTGGAATGCATGTTTCATTTCATGCATGTGATTACTGTCCCGTGCATCATGTCGCATGGTTGTACGCAATTGCATATTCAGCATAAAGTGCGGCCCAGCCTTGAGTGATGCACAGCCACTGAGTTGGTGTCTCTTTTGTGTGGCACACCCCCACATGATCTGCGGGAGAAATATGGAAATATATCACCTCTGTAAATAAAAGGGGTGTGGCCAATAACAGCTCCGTTCCATTTAAAGTGACAGGTACAGAATCTGAATGATTCTTGGAAATCTGAAAATTGGACTTTTGAAAACGGCATCCTGTCACTGTGTCTGGGATAGTGTTTGTTACAAACATGAAAAGGACTAGATCACATTTTTAAAAACCTGAATTATATTAAAACATTGTCCATAATTAAGCTTCTCAGAGATCTGCTCACCTTTGATGGCTGTGTTGCATGAGAGCGATCCAGAGGTGGTTTCTCTAAGACTGCAAGGGAAGCTCAGCTTCTCCTAAAATGTTAACAATTAAATGGTCAAATATGTACAGTTTAACATTTCAGTGACTACAAATGCGTTTGAACACGTTCATCTTGAAGACGAGTTCGTTCAGAATCAGCAACTTATGACAAATTGACTGACTCTATTTTGTTAACTTCTCATAAATCTTTTTCTCATACGGTTTGTGGTCAACGCATTTTCCCATAAAAGCCAAGCGTCCGTTCACTTCAGTGGGACTGCCTGGAACAGTTTTTTTTCATTGCCTCGAAACTCAACGGCCATTAGACGAATGCCACGATTTTGTCCCTCCCCCAGATGCTCAGCATCTCTGGGGGTGAATGGAGCTGTGGGCGGGCCTGGACACTGGACCTCTGCACAACAATTGGACAATCAGTCGAAAGGCCGAATCCTGTTTTGACTGACAGCTATTTTGAGATATAGGTATGTAAGAATTAATTTGCACATTTTTGCGTATTTATGCATTTTTAAATTTATTCCAATGTGTTTTGCGTGAGCTATAAATAGTCTGTTTTAAAGGCACACATGAGATGTCATATGTTTATACAGTGCTACCAAACTTAAAAAAAAAGCTAAAATCTGCAGAAAGACAATAGAAATGGACAAAACTGGTGATGTCAGTCGTCACAGGTTAATTAACGCCCAAAGGTCGTCAAACGTTAATTAATGCCCCGGTTCGCAACACAGCATCAAAGTATTCATGATTGTAAGTCTATCTGTGGACATGTGATAATAATTAGTGGTCACATCAGCAACCATTGATGAAAATTGGTGACTACTGAATCAATATGAAGCAATGGTTCAGTGTTTTGAAGCTTTTGATACAATTAGATATGGCAAAATCTGCTGGCCAATCTTTAACATAACATTTGCATGCAACAATAAAGGACAAAATGTCATGAAAGAGTCAGGCTCTGTTATGTATATTTAATAACAAAGTTCCTATGTGCTCCTTGAAATTTTTGATGATATTTTCATTTAAAACCATGAATATACTTGTGTTATAAGGTGATTGTGCCAACATAAAATATTGTATGGATTAGAGATATAAATTGTGAAATGGTTGTGCAACTAGGGACTGTTATGACCATTTTACATATTTGAATTTACATGTAAATAAACTGACAACTTTTATGATGTAAGCCGACACTGAGCTTCCCCTCTTTGACAGACCAGCAGCCGCCACTGGAGCAATCCAATTGCTGACAAGGAAATATAAATCATTCAAACTCTGAGTGAACTCAAAACCATTTGCCAAACTTTAAAATAATGCATTCTCTGATTATTTACATGTACTGCTGGTGATATTGAATTTTTGAGTGGAAAATTTGCCCACTGTGTTGTGCATTATTCAATGAAGTCAGAAAACAAAATACTGGAACATGTTAACTGGTTAACTGCCTTGTGAGTTTACTCAAGAGTCTCACAACATATTTTTTGTCATACCTGTGTAATTTATGCTGCCCTATTTTGGATTTATTCTATTGTTGGCAATAAAGTGTGTTCAGTATCTGTTCGATAAAGAGCTTTCTTATGGTGGCCCTAAGAGGCCAAATGCACTGCAAAAGGCCAAATGCAAAGACTTGCATTTCAAATAAATGCTCAACATTAGCACAAAAAACTTTCTCTTAAATCAATTCTAAAAGTGGTGCAGGGTTGATATAGGGATACGTCTTGTGATGTCATAAATCTGGTCACATAGGTTTTTTTTATTTCCGCGGTTAGCAGAAAGCCATAGTGCACAACAGGTTTTTACAAGCGTTGCAGGGTTACTTAATAACGCCAGTCAATTGCTGCGTTATTAACTGCACCAATCATTTCCTGAAGGGTTCAGGGATATGTTTCCTGAGAAGTCCTGATTGAGAACCGAAAAGATCTGCATGGATTACTGCAATTCGACTCAAGAACTTGGTGCTGCCAGCTCACTCCTGTTTGTGGGAGCCAAATTGCGTGATGTACAACTTCAGTTGTTCAACAGTCCGGGGTCTCCGTTGTCGCATTTTCTGCTTCATAATGCGCCACATATTTTCAATGGGTGACAGGTCTGGACTGCAGGTTGGCCAGTCTAATACCCGCTCTCTTTTACTATGAAGCCACACTGTTGTAACACGTGCAGAATGTGGCTTGACATTGTTTTGCTGAAATAAGCAGGGATGTCCCTGAAAAAGACGTTGCTTGGATGGAAGCATGTGTTGCTCCAAAACCTGGATGTACCTTTCAGCGTTGATGGTGCCATCACAGATGTGTAAGCTGCCCATGCCATGGGCACTAACACACCCCCATACCATCACAGATGCTGGCTTTGGAACTTTGCTCTGGTAACAATCTGAATGGTCTTTTTCCTCTTTTGTCTGGAGGACACGACGTCCATGATTTCCAAAAACAATTTGAAACTTGAACTCATCAGACCACAGCACACTTTCCCACTTTGCGTCTGTCCATTTCAAATGAGCTCGGGCCCAGAGAAGGCAGCGGCGTTTCTGGATGTTGTTGATGTATGGATTTCGCTTTGCATGGTAGAGTTTTAACTTGCACTTGTAGATGCAGCGACGAGCTGTGTTAACTGACAATGGTTTTCTGAAGTGTTCCTGAGCCCAGGCGGTAATATCCTTTACACAATGATGTCGGTTTTTAATGCAGTGCCACCTGAGGGATCGAAGGTCACGGGCATTCAATGTTGGTTTTTGGGCTTGCTGCTTATGTGTAGAAAGTTCTCCAGATTCTCTGAATCTTCTGATTATATTATGAACTGTAGATGATGGATTTCCTAAATTCCTTACAATTGAACATTGAGGAACATTGTTCTTAAACTGTTGGACTACTTTTTCACACAGTTGTTCACAAAGTGATGATCCTCGCCCCATCTTTGCTTGTGAATGGCTGAGCCTTTTGGGGATGCTCCTTTTATACCCAATCATGACACTCACCTGTTTCCAAACAGGTGTTCTTTGAGCATTCATCAACTTTCCCATGCTTTTGTTGCCCCATCCCAAATTTTTTGAAATTTGTTGCAGGCATCCATTTCAAAATGTGTTGCAGGCATCCATTTAAAAATGAGCAAATATTTATATTTATATTTATATAAACAATAAGGTTTATCAGTTTGAACATTAAATATCTTGTCTTTGTGGTGTCTTCAATTGAATATAGGTTGAAGAGGATTTGAAAATCAATGTATTCTGTTTTTATTTACATTTTACACCATGTCCCTGTTGGGAAAGTGTAGGAACACGGACCCACAACAGGGGGCGCAAATGAACGGACAATGGAGGAGTCAAATAACACTGTTTTTACTGTTGTGAAAACAGGCACAACAACACAGCCGATTACAATATTGAGACTGAGTCCAATTACAACGGTGTCGTGTGGGCAGGCTCGACGATAGGAGACGTCTGTCCAAGTCGAACCGGAACCAACCCGATTTCCTCTGCCACCGAACCACGGGAATACTGGAGCCGCCAAGTCCCGAATTCCCAGGTGGCCACTGCCTCCGCTCGTCGGATCCGGTACTGCTGGCAAGGAACAAAAACAGTCAGGTGTGGATGCGGCTGCACCCAGCAACACGGAGGGTGGAGAGTCTACCTCCACCTCTTGTTAACAACAATGCAGGAGTGTAGGAAGGTGAGTACTTATCCAACTGTTGTCCAGAAGTCTGCTGTCCTACAAATACTCAACAAGAAATACAACAATGGTTATTTATATGTTCGGGCAGAGATTGTTACCTCTTTGATTAGGCGATATCTCGGCAAATGAGGTGGAGATGCCGTCCTGCTGATATACCTCCCTGTTGATTAGAATCAGCTGTCTCCAGTGATGGGTGACAGCTGTCATCCTGGCTGCTCCTGTAAGGCGGCAGCGCCCTCCGGTGCCTGGAGCCCGCACTCCAGGCAGGGCGCCCTCTAATGGTGGTGGGCCAGCAGTACCTCCTCTTCAGCGGCCCACACAACAGTCCCAACTTCATTGGAATTGGGGTTGTACACTTGAATCCATCAAAAGCCCAGATATCCCAGTTTTACACCAGTATTTAAGTGCAGAACACGTTTTTTGAGGTACAGTTGTATGCAAAAGTTTGGGCACCCCTGATAATTTTCATGATTTTCCTTTATAAATCATTGGTTGTCTAGATCACAAATTTCAGTTAAATATATGATATAGCAGACGAACACACTGATATTTGAGAAGTGAAATGAAGTTTCTAGCAATAATTATTTAAACAAAATTAGGCAGGTGCATAAATTTGGGCACCCTTGTCATTTTACTGATTTGAATACATTTAGCACTAATTATTGGAACACAACATTGGTTTGGTAAGCTCACTGACCCTTGGCCTCCTTACACGAGAAAGGGTATTTAAGGTGGCCATTTGCAATGTTTCCCCTCTTTGCATCTCTTCTAATGTGTGGCAACATGAGAGCCTCTAAACAACTCTCAAATGACATGAAAACAAAGATTGTTCAAAATCATGGTTTTGGGGAAGGATACAAAAAGCTATCTGAGATTTCAGCTGTCAGTTTCCACTGTGAGGAACATAGTGAGGAAATGGAAGACCACAGGCACAGTACTAGTTAAGGCCTGAAGTGGCAGGCCAAGAAAAATCTCAGATAAGCTGACGTGAAGGATGGTGAGAATAGTCATAGTCAACCCACAGACCTGCTCCAAAGACCTACAACATGATCTTGCTGCAGATAGTGTCACTGTGCATCGTTCAGCGCAAAATGCACAACGATATGCTGTATGATGCTGTATGATGCTGTAATGCAGAGGAAGCCATTTCTGTGTATACGCCACAAACAGAGTCACTTGAGGTATGCTAAAGCACATTTGGACAAGCCAGCTTCATTTTGGAATAAGGTGCTGTGGACTGATGAAACTAAAATTGAGTTATTTGGACATAACAAGGGGCGGTATGCATGGCTGAAAAACAACACAGCAATCTAAGAAAAACGCTTGCTACCTACAGTAAAACTTGGAGGTGGTTCCATCATGTTGTGGGGCTGTGTAGCCAGTGCAGGTACTGGGAATCTTGTTAAAGTTGAGGGTCACACGGATTCCAGTCAATATCAGCAGATTCTGAGAACAATGTTCAAGAATCAGTGACAAAGTTGAAGTTGCACCAGGGGCTGGATCTTTCAACAAGACAACGACCCTAAACACTGTTCAAAATCTACTTCATGCAGAGGAACAAGTACAACCTTCTGGAATGACCATCTCAGTCCCCAGACCTGAATATTATTGAAAATCCGTGGTGTGATTTTAAGCAGGCCGTCCATGCTCGGAGACCAACAAACGTGAGATGTTTTGTAAAGAAGGATGGTCCAAAATACCTTCAACCGGAATCCAGGCTCTCATTGGAAGGTATAGGAAGCATTTAGAGGCTGTTATTTCTGCAAAAGGAGGATCTACTAAATATTGATGTATTTTTTTCTGTTGAGGTGCCCAAATTTATGCACCTGCCAAATTTTTTTTTAAAGAATTATTACACACTTTCTGTAAATCCTATATACTTCATTTCACTTCTCAAATATCATTGTTTACCTGTTATGTGATATATTTAACTGAAATTGCTGATCCAAACAAATTCCTTTATAAAGGAAAATCATGAAAATGATCAGGGGCACCCAAACTTTTACATACAAGTGTATGTGGAAATGAACAGTGTGAAAAGGGTGTTTAAACTACAAGCAAGCTGATCCATGCATAAATATTCATCTGTAAATAAATGCAAAATTATGCCATAATTTATTTTTAAGAACCTATTTATGGGTGATTCTTTAACTACGGGCACTACTGGCCTTGTAAATGTAATTTCCACCACACCATTGCCTTACAATATAAAGCGCCTTGGGGCAACAGTTTGTTGTGATTTGGCGCTATATACATGTGCTCTGATGTCACTGTTTATCTCCATAGAAACTACCCAAACAATCTTTCATACAAACTGTTTAAAGGGACATTGCAGTGTTGTGGTGGAAATTATGGCAATAGTGTGGGACAATTATGGCAATAGTGTGGGACAACTACATTTTGTTTAAAAAAAACCCCACAACAGTTGTATGACATTGAATACCCCAATTATGTTTTGATTATTTTACTGATATTTTATTCAGAGATATTTTAAAACATTAGAAAAAATGTTTCTTTACCATTCATTTTTATCATTGAAGATCAAAAGTCTGGGTGTGGGACAAGCACAAAACGGCAATATTTGCATATAATGATGCTGAAAAAAGGTGAAAAAGTCATCATAGACTACTAGAACAAAGTTCTTAACACACTTTCATTGTAAAGATAACTATAAAAGTGTGAAATTTCCCCTTTTTTCTGTTTTTCATACAGTATGATCAAAGGACATAAGTGCCCGTAGTCTAAGAATCACCCTTATAAGTGAAAAAGAATCAAATATGTGAAGGTGAAGTTAAAAATCTGTAGGTAATATTGTTCAAGTTTTTCAGATTTACTGTCGCTCAACTTAGCAAACATATCATCCGTGTAGGGGTATCGAGCAATGATCCAACTGACCCAGACTATGTTCCTCACCTGAGAATGGATCTACGATGAGGAACAGGTACTGGAAACGTCATTGAAGAAGAGATTAAGAAGCATACGTTGAAAAGTCGGAAGCACAAGGCAGTTATTGGCTCCGGCAGATTTGTCTCATCGTCACTCTCAGAGGCTGTGTCTGTCTCCTATGGATCCAGTTTGGGCACAAATAAAAAGAATACAGCACTTGGACAAATGTCTTTAAATTTTTTGAAGTACTGCACTGTCAGGTAGCTCGGGTGATGGTGTATACTTAACCAACTTCACTATTCCTGTTTCTTTTCGAGAGGTGTTTGAATTCAGATACCAGAATCTGAATCAAAATTCAGATTCTGGATTCTGGAAAATCAAAAACAAGAATACAAGGAATTTGACTCCTGTGTCGCTGACCGAACAGTCCCCCCTCAAAATCGGTTCCCTCTCTCTGCCTTCACTGCACATGCGTCCAGTGACGGCGCCGGGGGGGGTTAAGCCCCTCCAATAATGGCCAAGCACCCCCTCAGCCCCCCCAAAAAATTCAATTTGTGGATCTCAACTGCAGTTTTGACTGAACAAAGTGATGAATGTGTGTGTTCGGTGATCCACCAATGCTGAATCACCCTTCACAAACAGAATTTTCAGTTTTGCAAGTAAACATTTATTTGTAAAAACCCACACACAAGTTACCAATCAGAAATATGTGTTTGTGGATCACAAAGCACGTGTACAAATCAAAGGATATTTGGGCTAGATTGTATACAAGAATCACTTTTTTGTGTATTGTTTACAACTAAGTTTCTCAGGCTATATCTTTTACTTACTTTTATCGAATGGTTATGACCTCGGTGTTAAATTGGCAATAAATCTTTGTTATAGACGATTTGTGTAAGGTTGATTCCATGCATTGTCTTGAGCACCATTTCAATGAATTCAGTTTGTATATCTATGTGCAAGTTTACTGAACTTGCAGTCATTCTAAGTGATGTGTGTGTGCTTTGATACCACATTTTAGAGGAGCACGGCTGACTTAAACATATACCTTGGTATTTATAAAGTAATTTACTATATATTGTTCGTTTCAATGACATTTTGTGGAGCTCCTCCAACTTTTACCCCAGCCCCCCTTCAGCCCCCCCCAACAAAAATGTCCTGGCGCCGCCACTGTATGCGTCAGCAACAATTGACAGATTGTCACCTCGTTTCTGCTTCAAATTGCACTCCAGTCATCATCTATCTCAGTGACAGATATCTGAAGCTTTTGTACCACAATCATTTCAATATAAATTCAGCGTTATTTCATAATAAAAGATGGTTGGAGCGATCAGAGCATGACTCTGAGTCTGACTCTCTTCACCCAAAGCGATCAAAGGGAATAATGTGATTATTAATCATCAGATGACAAGGTAAAACCTCGTAAATCATTCTAAAGTTAGTTTTAAGGAGAAACGGGGCAATAATCTGATGTGCTGCTGGCTTCAGATATCTGTTGCTGACATAGATGATGACTGGAGTGCAGTTTTAGGCAGAAACGAAGTGATAATTGGTGAATCGCTGGTGACACTCTGAAATGACACGTGCAGTGAACACAGGCCAGACCAATTTTTAGGGAGGACCATTCTGTCAGTGACACTGGTTTGAACTGTACTCTCTCTGTACCAGCATGTACAGTATAAATATACACTAAACATTGAATAAGTCATAGTAAAAATGTGCAAATAAAATAAACCAAACAGATGGAGCTGCACAGGACAGACTGGATGATGGATGTGCAAAGATGATGAGCAGTTCCTGAGGCACACTGAACTTCCTGAGCTGTCTGAGGAAGAACATCCTCTGCTGTGCCTAATGGAGTCGATGTGGGAGGTCCACTTGAGATCCTGGTAGATGGTGGGTCCCAGGAACCAGAAAGTGCCCACAGTAGGCACAGTGTTATTGAGGATTTCCACAGTCTTGAATGGGTTCAGCTCCAGTTTCCTGTCTGACCTCAGATTGATCAATAGAGCATAAAGTAATGTAATATGTAACAATGATTTTACAATAGTAAGCTCATTATTACATATGCAGATGAATACACCTTTCAAAAAAAAAATCTGATAGGATTGAGATACTACACCAAATGGGTGTAGTTGTTATAGTATTCACAATGATGAATGACTGATTTATCATGTGATGATGCTCTTTGCATTGCAAAAGTACATGTATACACACAATCGATCAATCAATCAATCAACATTTATTTATGAAGCGCTTTACAGCACCGACTGGTGTCCAAAGTGCTTAACATTAAAAACACAAATTCACAAAAATAAAACACATATAAAATAAAACAGCACACAAAAAAACGAACATGCTGCCAAACCGAATCTATTTGTTTTATACGAGTTAAAAATAAAATGTTTTGACATGAAAAACCTTTTTGCTGGTCATCTTGTCATTTATGCATCTAAACTCTGACCAAAAATTCATGGGGGCCAATCAAAATGCGTGTTTTACACTGTTCATGGATGTTCATTCGACGGGTGTCAAAAATAGACATGACAGTTTAAATCTTGACAACACATTTATCTGTTCCTGGAATGTAAGACTGTAAATTATATTATATTTGTTTATTTCATATGTGTACATGTGTAAAAAAAAACACCAACAGTCCATAGATTTAAAAAGTAAAAGTGTAAAAAAGTATAGAAATTATATAAAAAATAAAATAAAAATTACAAACAATAAAGAATGTAAAGGCGAATTAACCTTCCATTGTCAGATCAATTTAAAATCCTTAGCCTGATCAATTCCCCAGTTCTCATAATAATAACATAATAATAATTTAGTAAGTGATCAGTTGGCTCGACAGCTGCTGACAGGAAAAATTACACTCTGATCGCTTGTGGTTGTGAATAAGTTACTGTAAAGTGGTTTGGAAGCATTCAAAATATTTTCACTCAAGTTTAATACGGCTTTCAGACATGAGATATTAAAGCCGGTGAGAAGTAAAATGACACTTTCTCTGTCATGCAGTGAGCGCAATAAACACAAGCATCATATTTGTGTAAGCAGCCCCAAGGATCATGCGGTTGGTCATTTGGTCAATTGGTACCGAATTGAGCTTACACATGCCGTGCTTTCTCTCTTTCCTGGTATCTATTTACACATGTTCTTGCCAACCGCGTCAATGCGCATGCTTGGATGTGACATCAATGTTTGTAAAGAGGAAGTATCCCCATATACGTACCAGCATATTCAAAAATGACACTTACCTGGCCATATTTACATGGTGTTGTACCACCATCATAGCAGCAACTACAGAGTAGATTCTTAGCCAGTTCTTTGCTTCTTTTTTTTTTTTTTTACTATTTCGAACAAACCATTTATTTATTTTTTTTTTTGTAATTCCCCTGGAGGCTGCCTTATATACTCCCTTAATCTTTCCCAGTGGCCTTAGTGATCATGAGACTGAGGTTTAGTGAATGACAGAAATTGCAAAAGCTCATTTCAAGCTGCATGTAACTTCAAAACTACATATATGCTGAGAGAGAGAGAGAATGAAGGAAGCAGTGTCTGTTTCAGTTACATTTCTACAAAGTCTTTCTGCAGGATAGTGTGGACTTGCGACCATGGTTTATTGCATGGATGCCATACATTTCTGTGCATACGAAAATGCTCTCTCTCTCACACACACTCACGGAGCTGTTCACTGCATACCTACGTACAGTAGTGTTCAGAATAATAGTAGTGCTATGTGACTAAAAAGATTAATCCAGGTTTTGAGTATATTTCTTATTGTTACATGGGAAACAAGGTACCAGTAGATTCAGTAGATTCTCACAAATCCAACAAGACCAAGCATTCATGATATGCACACTCTTAAGGCTATGAAATTGGGCTATTAGTAAAAAAAATGTAGAAAAGGGGGTGTTCACAATAATAGTAGTGTGGCATTCAGTCAGTGAGTTCGTCAATTTTGTGGAACAAACAGGTGTGAATCACGTGTCCCCTATTTAAGGATGAAGCCAGCACCTGTTGAACATGCTTTTCTCTCTTTGAAAGCCTGAGGAAAATGGGACGTTCAAGACATTGTTCAGAAGAACAGCGTAGTTTGATTAAAAAGTTGACTGGAGAGGGGAAATCTCTCCAATCTCCAGTGCTTTAAAATGGACAAAAAACCAGAGACGCATGGAAGAAAACAGAAAACAACCATCAAAATGGACAGAAGAATAACCAGAATGGCAAAGGCTCACCCATTGTTCAGCTCCAGGATGATCACATGATCACAGACAGTCTGGAGTTACCTGTAAGTGCTGTGACAGTTAGAAGACGCCTGTGTGAAGCTAATTTATTTGCAAGAATCCCCCACAAAGCCCCTCTGTTAAATAAAAGACATGTACAGAAGAGGTTACAATTTGCCAAAGAACACATCAACTGGCCTAAGGAGAAATGGAGGAATATTTTGTGGACTGATGAGAGTAAAATTGTTCTTTTTGGGTCCAAGGGCCGCAGACAGTTTGTGAGACGACCCCCATATTCTGAATTCAAGCCACAGTTCACAGTGAAGACAGTGAAGCATGGTGGTGCAAGCATCATGATATGGGCATGTTTCTCCTACTATGGTGTTGGGCCTATATATCGCATACCAGGTATCATGGATCAGTTTGGATATGTCAAAATACTTGAAGAGGTCATGTTGCCTTATGCTGAAGAGGACATGCCCTTGAAATGGGTGTTTCAACAAGACAATGACCCCAAGCACACTAGTAACCGAGCAAAATCTTGGTTCCAAACCAACAAAATTAATGCCTCGCAGATGTGAAGAAATCATGAAAAACTGTGGTTATACAACTAAATACTAGTTTAGTGATTCACAGCATTGCTAAAAAAGCAGTTTGAACATAATAGTTTTGAGTTTGTACCGTTAACAGCAGATGCTACTATTATTCTGAACACTACTGTAGCTCAACAATATCCTTTGCTGTCTTATTGTTTCATGGCTATATACATCATTTCTGCAGCCTGTTTTGTGTGGATTATATGGCTTGTTTATGGTTTATGTTTTTATTTAAATAAATATTGTGAAACAATTAGAATAGGTTTACATTGTGATTTGGGAAGTTCCTGTGCAGAAAAGCTCTGTCTCTCTAAAAGACAACCACACCTGCTTCTAATTGATCATCAAACCAGCATCTATGCACCGATCCAGCAGGTACCATACACTTAGGGAATAACACTGTTGTGTCTGATGATTTGCGTACGTTCATGCTGGTTATACGGTTGCAAATTGAGCTAAAACGGATATTTGTGACCATATAACAGCATGAACATCCTCAAGTCATTACACACAAGGAGGTTATTCCCATTCTAATCAAATTCCACAGATGATTTTTCTGTAGGTAATTTGGTCGGTGAGGCTTACCGTGAGGCAACGTCGCTCCAACATTGGTCAGGGCGCAGAGTAATCCATCAAATGTGAAAATCCATCAAATCCATCAAAAGTGAAATGGTAATTCTGTATCAGAATCCACATCAATACTTTCGTCACCCATTTCGGCGACGGCATTGATACGCAACTTTCTCTCGCTCTCAGCTAACGGTGCCATTATGACATCTGCGTAGCAGCATGCACGGCCGGTGTTCTGTCGAGATCTGCGTCTCATCGCATAAATCGACAGTTCTGCATCCCGACAATATTGCGCATGTGCAGTTGCGCGGGGGCTGGCCTCTTGACAGGAATGACATCTTGTCAGAACACCGGTCAAGGCGTGGAGTAATACATCCAAATGTGAAAAGGTTGAATATTTTGCCACCGTTACCCCGATATTATACGGTCTGAAATCTCATATGATTAACCAAACAGATTTGCGGAAAAAATGTAATTGGATTAGAATACGAAATATGATACTGGGAAATCATTTTGCTCAGATCTGCTGCATCAAGTTCAACAGATTTTTCACGAGTTTTTCTTATATGCCCCATTTAAATGTTGTGAGATACAAGTGTGGATAGTGTATATTGTTTTGGACAACAATCTGGAGTGGATGGACTGGGGGTGCACCAGTACACCATCAAGATATCAAGACTGTTCAGATCATGGTTCATTACTGTTCATACTACATGTTAACATATAACAAAAGACTTTCACCAAGTTTAAAAGACATCCTGAATAACCTAAAATCAATAAATCTATCTAAGCAGCAGAAAGTACAACCACATTACACCCATTTTGGCATCCCTTCACTGGCTTCCTGTCCCAGTGAGATCAGATTTTAAGGTTCTGCTACTAAACTATAAAATTATTCATGGACTGGCACCTCCCTACCTAGCTGACCTAATTAAACCTTACGTACCGGCTTTACGTTCTCAGGGTGCAGGACTACTTTGTGTCCCTAAGGTGAATAAGAAGTCTGCGGGTCACAGAGCTTTCTCTTATCATCCCCCTGTTCTGTGGAATGATCTCCCTGCGTCAATAAAACAGCCAGATTCTGTGGAGACTTTCAAGTCCAGACTTTAGACGCACTTATTTTCCCTTTCATATGGCTAGCATACTGGCATAGTATGTTACTATGCTTTTTACTCTTTTAATTAATTTTATTAGTAATTGGAGCGGGCCGCAGCCTCAACTTTACCTAAATTCTGGGTCTTTTAGTGAGGTTTAGGGCGAGTGGCCAGCGATCACCTTAGTATTCTGTTTTTTTGTTGCTCAATGCTGACAAATTACACTATTTTTTGTTTTTCTGATGCTTGATTCTGCTTTTTTCTTTTCTCTCTGTTTGAGATGTGGTTCCATCGAGAGATGGGTGTGGCATCTGTTCCGGAAACCATCCTGTGCACCTTAGTATTTCTTCTGTTTTTCCTGTTGTTTAATGCTGGCAAATTCTACAGTATTTCTTGTCTTTCTGATGCCTGATTCTATTTTTTCTCTCTGTTAAAGGTGCAGCTCCATCCAGAGATGGGAGTTGTATTCGTGTTGGCGATCCTCCTGTCCTGTGCGCCAACAGCATTTCTTGTACATTCGTCCGTGAATTGTTCTGTGAATTGTTCTGTAATTTATCTTTGTAGCATGGCCCAAGCAGAGGGTCACCCCTTTGAGTCTGGTCTGCTTGAGGTTTCTTCCTCAGAGGGAGTTTTTCCTTACCACTGTTGCTCTGGGGGTTGGTAAGGTTAGACCTTACCTGTGTGAAGCGCTTTGAGGCAACTCTGTTGTGATTTGGCGCTGTATAAATGAAAATAAATTGAAATATCTATCTATCTATCTATCTATCTATCTATCTATCTATCTATCTATCTATCTATCTATCTATCTATCTATCTATCTATCTATCTATCTATCTATCTATCTATCTATCTATCTATCTATCTATCTATCTATCACTCACCAGCCACTTTATTAAGTACACCTGTTCAATTGCTTGTTAACACAAATAACTAATCAGCCAATTACATGGCAGCAACTCAATACATTTAGATGTTTAGAGGTGGTGAAGATGACTTTCTGAAGTTCAAACTGAGCATCAGAATGGGGAAGAAAGGGGATTTAAGTGACTTTGATTGTGACATGGTTGTTGGTGCCTGATGGGCTGGTGTGAGTATTTCAGAAACTGCTGAGTTCAATATTTACTATTTACTCACTGGGTTTTCATTGGTATACAGGCTTTTCCAAAGCCTAAGAAAAAAGGATTTATTGCAAAGAATGCAATTGTAAAAGTTGAGTACAACACTCACAGTTTTAGGTGCTAATATGACTATAAATATTATATGACTAGAGTTGTAAAAACTGAATGTAACCTTTAATATCCATTTTGAAGACACCTGGTGAAAAGGTGTATAACACAAATCCATTAAATTAACTTCATGCCATGAAGCTATATTTTCACTTCCATAGAGGCAACAGTAAGCATGTGAACGGCCCTGATGGATGTTTAATTCTGTGCAGAGCAGGAGCAGGACCAGAGTGGCAGGCGGAGGTGTGGATATTGACCAACACCAGACCACAGATAAAAGAGTCCAGCCTGTCGGCTGTCCTTCATTAGGACTTGTCCGGGATGCAGCTGGATGTACTTACCTTTAATAGTGCTGATAATTAGCCCTGCCATTCTATATTCTACCCACATAAACACACTGCCACTCACACGCACACACAGCGCAGTTTATTACTTGGAAGGGAATCATTATCAGGGATAATTTGAAAGCAATTTTGAGGCTCACCTATTACCTCTGTTTTGGTTCCTCCTGGTCATTAGTGGAGCTGTCAGGAAGATTGAATATTACACATTTAGAGGGGGGTCCCTGACTCCAGGTGTCAAGAGAGGTTAGGAAGAGCAAATGCAATGACAGAACATCACACATAAAGCCGCGGCCTGTCCCCTGCGCATACGTTTGTTTTTTTCTTGCTGAAAAATGAGTTTGGTTAGTAATTTTGATGGTTTGTGTATTTATGACCGGCAGGATGATTCAGACCGGGATAATCCTGTTCTGGGCAAGTCTCATCCAGTTGTGCGAGAAATGCGTAAGGAAGAGAAACAAGGCAAGGAATAATTATTTTTCAGGAGATGCGCTGAAGAGGATGTGGAATACCAATAAAGGCCCCAATTATGAACATGAGGCATGTCCATTGTCTGTGGAAGACTTCCTCTTTGCCAGATTAATTATGGAGCTGCCTTTTACCTGCTGGTTTTATTAAACCTTTTCATGTCTCAACTTCCATCTAGTCTTTGAGCATTAATATGCAGATCAAAAAAAAAAAAAGGACAGATAGATTTTTCTCTGGCAAACAGGGAGGTCATGCTTCATATTAGCATATTACTAATCTACATAAAATTGCTCCAAAGACATCGTCTTGTTAGCATCACAGCTCTGGGTGCAATTTCACTTCGACTCAACTATGAAAAGGTTGAGCGAGCTTGTTATTGTAAATGTAACACTATTAACTTTACATTGGAACATTCCATGCTATACGCTTGTATATATTAGCTTATTATGGTGGTGTGTTCACGGTTTGTGATTTACAGCTCGTGCAGATATCAGATGGTTCAAAGTATTAAAAGTAAAACTGAAAGACATGCAGGGACATCTGCGCCAGTTTGCGGAGCCTTGTTGGGAGACATGAGTGAAACAGGCAGCGCTAACCCCGTGAATAATCTCCCGGAGTGTTGTTGATATTTACGAGCTGAATGCAAATGCCATCGCCTCTACGGATCATCTTTTCTCCCCTCATGCCTGCTGTGGTTCGTCTGTTTTGTATTCTCTCAACACTGTAAGGTAAAGCCAGAGAAAATTAAATCATGAAATCATTAGTGAGAAAGGTCAGAGCATAAATATTTCATAATCTGATATTTTCTATGTAAGACTGAGTTTATGCATAGTAAGGTTGTATAAGTACAGAAATTTCAGGCCCTAGTGTAGCTTTTTGTTGATGGCAGAAACCATCACTGGAAAATTCCGCTGCACGTCCAGAGTGTGACCACTGAGTTTGGACAATGAGCAATGAAAAAGTGAAACGACTGCAACTTTTGGTGGAGAATTTGGACCAGCTGTCCTGCATAAGTTAATCCTTTTTACCACTTCACGCGGATCAATAAAGGTGCCATACCTGCTGGTCCAGCTAATAAAATGGCCGGGTAACCCAAGTCTTGGCGGTGCGTCCTGCAGAGCTGAGGCCCACTAGTCTGCGCGCTCTGGCCCTCCACACCCTTCCATTTCTTAATGATCAGGATTAGAGTGGCCGGGGGCCTCTACTGTAGGAGGAAGCAGCTGCTTCCATGCTCATTATAACCTCACAGCTCCATAGAGTGGTAACAGCTGGAACACACGTTTCAGAGGGAGCGAGCTGGGATTCTATGAAGATCTCATGTGGCAATAAGCATTCCACAATCGCCAGTGAGCCATGACATCGCATGACAAGCAGACTGACTGATGCATTAACTGAGTTATTTGAAAAGGTGTTGTCTAATTTGGTGTTATGACACCCACACGATCTGGAAGTGTGTCAGAATAACTATGGATCACTTTCATCATAACCCAACCTTGTTTGATGGATTTGATTTATACTGTCACTTCATCGAGTGATTTAATCATCATAGTAAATGTTATCAGCACCAAAGTTTATCTGCTGGTGATTGTCACAACATGATGAGGTGAGCTAATGAAAGCAATGGTGGAGTAGAATGATAAGACTTCTGCAGTCAGTGTCAAATAATACTTTAATGGCTTGATTGTCCTTTGCATTTATAATGGGACCGGGTTTGTCTGCAGTGGTTTGATAAAGTGGTACAATGTCCAATATTGCCAACTGCTACATGTAAAACCTGAGCTGAAAAACAGTAGTAATATAAATGCAGCGACAGCAGCAGGGATCAGTTTGGCATATAGGTATTAACACTATACCATGTCTCAAGGACTTGCTCTGCCTTATGTCTTTAATTTAGTTGTCAAATTATGAGCAAAATAGAAATTCCTCTACGGTGCATCCACTAAGTATTCACAGCGCTTCACCTTTTCCACATTTTGTTATTGAAATTCAACACACAATACCCCATAAGTTTTTTTTTGAGATTTTTGCAAATTTATTAAAAACAATGTGAAAAATTTTTTTTTTAGATTTTTGCAAATTTATTAAAAACAACAACAACAACAACAACAAAAAAAAATCTAAGAAATCACATGGTCATAAGTATTCACAGTCTTTGCCATGAAACTCAAAATTGAGCTCAGGTCCATCCTGTTTCCACTGATCATCCTTGAGATGTTTCTAGAGCTTAACTGGAGTCTGCCTGTGTCTAAGTTCAGTTGATTGGACATATAAGGTCCCACAGTTGACAGTGCAGGTCAGAGCACAAACCAAGCATGTAGTCAAAGGAATTGTCTGTAGACCTCTGAGACAGGATTGTCTTGAGGCACAAATCTGAGGAAGGGTACAGAAACATTTCTGCTGCTTTGAAGGTCCCAATGAGCACAGCGGCCTACATCATCCATAAATGGAAGAAGTTCAGATCCACCAGGACTCTTCCTAGAGCTGGCTGCTGTGGGGATGCTTTTCAGTGGCAGGAACTGGGAGACTAGTCAGGATTGAGGGAAAGATGAATGCAGCAATGTACACAGACATCCTGGATGAAAATCTGCTCCAGAGCGCTCTTGACCTCAGACTGGGGAGACTGTTCATCTTTCAGCAGGACAATCACCCTAAGCACACAGCCAAGATATCAACGGAGTGGCTTCAGGACAACTCTGAGTGGCCCAGCCAGAGCCCAGACCTGAATCTGATTGAACATCTCTGGAGAGATCTAAAAATGGCTGTGCACTGATGCTCCCCATCCAACCTGATGGAGCTTGAGCAGTTCTGCAAAAAGGAATGGGCAAAACTGTCCAAAGATAGTTGCACCAAGCTTGTGGCATCATATTCAAGACTTGAGGCTGTTAACTACTGCCAAAGGTGCATCAACAAAGTACTGAGCAAAGGGTGTGAACACTTAAGTATGTGTGATTTCTTATTTTTTTTAATTTTTAATAAATTTTCAACAATTAAAAAATAAAAACGTTTTTCATGTTGGCGTTATTGCTTGCTGTGAGTAGATTTTGTGGGAAAAACAATGACTTTACTCCATTTTGGAATAAGGCTGTAACATAACAAAACATGGAAGCGCTGTGAAGGGAGGTCATGCTTCATATTAGCATATTACTAATCTACATAAAATTGCTTTGTCAAAAAATGAAATACTTACATGCCAGTGATAAAAACAGCATAATTCCCCTCCAGTTCCAAGTACCCACTTTGGAAAGAAAGCAGATTTTAGGCTTCAGATACTCAGACACCTTGTGTTTCTATTTGCTCCAATAAGGTTTTGCTTTCTAAAAATGCATGCAAATCCACGTTTTTGACCTTTGACCCAATCACATTACCTTCTCACTGTATCTGAGGCTATAGAGCTATTTCCTCACAACCAAATGGTCAAAAATATTTAACTTTTGGTACTGTTGAAATGGCTTTTTTTGTACCTCAGTAACCACTGAGAGTAGACAGTGGGTTTGGGAGTTAAAAAACTCAAGGACCTCAATGTTCTATTTAGACCAATTAAACATATTTCCCGAAAATGGCCAGAAATGCCGATTTTGACATTTGGCCTCAATATAATGGCCAATCCCTGTATCTAAGTGACCACAGAAAGCCCACATTAGTACTTTTCTCCAATTAGCCTTTCTTTTTCCCTGAAAATGACTGAAAATGTTCTGGTTTTCCTGATGAAATGGCCCCTTGCTGTATTTCATTAACAGGTCAATAAAGCTGTTTCACTGAACACAGTGATATAGCCTTGTGTATTTTCCATCTCATGGTGATGTAATGTATGTGACACTAAAAACAATATGCAAGCAGTCCAAAAATCCACTTTGGGGTCAGCTTGTGACATAGCAGGTTGTGCACCATAGAAGGAATTTATCTGGTTTAACATTCACACTCAAATTTTCTTAAATGTCTGTAGAAATTGAGTTTGCTCCCATTTAAGTTCTCTAAGAGGTCCATTTTCTCACTGCCAGAAGCATCACAACCCTCCTGCTGAGAGAATGTGAAATATCCCTGCCGGCTGGCAAGGCCAAGGCCGGGGGCTGAGGCGCGACAGACTCTGTAAATTACCCAACACCTCGCCTTCTGTAATTCTCCACTAATTGTCTGGAAGGCTCTGCATTCAGGTGTGGAATATTACTGACCGAGTGGTGTACTGAAATTCCACTGCTATGCTCCCCGGGGTCACATTCACAACATCCAGCTCTGCAGAGCTGGGAATCCAGAGTTTAGCCTTCTGCATGAGGTAATGAAGAGCCGAACGCATCCGCGGGAGATTCTCCTCCACTGCACGGAGGCAGTGGCACCTTTGGGCCTATTATCGCTGCATCGCTGTGACAGGTACAGACATTTCACAGGCAGACAGCCTGAACTTTCATTACAGGGCACCTCGGAGGAGGCGCAGGAATCATAACAAGGACTTTTATGTTCCTGCATTCGTTCTATCACGGCTGACACTGCGCTCGGTAAAGGGATAAAAGAACAAAATGAAACGGGGGCAACAGAAAAAAAAAAACAGATGCAAAAAGAAACTATCAAAACGAAAAGAGAAGGTAAGAACACCAGAAAAGAGCTGGTTTTGCATGATAAAGTAGCACATAACAAAAGCTCCACAGCAGGCTCAAATCAACTCCATAGTGCACCTCCTTTCCATTGTTCCCATACTTTTCCAATGTATGGGCACCATGTGGGTACGCATACATTCTATAGCACAAACTCCCTTATGATGGCTAATGAAGTTGACGCAGGGCTTTCTGCTATTCACAACTTGAGGCTTGAGTTACTTTGTCGGGCTGATGTAAGCAGGCAAACTGTGATTCCACCGATCAAGCCCTGAAACGGCTGTCCCCCTCTGTGGGAATCTTCTGACTACGCCTGCCTTTGATTTCCAAAACCCCATCTCTGTTTCCTACATCAACCCCCTAACAGTTTACAGCAGATCCTTGGCTCCTCGGTGTGGATGTTCCTCACAGCTGTGAAAGAGAAAGACACAGAAAAAGCGAGAAAGGCGAGGCTAAGCTAAAGCTCATTATGCCGCTTGCTTACAGGCGTTTTGTGGATATTCTATTAGCCATATCTAAAGTGTAATTGTACCATGGGGTGGGGGGTGGGGGGGGTGTTGTCGGGGTGCCAAGCTTTCTTTCGGCGACTAGCGAAGTGTGGTAATCTCACACACCATCTCATTACAGTTTAAACCCCCAGCAGCTGCTCGCATTAGACTTTTATTACACGCTGCCGCTCACAGCTGTGCTGGCATAGCCCAGAACAGGATGGTGAGAGATGGGAACAAAGACAGACAAACACAAGGATTCCAGTGCAACATTTGGCTCCCATCAAAAAGTGGAAATATCGAAGCAGAGCGTTGTAATGACCCTAACAGCCTCTCAGTGTGATAACTCTGCGCCCGCTATCCCAGACCCTAAACCCAGGCCAAGGACAGTCACACAGATGGGCCAAGTCAAACCACGTCAGATTGGGATTCAATCAAAACTGCCAGAATAGTGGTCATGCAAAGGCATCACGCAGTGACGGCTTTCACAGACATTTGCCTCATTCTGAGCACAGCATGGGGCCTTGGTATTCTTTCTCTTAGTTTTCAGGAAACTGTAAAAGCATTTGTGTTGCTTTTACACTCGTGGACATAAATTAACTCACAGCTTAGCAAAAAACTTCCAAACTCTGTTTACCCCTGCTTGGCAGATTCTGTTTTACCAAAGAATGTTTGTGTTCAGTGAGAATGTCTACTTTATTTGCACAAAAACTGTTAGACTGATAGACTGCACTGGCGTCTATTCACTGTCTTCCTGTGAATGTAGGACCGAGACTTAGGAGGTTCTATATGGTTATATACCCTCTTATTTTACAGAATGTATCACGCGTTATATGGCCTCTCCTGCCCTGTGGTCTCAGGACGCAGGCTTAATTTGTGATCCTCAGATTAAGAAGAAGTCAATGGGTTGGAGAGCTTTTACTTGTCATGCTCCTACTTTGTGTAACAGTCTACCTGAACATCCACTTCTGTTTAAGCTGTTACAGCACAAGTCTAAGAACATATTTGTTTTGTATTCCTTACAAATTGTAAAGGACTTTAAATTATTTTAACTAAATATTGTTCAGTTTATATATATACGAGGTCTATTAGAAAAGAAACCGACAGTTTTATAAAAAAAAAAACTATATGGATTTCAATCACGTGCGATTACACCAGACATGCTTGAACCCTCGTGCGCATGCGTGAGTATTTTCACGCGTCAGTGACGTCATTCGCCTGTGGGCAGGCTTTGACTGAGCACTGGTCCAGCCCTCTGGGCTGAAATCATTTGTCTGAGACGCTGCTGGAGACGGCGCGCGTTGCTTTATCAACATTTTTTCAGGACCTGTGAGGGATATCTGAGTGGACACTATTCGAGAAATTCTGCTGGTTTTCGGTGAAAAGTTTAACGGCTGATGAGAGGTTGTGGAGTTTCTTTCGCTTTAAGGACAGCTCACAAAGCGGATCGGCGCAGTGCGGTCGGAGGTGGCATCCGTCTGGCTGTTTCGAGCTGAAAACATCCTAATTTAAGGCTCTGTTTACCCAGGACGTCGTCAGAGAACAGAGAAGTTTCAGAAAAAGTCGGCATGAGGAGTTTATGTGGACATTCCACTGTTAAAGGAGATTTTGTAATGAAACAACGTGCGGGCAAATTTGCCGAGTTGGTTCCGTGACGACGACGCAAATCCGTCTGCGCTGCGACAGGAAAAACACCTCCGTGTTGAAAACCATTTGTAAAATTCAGGCGGCTTTTGATGGCTTTCAACAAGTGAGTATCTGAGAAATTGTTTAACAGCTGGGCATGTTCCAACTTGTCCGTTAAGGTTTCCAACGGAGGTGTTTTTCCTGTCGCGACCCCCCGCGGTCGGGTCCAGCCCAACATGCGAATCTGCCCGCACGTTCTTTCATTACAAAATCTCCTTTAACAGTGGAATGTCCGCATAAACTCCTCATGCCGACTTCTTCTGAAACTTCTCTGTTCTCTGACGACGACCTGGGTGAACAGAGCCTGAAATGTGGAAGTTTTCAGCTTGAAACAGTGAGACGACGACGCCTCGGAGCGCAGATCGCCATCAGGCGCCGTGGGCCGTCCTTAAAGCAACACTTACAGACTAAAATCTCTCATCAGCCATTAAAATTTTTACCGAAAACCAGCTGAATTTATCGAATGGTGTCCACTCAGTTGTGCCTTACAGTTTTTGAAAAAAATTTTATCAAACAAAGCAGCAGTCTCTGAGCCATTCCTAAACAATGAAAAAATTGACGAGAGGGTGGGTGACTCCTCACTCAAAGACTGCCCACAGGCGAATGACGTAACCAACAGGCGTGAAAAAACTCTCGCATGCCCACGAGGGTTCAAGCATGTCTGATGTAATCACACGTGATTCAAATCCATATGTTTTTTGAAAAAAATAATAAGGTCGGATACTTTTATAACAGACCTCGTAGAGTAAACAAAACACAATTAAACATCCATCACAGCAAAGTATTTTTAATTTTGTGTACTGATGTTGGCAAAATTCACTGACATTGTTTGTGATGTTTGGCCTTTTTACCCTAAATATCTGGATAACTGCCTCCTCCCAATACAGCACAACACACAAGTTACATTAAGAAAATGGATTAAATGATATCATATTTGAAAGTTCTCATGTTATCACCAGTAATAATATGTATGATGCTGCTGCACTGAATATGGGGTTCCTCAAGGTTCTGGTTTTGGTCATTTTCTATCTGTGCTGCCACTGGTTCTTTTAATAAAATGTTTTAATATATCTTGTCACTTTATTGTTGACAACATGCAGCTGTACTCACCTATAAAATATCAAACACTTATCCCTCTAAAATCAGTCAATCAAAAAAAAAAACAAACAAACAAACAAACAAACAACCCAAAAAAAATTAGGTATCACATCTGAGAAGAGATTCATTTCATTCTTTGTTCAAGTGCTGAGCAATTAAGAAAATCATTGCTTGTTGGATGTGTGTTGAATTTTATAATATTTATATTTGCAGGATGTCAAATTCTAGATGAAGGTGAAAGAAGACTGTAGATTTGCTGACTTTACCACATTTAATGAAAAAAAATCAACATGGACTTACTTCCCCTCACTTTGGCATTCTGATGAGTTTACCATCTTGCTTTCAGGCCCTTTCCTGCTTAACATCATTCTTTGAACTCTGTCAAGCATAGTATGTCTGAAAATGTGTTTAAAATAAGTATGGTATTTGAAATACAAAATAGTATTTGTCTTTGATGGAGGTTTCAAAATTGGATTGTAATTTATATGTAGATCCTTTGGTTTTCTGCATTTCTGTGTTTTAAAACTACTGAAAGTGCTTTCCATCAGTGAGGTCTTAGCGAACTTAAATGCACAAGCAAAGAATACATTATTTTTTCATCATTACTAGAATATTTGATATAAATAAAAAGCATGTTGGTCAGGTCTGTGAAATGTCTCATATAGTAAAAAAATATTGAATGTGTCTTTATATCAGCTTCAGAGTACTGAGAAGAGGAACACTGCAGTTCTCAATCACAGTCTATTTTAGCATTTAATGATGCATCTTTTGAATAAGCGTGTCAGTAAACTATAAGGTCTAATTAGATTTTGTAGACAAGTATTTTTAAAATACAAAAAAATGTTTTGATATATTTTATGGTGAAGATACTTTGTAGTATATTATGATAGACTTGCAATTTGGATATCTTGTGAATTAGACTATATTTTGGTGCATTTTTTAAAATAATCTCTGTTTAGCCAATTTCCACTATTTACATACGAGGTCTGTCCGTAAAGTATAGGTCCTTTTTATTTTTTTCAAAAACTATATGGATTTCATTCATATGTTTTTACGTCAGACATGCTTGAACCCTCGTGCGCATGCGTGAGTTTTTCCATGCCTGTCGGTGATGTCATTCGCCTGTGAGCACTCCTTGTGGGAGGAGTCGTCCAGCCCCTCGTCGGAATTCCTTTGTCTGAGAAGTTGCTGAGAGACTGGCGCTTTGTTTGATCAAAATTTTTTCTAAACCTGTGAGACACATCGAAGTGGACATGGTTCGAAAAATTAAGCTGGTCTTCAGTGAAAATTTTAACAGCTGATGAGAGATTTTGAGGTGATACTGTCGCTTTAAGGACTTTTCACGGTGTGAGATGTCGCGCAGCGCTCTCAGGCGCCGTCATCAGCCTGTTTCAAGCTTAAAACCTCCACATTTCAGGCTCTATTGATCCAGGACATCGTGAGAGAACAGAGAAGTTTCAGAAGAAGTCGGTTTCAGCATTTTATCCGGATATTCCACTGTTAAAGGAGATTTTTTTAATGAAAGACGTGCGGGCGGATTGCAGCGTCGGCTCGCAGCCGCCGCGACGCTCCGCCACAGGAAAAACACCTCTGTTGGAAGCCTTGAGGACACGTTGGAACATCTCCAGCTGATAAACAATTTCTCATATACTCACTCCACTGAAAGCCATCAAAAGCCAACTGGATTTTACAAATGGTTATCAACACGGAGGTGTTTTCCTGTGCCGCCGCGCCACGTCGGCTGCGTCCCGACGCGCGGACCCGTCCGCACGTCTTTCATTAAAAAAATCTCCTTTAACAGTGTAATATCCGGATAAAATGCTGAAACCGACTTCTTCTGAAACTTCTCTGTTCTCTCACGACGTCCTGGATCAATAGAGCCTGAAATGTGGAGGTTTTAAGCTTGAAACAGGCTGATGACGCTGCCTGAGAGCGCTGCACGACGTCTCGCACCGTGAAAAGTCCTTAAAGCGACAGAATCACTTCAAAATCTCTCATCAGCTGTTAAAATTTTCACTGAAAACCAGCTTAATTTTTCAAACCATGTCCACTTCGATGTGTCTCACAGGTTTAGAAAAAATTTTGATCAAACAAAGCGCCAGTCTCTCAGCAACTTCTCAGACAAAGGAATTCCGACGAGGGGCTGGACGACTCCTCCCACAAGGAGTGCTCACAGGCGAATGACGTCACCGACAGGCATGGAAAAACTCACGCATGCGCACGAGGGTGCAAGCATGTCTGACGTAAAAACATATGAATGAAATCCATATAGTTTTTGAAAAAAAATAAAAAGGACCTATACTTTACGGACAGCCCTCGTACATTAAATGCTTTTTAAAGCCCATTGTTAATTATTAGATTTCTCATAATTAGAAAACACTGAGATATGACAAAAGTTACAGGCTGTATTTGCAACAAATTTCTTTTGCTTTTAACAAAAGACTAAACATGGAACTAGTGTGTTGCCTGTGGTTCTTGATTGGGTAGTGTTTACGTAGATAAATTACATTTTTCAAGGGTGGTAATAAATTATTCATAAGTTTCTATAATGATTTTATCTAAAAGTGCAGGAAATTAAAATGAGAAAGTTTTGTGATTAATTGTATTTATTATTTGACACATTTAGTTGATGTCATGTTTTATAAGTGGCAAGGTTGAGATATCTCCTTTGTTCAGAACTTGTCTGGTTACCAGGGACTGATTAATGGTGATATCAATGTTCATTGTTCACTGTTGTTACCTCAGCTCCCTAATTTCCCCAAAAATTTTGACCCAAAATACATAAGCATACAAACCAGCTCTCCCCAGTTTCTCTGAGAAAGTTACACACACGTACACAGACACCACTTTGTTTTTAACATATAGATAACAACATAAAAATTGTAAGACTGTGGATTTCTTAGTAGAAACAGGTTTCCACATTATTGTTTCCACATTATTCATCAGTGCTGCACAATTCAGCTAAACAGCTAACAGCTAATTAGCGAAGTTCAGTTTTTGTTTTGGTTTTGTTTTGTGTTTTATTTTTGTGTGTGTAGCAGATTACCTTTTCAGCTAACTTTGAAAATCTTTACAGGACCAATTAACAAAATTGAGTTCTGCTCAGTGACTTCAGCAAACCTTTTTTTGTAAAAGTTTTTAAATTGCCTAACACCTTTTTAAATCCTAAAATCACATTTTTTTTTTCCCGTTAGCACTTATATACAAATCAGTAAGCAAAAGTGACACAATGCACAAAGACAATAAAGATGCCTCAAGAAGCATAGGTTCAAGCCAGAAAAGTGCATTAATTACATTAATGAAATAGTTTTCATGTGTATTTTTATTTTTTAGTATTTCTTATTTAATACTTTCTCCACTGCAAATAAACTATCTTCAGTGGCAAGTACTGTTTATTTAAATGTATATGTACATCTTAATAATCATCTGCTCATTGCATGAACCTTTTTGGAAACTTCCATGTTTACATTTCAACATATTAAAATTTCAGCTTTTTAGGTCTGTTTATTGGGGTCTAAAAGGCAAAAATCCAGGCTAAAGCTAAAATCATATCATTAAAGCTAGTAGAGCTTTAGCCAAATGTTTTAGCTGTTTATTTGGTTTAGTATTATCATAGTTAACTTTTCAGTTAGCGGATATTGAAGCTAATGTTTAGGTTAGCTTTGCTGCTATGCTGTTATTCATACTACAGACACACACATGGAATTATCTTGGGCATAATCTTCAAAACCAACTGTAAATATGAGGAAATCTGTTTTTTGTGTAGCACCAAAAGCAGATTGTTATCAGCTTCACAGCTTGTACAACTGTTCGTTCACATTATTCAGGGTTTTCATGTATCCCATAATTCTTTGCGTGCCAGAGAGTTGCTGCAGTCAAAACAATATAGAGAATCCACATGATGACAATTGTAAATGAATATTATACTACAAAAATGTAATTTTTTATGCTTTTCATCACATTAGTAAGAGATTGCGTGCATGATACCCTGAAAACTTAAATTATAACAAATAATCCGTGTTTGCTACGTTTAATATGTGTGGAATTTAATAAGAGCAAACCGAATTTCAGACATATTATATATATTAGTCTGGAACAAAGAGGACAAACAGTGTTGTAAAGGACAATATTCAAGACGTTAAAGAGCAAACTTCACTTTCCCCCAGAACGACATGATCAGGAGGCGATTGTAGCTCACAGCAGCTCCCATTGAAAATAATGGAGAGACAGCCTGTGATTCTCGCATGTTTACATAAAACAAACACAATAACGTCTATAAACCCAGAGAATATATTCACGAGAGTTTTAGGCACAATATAAAAATAGATTTATGTTGCGATGTTAATGGTGTTGTCCGTGTGCAGCGGTTAAAGTGCAGCGTGATCAGAACGTCTCAATGCAGTTCTCAATGGTACTGAGATCTCGCAGCGCGGCGACCTCTCTGAGGTTTTGCGGGATTTGAAACCTGAAAAGCCTCAATTATGTGCACTGCCCTCATTATGTACATGCACGCACCTACTGTACGTGTGTGAGATTGTGTGCTCGTTTGCCCGTACGTCTCACCTTGACTTCTGCGTGACTATAGCATACTTTCAAAGGACGTTGGGACACGAAGCCCAGCTGGGGTGGGAGATGAGGCACAGCTGGGGATAATTAAACCCAGCACTGTCTCTACGCTGAGCAGCCAGGCTGGCCCCGCGTCCCCCAGACAGAGCAGCATGGAACTGACTGCACAACACTCTCTGTTAACTGTGTTCTTGGATCAGAGGAACGGCACCAATCCGACAGCGACTCAGCAGTGGAAACATGTCTGGATGAAAACCCAAACACACAGCTTGACTTGGTTGTTATTTCCTAAATTAACACTACTTTGTAATGCCACTCATCCCCTCTCGTCTGCACGTTGCAGTGGTAGACATTGTTCTAGTGGAGGCATCTGACAAGATAATTGGCCGGCACGCTGATAACACGAAGGTTAACTGTGTTGGACCCTGCCAAGTTTACCAGGTCTAGATTTGCTTTGGCTCTGTGTGGAGTGTGGAATGTGGCCATATCACAGCCAGGGCTTGCCCACATCAAGCTGCGGCTGGGGTTTGTCTCATTTGAGGAATGTTTTTTCCTGTTTCTCCTCCAAAAAGCCTGATTAATTTACTGTGGCACTGCTCTCTGCCTCTGCTGAGTTGGTTCAGTATCACTGGAAATGAGAAGGTTTACTTTGGATGTTGTATTAGAAAAGTGAAACCCTCTCCGGATTGTTCAAATATCTCTTAAAAAACCTGTGCGGCGTGCCAACTTAAACAGTTTTAGACCGAATGAACTGACCTGTCCTGCATTTAAAGACCCTATACTTGGTGTGCTGATAAAACAGCCCTTTCCAAGAACCATCAAACTCCTCACCGTTGCCAGATCTGTCAAGGTGAATGACCTGGTGTGCAAAATTGTAATGTGATGAATTGGGAAAAGCCAGGGAGGCTGGCTGCGCCTGCGGTTATCTGCATGGTCTGCACTGTCGAATAAGTTAGACATCTGATTTGAAAGCCATTGTGTCGGCTCATTAATGATGCTGTTAATGGCGTCCTCCATCACACAGGAATCACTATGTTGTCGCACAAGCAGTCAATACAGGCAGCATTTCACCGGCGTTATTAAGTTACACTTTACTGGTCTGTAAAATTTGACTGCAGACATTTTATTTGCCACTTCCTGATAGCTGTGCTTGAAATATGGGCAACACCGAGCATGTAGGGGCATCTATCTCTTCAGTGTGAGCTTATCTTACAGTCTCACTGGGCTGTAAATAATGCCTGAACCACAAGTGGGCCACTCACTCCGCGGCAGTTTTCACTTGTGTCATCTTCACCATAGGAAAGCGCGAGCAAGACCAATCAGAGGTCATTAGCTGTGATTATGTCTCTCTGATTACGGCCTCACTGGGTGGTCACAATGTGTAATGTCTCTTCATCACAGTGTATCCATTACAGTAAAGTGCAGTGAAGACAGCACTTCACTTTTTCCACATTTTATGTTACAGACTTGTTCCAAAATGAGTAAATTAATTTTTTCCCTCGAAAATTCTACTCACAACACCCCATAATGACAACATGAAGGAAGTTTTTTAATTCATACAAATTCACTAAAAATAAATAACTAAGAAATCACATGGACGTAAGTATTCACACCATTTGCTCAATACTTTGTTGATGCACCTTTGACAGCAATTACGGCCTTGTGTCTTCTTGAATATGATGCCACAAGCTTGGCACACCTGTCTTTGGACAGTTTTGCCCATTCTTCTTTTCAGCACCTCTCAAGCTCCATCATGTTGGATGGGGAGCATCCCTCCACAATCGCTTGAGGACATTCACAGAGAAGCCTGAAGCCACTCCTTTGATATCTTGGCTGTGTGCTTAGGGTCTTTGTCCTGCTGAAAGATGGACAGTTCTGCCCCAGTCTGAGGTCAAGAGCACTCTGGAGCAGGTTTTCATCCAGGATGTCTCTGTACATTGCTGTATTCATCTTTCCCTCAATCCTGACTAGTCTCCCAGTTCCTGCTAGTGAAAAACATCTCCACAGCATGATGCTGCCACCACCATACTTCACTATAGGGATGGTGCCTGGTTTCCTCCAAACATGACACCTGGCATTCACACCAAAGAGTTCAATCTTTGTCTCATCAGACCAAATAATTTTGTTTCTCATGGTTTGAGAGTCCTTCGGGTGCCTTTTGGTAAACTCCAGGTGGGCTACCATGTGCCTTTTACTAAGGAGTGACTTCCATCTGGCCACTCTACCATACAGGCCTGATTGGTGAATTGCTGCAGAGATGGTTGTCTTTCTGGAAGGTTCTCCTCTCTCCACAGAGGAATGCTGGAGCTCTGACAGAGTGACCATTGGGTTCTTGGTCACCTCCCTGACGAAGGCCCTTCTCCCCACTTGCTCAGTTTAGACGTGTGTGAAGCTCTAGGAAGAGTCCTGGTGGATCTGAATTTCTTTGAGTTTATGGCACCATAATCACCAGCTGATTTTGCATCATCAGCTATGTCTACTGTCACCTTTTGTGCTTTATTACATGAACAACTGTGAAATCTATCCTGTGTAATTATTTTACAATATCTATGTACATACTTATACTCACCATATTCTGTTTTTCACATAACCTGTTCACATCAGTATTTATGCAGCCACCAGCAAACATCGCTATATCATTTGTCATCTTTTTTTAATGTAGTTTTTTTATTTTTCTTTACTACTGTCCGACTCTTGCTGCTGCAACAAGTGATTTTCCCTGCTGTGGAGTCAATAAAGCTTATCTTATCTTATCTTATCTTCCATGTACGAATGATGGAGGCCACTGTGCTCATCGGGACCTTCAAAGCAGCAGAAATGTTTCTATACCCTTCCCCAGACAGTGATACCAGTAAGACATTACTTTAGTAATGCATTACTCTAATCTGACCACTTTTTTCAGTAACAAGTAATTTAACGCGTTCATCTTTCCAAATCAGTAATCCAATTAAAGTTACTTCTCCAAGTCACTGTGTGTTACTATTATATTTGTATTGTGAGTCGATCACAGCATTAAAACCGGCCCGTGAGCAGGGGGAGGTCGGGGTTCAGTTACTGCGCACTTCGACCATTTTCAGCAAGCTGTGAGCACAGAGCCGTATTCACTGTGCAGCAGCTCTGAGTTGAAAAGCAGTTGTCTCTCAAAGCATGGTGACGCTCAGAGCTGTGGTTTTACAAAGACATTTTTACCCGTTTTTTTTCTTTAAAACTTTGTGCCCCTGTGTCCCCTTGCTAAAAACTGCTGAACTGTGACGCATTACAAATCAAATACTAACGCTTTTTTTCTACCCAAATGCACCTAGTCTCTTTCTGAGGATGACATGATGTAAAAAACCCTGAAAAAAATCTGGTTGTGTTTTCTGCATTAATAAACGTTATCCATTAACTGCAACTGTAGCAACACTGTCCCCAGATGTGTGCCTTGAGACAGTCTCGGAGGTCTACAGACAATTCCTTTGACTTCATGCTTGGTTTGTGCTCTGACATGTATTGTCAACCGTGGGACCTTATATGTAGACAGGTGTGTGCCTTTCCAAATCATGTCCAATCAACTGAATCTACCCCAGGTGGACTCCAAGTAAGCTGTAAAAACATCTCAAGGATGATCAGTGGAAACAGGATGGACCTTAGCTCAAGCTCAAGCTTTGAGCTTCATGACAAAGGCTGTGAATACTTATTACCATGTGATTTCTTAGATTTTTTGTTGTTGTTTTTAATAAATTTGCAAAAATCTCAAAAAACATTTTTCACATTATCATTGTGGGGTATTGTGTATTGAATTTCGAGGAAAACAACAAATGAATTGAATGTGAAATTGAATGTGATTTCTTAGTTTTTTTTTATTATTTTGCAAAAATCTCGAAAATCTTTTCACATTGTCATTATGGGGTTTTGTGTGTGGGGAAAAAGTGAATTTCATCCATTTTGTAATAAGGCAGTAACATAACAAAATGTGGAAAAAGTGAAGCACTGTGAATATTCTCCAGATGCACTGTAGTGATGAGCCTGACTGCAGCAGATATGAGAGGGAAAAAGCTTCAGGATTTCTGATTCAATCCCAAGGTACAAACACCAGTGGTTTCATCACCAACTCATCAACCTGACCAAGAAAAACAGCTATATCACAGAAACAACATACATATTTTCAAGAGTATAAGTCACAATGGAGTATAAGTCACACTTTTTTTGTGGAGCTCACTTTTTAAGACAGTTTAACAATGGGCAGCAGCTCAGTGCAGCGCATGTGCACACCACAGCATGTGCTGTTACTTAACATAAGGTCTTTCAAATAAAAAATAAGCAAGATGGACAAATAACCATGCGATTGAAGACATATTGTGTTATTTGATGCAGATGAACATGGACTGTGGCAGTCCACTGCTCCTAGTGGTTAGATTGTGTCTAATTGCAATTAGGATTGGTTAAATGCAGAGGACAAATTTCCTTGTATGTATGTATGTATGTGTACAATTACAATAAAGGCTCTTCTTCTTAACTGCTGACACACAGTGGTGGAAACACTATAATAATAAGCCATATGATTTTCTAATGAGCTCTGTAATTGGTAACCTAAACCCCTATCTATCTATCTATCTATCTATCTATCTATCTATCTATCTATCTATCTATCTATCTATCTATCTATCTATCTATCTATCTATCTATCTATCTATCTATCTATCTATCTATCTATCTATCTATCTATCTATCTATCTATCTATCTATCTATCTATCTATCTATCTATCTATCTATCTATCTATCTATCTATCTATCTATCTATCTATCTATCTATCTATCTATCGGTACACACATACTGGTCTGTGATAAAACTAACGTACCTTTTTATTTTTTTCAAAAACTATATGGATTTGAATCACGTGCGATTACATCAGACAACCTTGAACCCTCGTGCGCATGTGTGAGTTTTTTCACGCCTGTCGGTTACGTCATTCGCCTGTGGGCAGGCTTTGAGTGAGGAGTGGTCCACCCCTCCCGTCGGAATTCCTTTGTCTGACTTCTTCCTGAGAGACTGGCGCTTTGCTTGATCAAAATTTTTTCAGAACCTATGAGGCAGATCGAAGTGGACACCATTTGAGAAATTCAGCTGGTTTTCTGTGAAAATTTTAACGGCTGATAAGAGATTATGGACTGTTGCTGTCACTTTAAGGACTGCCCACGGAGCGAGATGTCGTGACGCGCCCTGAGCCGCCGCTGTCTGCCTGTTTCGAGCTGAAAACTTCCAAATTTAAGCCTCTGTTGACCCAGAACGTCGTGAGAGAACAGAGAACTTTCAGAAGAGGTCGGGATCAGCAGTTTATCCGGACATTCCACTGTTAAAGGAGATTTTATTAATGAAAAACGTGCGGACGGGTCCGGGCGTCAGGACACAGTCGGCGCGGTGCGGCGGCACAGGAAAAACACCTCCGTGTTGATAACCATTTGTAAAAACCAGGCGGCTTTTGATGACTTTCAGTTGAGTGAGTATCTGAGAAATTGTTTAACAGCTGGACATGTTCCAACTTGTCCTTAAGGCTTCCAACAGAGGTGTTTTTCCTGTGGCGGCGCCGGCTGCCTGCCGACGCGCGGACCCGTCCGCACTTTCTTTCATTACAAAATCTCCTTTAACAGTGGAATGTCCGGATAAACTGCTGATCCCGACCTCTTCTGAAAGTTCTCTGTTCTGTCACGACATCCTGGGTCAACAGAGGCTTAAATTTGTAAGCTTTCAGCTCGAAACAGGCAGACAGCGGCGGCTCAGGGCGCGTCGTGACGTCCCGCTCCGTGGGCAGTCCTTAAAGCGACAGCAACAGTCCATAATCTCTCATCAGCCGTTAAAATTTTCACAGAAAACCAGCTGAATTTCTCGAATGGTGTCCACTTCGATCTGCCTCACAGTTTTTGAAAACATTTTGATCAAGCAAAGTGCCAGTCTGTCAGGAGGTTCTCAGACAAAGAGATTCCGACGGGAGGGGTGGACCACTCCTCACTCAAAGCCTGCCCACAGGCGAATGACGTAACCGACAGGCGTGAAAAAAACTCTCGCATGCCCACGAGGGTTCAAGCTTGTCTGATGTAATCGCACGTGATTCAAATCCATATAGTTTTTGAAAAAAATAAAAAGGTCCGATACTTTTCTAACAGACCTCGTACACAGCGGGTCAAATAAATTTTGAACATGTCACCACTGTTCTAAGTAAACAGATTTCTATGCTTACATGAAATTTTCACCAGATGACGCAGAGAAAATGTATTGAACATGCTTTTAAAAATTTATTTAATCCTTCATACAAAAGCCTTTGATGGTGGTGACAGCTTCAAGGAGCCTCCTGTATGGAGAAACAGGTCACTGCATTGCTCAGGTGTGAGTTTGGCCAATTCTTCCACACAAATGGTCTTCAAGCTCATTTAAAGTTTTCTGCAAAACATTTAGACAATCCTGTGATATACTGAGAGACTATAGTGTGGTCAGATGAGACCAAAATTTAACACTTTGGATGCCATAATGCACACCATGTTTGGAGGGCAAATGGCACTGCACATCACCCCAAAAACACTAGTGATATTTGGAAGCAGGAACATCATGGTGTGGGGCTGTTTTTCAGTATAGGGCACTAGCAAAATTCTTTTAATGGTAGGAAGGATAAATGTAAAAATGTACTGAGACATTCTTGATTAAAATCTGCAGCCATCTACCAAGATGATAAAATGAAATGAGGGTGGACATTTCAGCAAGACGATGATCCCAAACAGCCAAGGAAACTCCCAATTGCTTTCAAAGAACATAAATAATGCTGCTAGAATGACCCAGCCAACTTGAATCCAATAGAAAATCTATGGAAAGAACTAAAAATCAGAGTTCACAGAACTCCACAGAACCTTTAGTATTTGTAGACTGTGAGGAAGAAAGGGCCAAAACCACACCTGAGCAATGCATGTGACCTGTTTCTCCATACAGGAGGCATCTTGAAGCCGTCATTACCAACAAAGGCTTTTGTACAAAATATAAAATAAATTTCAATAAGCATGTTCAATACTTTTCCCTGTATTACATATTTCATTTCTGTACTTCCATAGGTATTAAAGGCACTGCGCTGCGGTGGTTTGAATCATATTTATCTAATAGATTACAAATTGTTCATGTAAATGGGGAGTCTTCTTCACAGACTAAGGTTAATTATGGAGTTCCACAAGGTTCTGTGCTAGGACCAATTTTATTCACTTTATACATGCTTCCCTTAGGCAGTATTATTAGAAAGCATTGCTTAAATTTTCATTGTTACGCAGATGATGCCCAGCTTTATCTATCCATGAAGCCAGAGGACACACACCAATTAGTTAAACTGCAGGAATGTATTACAGACATAAAGACATGGATGACCTCTAATTTCCTGCTTTTAAATTCAGATAAAACTGAAGTTATTGTACTTGGCCCAACAAATCTTAGAAACATGGTGTCTAACCAGATCCTTACTCTGGATGGCATTACCCTGACCTCCAGTAATACTGTGAGAAATCTTGGAGTCATTTTTGATCAGGATTTTGTCCTTCAATGTGCATATTAAGCAAATATGTAGGACTTCTTTTTTGCATTTGCGCAATATCTCAAAATTAGAAAGGTCTTGTCTCAGAGTGATGCTGAAAAACTAATTCATGCATTTATTTCCTCTAGACTGGACTATTGTAATTCATTATTATCAGGTTGTCCTAAAAGTTCCCTGAAAAGCCTTCAGTTAACTCAAAATGCTGCAGCTAGAGTACTGACGGGGACTAGAAGGAGAGAGCATATCTCACCCATATTGGCCTCTCTTCATTGGCTTCCTGTTAATTCTAGAATAGAATTTAAAATTCTTCTTCTTACTTATAAGGTTTTGAATAATCAGGTCCCATCTTATCTTAGGGACCTCATAGTACCATATCACCCCAATAGAGCGCTTCGCTCTCAGACTGCAGGCTTACTTGTAGTTCCTAGGGTTTTTAAGAGTAGAATGGGAGGCAGAGCCTTCAGCTTTCAGGCTCCTCTCCTCTGGAACCAGCTCCCAATTCGGATCAGGGAGACAGACACCCTCTCTACTTTTAAGATTCGGCTTAAAACTTTCCTTTTTGCTAAAGCTTATAGTTAGGGCTGGATCAGGTGACCCTGAACCATCCCTTAGTTATGCTGCTATAGACTTAGACTGCTGGGGGGTTCCCATGATGCACTGAGTGTTTCTTTCTCTTTTTGCTCTGTATGCACCACTGTGCATTTAATCATTAGTGATTGATCTCTGCTCTCTTCCACGGCATGTCTTTTTCCTGATTCTCTCCCCTCAGCCCCAACCAGTCCCAGCAGAAGACTGCCCCTCCCTGAGCCTGGTTCTGCTGGAGGTTTCTTCCTGTTAAAAGGGAGTTTTTCCTTCCCACTGTCACCAAGTGCTTGCTCACAGGGGGTCGTTTTGACCGTTGGGGTTTTTCTGTAATTATTGTATGGCTTTTGCCTTACAATATAAAGCGCCTTGGGGCAACTGTTTGTTGTGATTTGGCGCTATATAAATAAAATTGATTTGATTTGATTTACTTGTTTGTTTTGGTTTCTTGTATGGATTACTTGGGTTGTTGCCGACATCTGGTGAAAATTTCATGCCAATAGCCAGGGGTGCACATAACTTTTCCTACAATCTGTAAATCTGTAAAACGTGCGCACGTTTTCCATTCGTTCAAAATGAACTCCATAATATGACCTAAATTGTCATCCTCACGACGGGGAGACGCTTCGCCCTCAGCATCCTTTTTAATGTGCTTAAACTCCAGATGGTGCCATGCTGGACAGGTTCTCTATATGTCCTTGTGCGTCCAAACCATGATGATACACTCTGACCAGATCCATTTCTAATAGGGAAATGTATTACACTGTCTCCTGGTTTGTTGACTAAAAGCCAACATTTATGTGTCAAGACAAATACTGAATGCACATTAAATTGTGGCCACGTTAAAGTAGATCGTGCCTGTGCCTTGCGCACTCAAATGATGCTTAAAACGTGCGCACAATATAATAAAATGTGCACACAATATAATAAAACGAGCACACAATATAATAAACATGCGCACAATATAATAAAACGTGCACACAATATAATAAAACGTGCGCACAATATAACAAAACGAGCGCACAATATAAAACGAGCGCACAATATAACAAAACGAGCGCACAATATAATAAAACGTGCACACAATATAACAAAACGTGCACACAATATAACAAAATGTGCGCACAAAATAATAAAACCTGCACACAATATAATAAAACATGCACACAATATAATAAAACCTGCACACAATATAATAAAACGAGCGCACAATATAACAAAACGAGCGCACAATATAATAAAACGTGCACACAATATAATAAAACAAGCGCACAATATAATAAAACGTGCACACAAGATAATAAAACGTGCGCACAAGATAATAAAACAAGCGCGCAATATAACAAAACGTGCGCACAATATAATAAAACCTGCACACAATATAATAAAACGAGCGCACAATATAACAAAACGAGCACACAATATAACAAAACGTGCGCACAATATAATAAAACCTGCACACAATATAACAAAACGAGCGCACAATATAATAAAATGTGCACACAATATAATAAAACGTGCACACAATATAACAAAACGTGCGCACAATATAATAAAACCTGCACACAATATAATAAAACGAGCGCACAATATAATAAAACCTGCACACAATATAATAAAACGAGTGCACAATATAACAAAACGAGTGCACAATATAACAAAACGAGCGCACAATATAATAAAACGTGCACACAATATAATAAAACAAGCGCACAATATAATAAAACGAGCACACAATATAATAAACATGCGCACAATATAATAAAACGTGCACACAATATAATAAAACGTGCGCACAATATAACAAAACGAGCGCACAATATAACAAAACGAGCGCACAATATAACAAAACGAGCGCACAATATAATAAAACGTGCACACAATATAACAAAACGTGCACACAATATAACAAAATGTGCGCACAAAATAATAAAACCTGCACACAATATAATAAAACATGCACACAATATAATAAAACCTGCACACAATATAATAAAACGAGCGCACAATATAACAAAACGAGCGCACAATATAATTAAACGTGCACACAATATAATAAAACAAGCGCACAATATAATAAAACGTGCACACAAGATAATAAAACGTGCGCACAAGATAATAAAACAAGCGCGCAATATAACAAAACGTGCGCACAATATAATAAAACCTGCACACAATATAATAAAACGAGCGCACAATATAACAAAACGAGCACACAATATAACAAAACGTGCGCACAATATAATAAAACCTGCACACAATATAACAAAACGAGCACACAATATAATAAAATGTGCACACAATATAATAAAACGTGCACACAATATAACAAAACGTGCGCACAATATAATAAAACCTGCACACAATATAATAAAACGAGTGCACAATATAACAAAATGTGTGCACAATATAACAAAACATGCGCACAATATAACAAAACATGCACAATATAATAAAACGAGTGCACAATATAACAAAACGTGCACACAATATAATACAACGTGCGCACATTCTCTCCACATGCAAAACATTTTGCAATGACACTTCCAGGGCTCCGTAATTTTTAACGTACAAGCACCATGAATACCAGTTATGTGCATGCCTGCCAATAGCACCTTTAGAAATATATTTACTGAGAAAAGTGGACACATGTTCAATACTTTTTTTTTTACCCTCTGTATATGGTACAAAAAATTTGACACCAATAAAACAAACTATACAACTAATGCAAAACTCTGTTTTGGGTGGCAGCTTGTAACATACCGTGACAGGTCATGCATCACAGGAAATATCCTTGTTACATTCTTGATTATTGCTTTACTTTTACAACATACTGCCTTTTAACAAAGCACAGTTGCTTCCTACGGCAAACACACATCTCACAGCATGTGCAGCTTTGCTGCAAACAACACACCAAAACACACAGAGACGCACGCACACACCATCCAAGCATGATCACTGGAGCATGCGTTGAAAAATAGACTCCGGATGTATTATCAAGGGGATTATGGGAGCAAAACTGATAACCCCTGTATGCAGGGCTGCTCACAAACAACTTGTCTGTTTGTTCATTTAGCTTTCATATTTGCTTCAGTGTATGATGCCCGCCTCATATCATCTAACTATAGAGATTAGCAAACATGCTCTCTTGCTTCAGTTACCATCGCAGCACTGATAAGTGATATCCACACGGCACAAACCAAACATTTTAATTTCAGTGTATCGTCTCGACTGTAGAACAATCATTAAAGTGAGGCCTAATAAATGCAGCTAACCATGATGGATGGCTGAGCCGCTACATGGTCCTCTTCCTGCCTCAGTGGAGATTAGTTGTTTCTGCAATGCTTCATGCATTGTGACGTTTCCTCCGGGTTCTCGCAGGGAGGAAGTCACTCCTCCCCTCGAATCTATCAGGCTTTAGACGGGGGCTCTGTGCAGCTTGTTAGAGGAACACGTATGACCATGTAGGAGCCCTAATGAGCAGAGCGCTAGCCGCGAGAACCGTGTCTGCACGACAGAGAACATAACTCTCCTGTCCTGCCGTGCGCTCTGGGGACTGCACGAATGCCGAAACTGTGTGAATCTACAGCACGTGCATGTATATGCATGTGGGCGTGTGTGTGAACACACACATCATGCAGATGAGTAGAGCAGGATCCTCATGGGAGGCTCATCTACGATAGCTGAAAGAAGCAGGTTGTTTGAATTATGATCTAACAATAGAGTTATAGTCCCACTCTATAAATGACTCCAATACGGGCATATCTATCACTATAACAGGATCCGGGCTCGGCTCGCCTGTTTTTATTTGGAGCGAGTTTTGGGAATCCATTCAGCCACACTTTGCTTTGCATAACCATCCTGCTGGTTATGATAATTTCACTCGGTTTCCACATTCTCTGGACGCAAACTGCAGAGTGTGGTATTGATCAGATCTAGCACGTCTCGCTCACTTCCTTCCTGTGAAAGCACTGAGCTCTGTGCTTATCTATTGTGATATAGAGTAACAGGAACACTGGTAGTCCTTTCCCTGAGACATGGCATTTTTCACTTTGCACAATCCCTTACTGCTTATGAGTGATGTAACAGTGGTAAGCAACTCTGTTAAACTAAGATGTTTAGCTCTTCCGTTGTTTGTGTGCAGCATCAGAATCAGAATCACCTTTATTGTCATTGCACAGCAATCAGCACAACGAAATTTGCTTGTGCATCCTCAAAAACAATGACCACTCTCACACACAACTCACCCACACACATACTTCAATAAATATTAAAAAAAAAAAAAAAACAGAAGATTGGGGGGGCAAGCTCGGAGACAAACATAACTCGTATTGCACTTATCCCACATTGTCATTGTCCCATATTGCACTTATCCCATGCTGCACATGTTCCATATTGCTTGTATCCCTCTAAAACATCAATTAACATTAAAAATACCCAACTTAATAAAAACCCTTAAATAGCTTAATAACAGTAATAAATCCACCTAAAAATTAAAAATAGTTAAAAACAAATATAAAACTATGTTTGCCTGACTGTTGCAGGCACACAGAGGTTAGTTACCCTGACAGGTAGCAGGTACAGTTTAGCTAATCAGCTAACAGCAAATTACCAAAGCTAACATTTCATCAGTTCATCAACCTGTATTGCGTTCACAAACACAAAACAAATGCATGAAAAATAAATAAAAATACTGACTTTTGAGCTACTTACATACTGTTTTTGTCCACCGTGTAACTTCTTGTCTTCTTACCAGCGCTTGTGTGCTTTGATCTGTGAACTGGAAGTGTTAGCTAGCTCTCCGTGTTCATAAACAGGAATTAACAGGTATGATTTTCGGGTTTACAAGCATTTTTGACTGTTGACCAGGCACCATCCCCACAGTGAAGCATGGTGGTGGTTGCATCATGCTGTGGGGATGATTTTCAGTGGTAGGAACTGAGAGACTAGCTCAGGATTGAGAAAAAGATGAAAGAAGCAATGTGCAGAGACATTCTGGACCTTTTCCAGAGCGTTCTTGACCTCAGACTGCAGTGGCGGTTCATCTTTCAGCAGGGCAGTGACCGTAAGCACACATTTAATTTCATTTATATAGCACAAAATCACAACAAACGTGCCTTAAGGCACTTCACATGAGTAAGGTCTAACCTTACCAACACCTAGAGCAAGCACACTGGCAACAAAAACTCCCTCTGATGATGTTGAGGAAGAAATCTCAAGCAGACCAGACTCAGAGGGGTGGCCCTCTGCTTAAACCAATCGAACAGTTACACAGTTGTTACAAAGTTTTTGCAAAGCAGAATCCCAAAATGATTCTCCAGTCTACAAGTAGAATACGATTACCCACCATATCAAACACTTGATTGTTTGATTTGACAGTTTACTACTTTAGTGAGAGCTGTCTCTGTGGAATGATACAGTAGTGTTCAGAATAATAGTAGTGACTAAAAAGATTAATCCAGGTTTTGAGTATATTTCTTATTGTTACATGAGAAACAAGGTACCAGTAGATTCAGTAGATTCTCACAAATCCAACAAGACCAAGCATTCATGATATGCACACTCTTAAGGCTATGAAATTGGGCTATTAGTAAAAAAAGTAGAAAAGGGGGTGTTCACAATAATAGTAGTATGGCATTCAGTCAGTGAGTTGGTCAATTTTGTGGAACAAACAGGTGTGAATCAGGTGTCCCCTATGTAAGGATGAAGCCAGCACCTGTTGAACATGCTTTTCTCTTTGAAAGCCTGAGAACAGCGTAGTTTGATTAAACAGTTGATTGGAGAGGGGAAATGTCTCCAATCTCCAATGCTTTAAAATGGGAAAGAAAAAAAAAAAAAAAGCAGAGACGTGTGGAAGAAAATGGAAAACAACCATCAAAATGGATAGAGGAATAACCAGAATGGCAAAGGCTCACCCACTGATCAGCTCCAGGATGATCAAAGAGTTTGGAGTTACCTGTAAATGCTGTGACAGTTAGAAGACGCCTGTGTGAAGCTAATTTATTTGCAAGAATCCCCCGCAAAGTCCCACTGTTAAATAAAAGACATGTGCAGAAGAGGTTACAATTTCCCAAAGAACACATCAACTGGCCTAAAGAGAAATGGAGGAATATTTTGTGGACTGATGAGAGTAAAACTGTTCTTTTTGGGTCCAAGGGCCGCAGACAGTTTGTGGGACGACCCCCAAACTCTGAATTCAAGCCGCAGTTCACAGTGAAGACAGTGAAGCATGGTGGTGCAAGCATCATGATATGGGCATGTTTCTCCTACTATGGTGTTGGGCCTATATATACCAGGTATCATGGATCAGTTTGGATATGTCAAAATACTTGAAGAGGTCATGTTGCCTTATGCTGAAGAGGACATGCCCTTGAAATGGGTGTTTCAACAAGACAATGACCCCAAGCACACTAGTAAACGAGCAAGATCTTGGTTCCAAACCAACAAAATTAATGCCTCCCAGATGTGAAGAAATCATGAAAAACTGTGGTTATACAACTAAATACTAGTTTAGTGATGCACAGGATTGCTAAAAAAACAGTTTGAACATAATGGTTTTGAGTTTGTAGCGTCAACAGCAGATGCTACTATTACTGTGAACACCCCCTTTTCTACTTTTTTTTTACTAATAGCCCAATTTCATAGCCTTAAGAGTGTGCATATCATGAATGCTTGGTCTTGTTGGATTTGTGAGACTCTACTGAATCTACTTGTACCTTGTTTCCCATGTAACAATAAGAAATATACTCAAAACCTGGATTAATCTTTTTGGTCACATGGCACTGCTATTATTCTGAACACTACTGTACATTCTAAATGCAGACTGCAGTGGCTCAAAAAGATTATTGTCAGTAAGGTGGTCCACAAGCTGCTGTGAAACCACTTTTTCCAGAATTTTAGAACAAAATGATAGATTTGATATCGTCCTATAATTTTTCAGTACACTAGGGTCAAGATTAGATTAGATTTTAAGTCATATTTTGATCACTGCAGATTTGAAACATTTAGCAACAGATTCTGAGGTTAGTGATAGTTAGTGACACAACCAGTGTATGAAAGGAGTGGCTTCAGGACAACTCTGTGAATGTCCTTGAGTGGCCCAGCCAGAGCCCAGACCTGAATCTGTTTGAACATCCCTGGAGAGATGTGAAAATGGCTGTGCACTGATGCTCCCCATCCAACCCTGTGGAGCTTGAGAGGTGCTGCAAAGAAGAATGGGCAAAACTGCCCAAAGATGGGTGCACCAAGCTTGTAGCATCATATTCAAGAAGACCTGAGGCTGTAATTGCTGCCAAAGGTGCATCAACAAAGTACTGAGCAAAGGTGTATTTCTGTACATGTGATTTCTAGTTTTTTTCTTTTTAATAAATTTGCAAAAAAAAAAAAAAAAAAAGTTTTTTTTTTCTTGTCATTATGGGGTGTTGTGAGCAGAAAAAAAAAAAAAAAAAAGAATTCACTCCATTTTGGAATGAGGCTGTCACATAACAAAATGTGGAAAAGTGAAGTGCTGTGAATACTTTTCTAGATGCACTGAGTTTATACACTAACCCAATCAATGAAACTGACACACAAACACAGCAAGCATCACCTTGAGAACATGGATGAGCAGGAGGTCAAATCAGAGTAAATACATTAATTATAGTATTCAAATTATTTTCCATATGTATTTTTACTTCTTATTTGTTTAATACTTTCTAGTGGTGGTGGCCAAGTGGTTAATGCGCTTGGTTTCAGTTCAGAAGGTTCCGGGTTCAAATCCCATCCCTGCCACCTTTCTCCATGTAATGTGGCGTTGCGTCAGGAAGGGCATCTGGTGTAAAACTTGTGCCAATTCAACATGCAAGTCCACCTTGGATTTGCTGTGGCGACCCCGAGTGCAAACAAGGGAGCAGCCAAAGGGACTTACTATTTGTTTAATACTTTATGTGCTGTGAATTAACTGTATGTTGAATGTGGAATTTAATTTGATGTGTTCATTTAATTAGTTTATGTACATCTTGATGATCATCTGATCTTAGCATGCTAAACCTTCTTGGTAATCTCCATGTTTACACTATAACATATTAAAATGTCAGCTCTTTTTTTGGAGCCCAACCACCAAAAAAAAAAACCAACAACAACAACAAAAAAAACAAAACAATAAAAGCTTGTTTTTGGCAACTATTGGAAGCTTCAACTAAGTGTTTTTTCAGTCTAGTTCAGCATTAGCAGAGTTAGGAGATCAGATTAGTGATTATGGATGGTCACATTTGCTTAGCTATGCCCACCACTGCAAAGCGCTTGTCCTTCCTGGTGATGGGCCCATGTGGATACATCTCCATATTACTCTTGTGGGCTGAGCCTGACCAGACCTCATGATAACAGTCTGACTTCCAGACGCTTGCCTCCCAGTCATGGCTTCTAGGGGACGTTCGTCAAGGCTGGGTGCAATACCCTTTGACAACAGGCTGGGCGTTGTGCACTGAAAGTCAGAGAGGTGAGACCGAGATGGTTTGGACATGTGCAGAAGAGGGACCCAGGGTATATAGGGAGAAGGATGCTGAGGATGGAGCCACCAGACAAGAGGAGAAGAGAGAGGCCAAAGAGGAGGTTTATGGATGTGCTGAGGGAGGACATGCAGGTGGTTGGTGTGACAGAGGAAGATACAGAGGACAGGGTGAGATGGAAACGATTGATCTGCTGTGGCCACCCCTAACGGGAACAGCCAAAAGACAAAGAAGAAGAAGTAAAATGATTTAGCAGCTGTCTTATATTACGGATCTCACTTATGATCGTAAATTTTGGATAGTGACTATCAGACATGAGCTTTTAGAAAGAGCTCATGGTGCAAGTGGGTGAAATAAGTTTCCTTCGAGTGTTGCGGTCCCTCAGGAGTCTGTCATCTAGAAGGAGGTCAGAACTGTCAGGACTGCTGTGCCTTTGTGTTGAAGGGAGTCAGTAGAGGCGGTTTGGGCATCTCATTAGGATGCCCCCCTCCATACCTCTGGAGGTTTTCCAGGCAGGTCCAACTGGGAGGAGATTCTATGTGTAGGCCCAGAACACACACACACACACACACACACACACACACACACACACACACACACACACACACACACACACACACACACACACACACACACACACACATATATTGATATAGATAGACAGATAGCGTGCCCTCCAAATGTATTGGAACACTTGGGATTTCACATATTTTAATCTGTTTATGCCATTTCAAATACAAAAAATAATAATAAAAAAAATCTAAAATTATCTTCCTTAAACTAAAACTGAGAGCAAATCTCCACAACTTGATATAAATTAATTAAAAATCTAAAAACCCCTTTGGTATAATATTTGTAAATAATCACGTTTTTTTTTTTGCCAGTTTTCTTCAGACAAGTCAGGAGATGGATACATGAACATTTCCAAGTCACTGCGTATGCCTTGGACTTTATTTACATCATTTATGAAGAAATACAAAATTTTCTTTCACCCAAACATCAAATCTCAGCTTGCATCTCACATGTGCTTTCTAGCAAATTGCAGCTGAACTTTCAGGTCTTCTTTTGAAGAAAATCCACCTCTATACCACTTCATCATGAAGCTGTATAACTGGTGATACAAAAAGCAAAACATGCACAATTATTCCAGTCACAGCCAGAGAAGCCTATAACTTCTTCTGGGTTGTCTGGGTGTCTTGGTGGCTTTCCTCACTCTTCTTCTTCTTGCAAAACTCTCTACTCCCCATGATTTACCATAGAGTGCCATACTGTTTGAATTTATTCATAACTGATGTAAATAAAGTCCAAAACATATTCAGTGACTTGGAAATGTTCATTTATCCATCCCATGACTTGTCTGAGGAAAAGTGCCAATAAAACAGATTATTTACAACTATTATACTAAAGTGTTCCATTATGCAACCCATCATCTTGGCTTTTATTATTTTTAATTAATTTGATCAAGTTGTGGAGATTTGCTTTCAGTTTGACGTTAAGGAAGATAAGTTTTTTTTTGTTGCAATATTTCTGCATTTTTTGTATTTGAAATGGCATAAACAGATTAAAATGTGTGAAATCCCAAGTGTTCCAAAACTTTTAGAGGACATGGTAGATGTCCAGTCCATTTGCACTCTTTCCCCAGAGGCTCAGAGCAATTTCATATATAAAATACTGTGCAAACATTTAGTTTGTAGACATATCTTCTTCATCACCATGTTGACAGAAGGCAAATGTTCAGGCATGTGAAATGTCCCAACATTCCTATTCCATTGAAAATCAAGCATTTGTTTTATTTCATATTTTATTTATATTCCATAAGTATTTTTTAAAGATGACAAGGGTCACACATTTTACTCTTTATCTTCAGCCATGAATAAGGTTTCCATCTCAGTACACATCCCTGAAACTTATGTAGATTGATTGAAACAGTGCTTTGCAAAAGTATTCCATCCTGCCGGGCGTTTACACATTTTAATTTGTTTAAATGTCTAAAATTATAAAATTATTCTCCTCAAACTCAAACTGAAATCAAATCTCTACAACTCGACACAAGTTGTGGACTTTAACTGGAATAAGCAAGTTCAGAAAATGAATGAATGAATATAATCGGGATTGCCGATTAGTTACAGTTGAGTAGGCTCAAATGTCCGGATGTGATTACGTCCGCCAAGGACATAAAATCATCAGCGTTTATTTATTTGTCTGTCTGTGAAGAGGATTACATCAAAACTGCTACACGGATTTTGACAACATTTTTACCAGATAGATATTAGGCCATGGAAGACTCCATTAAATTTTGGAGGGGATTCTGGATCATGATTTCACTCTATATATAGGATTTGAAGGATTACTTCAAAACTACTACATGGATTCTCATCAAATTTGCACCACAGATAGATATTAGGCCATGGAAGACTCCATTAAATTTTGGACGCGATCCGAATCTGGATTGGCTATTTATACTCTTTTAGGCCTGACTACAGGATGAATACAAGACAGAGGACAAGGAGGTCTTTCCTACATGTGGCAGTAATCCAACCCCCCACCCCCACCCCACCCTGCAGGATGAATACATAATGAACAGAGTTATTCAGAATTACTCAGAATTATGTGCAATATTGTTGAACATTTTGTGCAAATGTCTTCCAAAAAAAAAAAAAAAAACCTTCACTGTTTTGCTGCCACTATTTCTGTACTCTGGCAAAATAATTTCATTTGGCATAAATAATGTTGATCTTATTCTTAAAATCATCAAAATGTGGATTCATATCAGATCTGCTGTAGAGACCCTGAGAAAAAAAGGGAGAAGGCCAAAGAAATAACTTATATCTTACATCTTATATCTGTTGTCCTGCCCTCATATAAGCTGTGCAAAATGGATGGAAGGACAGAGACTTTCTGGTCAGTCTGAGTGCCTGTGTGTGTGCGTGCATGCGTGTGTGTGTGTGTTATATAGCCCCAGGGAGCTGCTGTGGTCATACTTTAATAACTCTCAGTGTGTTGGATTATATACTGCGGGCTGTAATATCACACCATCAGGGCGAAGCCTTAAAAGATTCTCTGTTAGCCGGCTCTTAGCAGCAAAAAAAACGCACACATCAGGGGACTTGCCAAAACATTGTTTTCAGTTCTACGGCACTTGGGAAAAAGTGAGCTCCCACATGACTGCAGTTCAAAGGTATTCTCTCGCCTTTTTGTCTGCGTCAGCACCACACAGAACTTTCTGTCTCTCCTGACTACAGTGAGCAGAGCTCCAGGTTTAATAGGCCTTAAGTAGCACACCCCTTTTTGCTGCCTTTGAAGAGCAAACACTCATTTGCTCACGTCCGCGCACTCACACACATACATACACACGCTGCTGTGTGAGCAATAAAAAGCAGCAGAACAGTTGCTAGTTTCTCTCTGACACATCAAAAGGGAGCTAAGTGGAGTAATGTGTGGTATGATACGTGTGGAGACTGAGGCCCGGATGCCATTCATGGTTGTAGCATCGTGTTTTTTTTTTTTTTTTTACTACTTGAGGATGGTTTAAGGGGTGAGGTAGGATTAATACACAGCCTGGTGCAATCTCAAGTGTTTGTATTGAAAAGTGGAGTCGAGCTGAGCAAAGTGCAGAGAACACAACCATATAACAATCACGTGCTCGTAAAAAGCAGCAGCGTTATGACGCCTATTGGTGTGTGTCATTCTGCAAAGCAATAACCGCCATAAAGGCGAGATAGGGAAAGCGAAAGATGGTGCGTCTGTGTGGGCGCGTGATTGCACATGAGAGCTCATATGCATGCTCATGTGTTGACTGTGAGCGATCACATAACTCAAGCGCTGATGGGGAAGGGGAACGTTACAATTACCGTGCTGCCGAAAGCATAACCGCGTCCTATATGGCGTGTTTGCGCTTCAGTCACGCAGTAATTACATATGTCTTCTTTTGTTTTCTCGTCCTCATAAAGCGGAGAATGTAATGAGGGACAAAGCAAATTAAAGTGGGGAAAAAAGGATACTACACGGTATTCCGTTTTTGGTTCTTTTGTTTTTTTTCTTCAAGCTCATTTAGGCCTCAGAAAATGTCTATGGAGTTTGAAATTGGAGGAGAGGAGAGGAAGTGTATGAGAGAGAGGACTGTAAACAGGGACTGTGCTTCTCCAGATGGGAAACTTCTGTTAAACTGTAATGAGAATACATAATCATGCAAACGAGCTTGATAGAGCTTGACATCAAAGTGATTTCACTGAGGAATTTGAGACCAAAAGCCATTACAGCAATTGGTTCTTTATTGTTTTGTTCTATATGAAGCAATAGTACCCGTGGGCTGGAAGACAGCAACAAATACGTCTGTCTAACGTTTGGCCTCAGTGACCTTGACCTTCACCCAGATGATTGACCTTGCCAGGGCAATTCTGGAATCCATCTAAATGTGTTCCACATTTGAACCAAATCACGTCCTTTGACCTAGACCTTTGCCAAAATGAATTCTTTCAGGGCAATTTCGGTTTCAACCTTCACCGGCATACCAAGTTTGGTAGAAATCAGAAAAAGCAGCTGGAAGGAGTTGGTCAGCAAGCATGACATGACCTTGGCCCCAATTACTGACCTTACAGGGGAATTCCAGAACCTACCTCCTTATGTGTGCTATGGTTGTTGCAAATAGGAGTGAAAGCATACATTTTGACCTTTGACAACAATAAGTCTGACCCCAGTGACTGACATTTGGTAAATCTGGCCTTAGAGGGTAATTACAGAACCTGCCTCCACCTGTGTGCCACATTTGGCACAAATCAGAAAACTTACATTTTGACTTTTATCTCCAAAGACCTTGACATCAGTGATTGAACTTTGGTAAAAATGATCTTGTCTGGGCAATTGCAGAACCTACTTACATATGCGTGCAAAGTTTGGTGGACATTGGAGTGAAATTCAAAATTTTGGCCTTTGATCCCAGTGTCTTTGACCTCAGTGTGATTGGCCTTTGGAAAATGTGAATCCACCTACATACGTATGTTATTTTTGATTGTCATTGAAGTGGGGGGAATCACAATTTTGACCTTTGACCTTCATGACCCTGACCTTTGTCAAAACACACCCTTTAAAGGCAGTTCTGTGTTGACCACTATCTATTTACATATCACGTTTGGTAGAAATCGTTATTATAAATGACCTGGGACGAGGAGGGGAGCAAACAGACAAACTTTGCTCAAATTACAGTTTGACATCGACATCCTGCTATGAGTGGAAATGGAATTGCTCTATTAAACATTTAAAAGGAACATTTTTTTTTTTCTTTTTAGCCACATAGTTTCCAAACAAGGAGGGGACGATGAAAAAGACAAGTACAAATGAAAAAACAACAAAGCGTGAGACTGACTGTTGCTAATGGGACTGTTTTCAGCAGCTGCATTAACAAGCCTGTTTGATTTGCGTCTCCTAAGTGAAGCTGTCAGCCCGTGTGTCCGACTCTATGTTTAGGAGGTCTAAAAGAGTTGTGTTTTCTGGCACCGGCCAATAATAAACGCTAAAAGGGTGACCTTACGTCTCTTTCCCCTGTGTTGCTCCAACGGTTATTCTCAAAACACACCGAGAAATCCTCTTGAGCTGAGGTCAAGAATCCATCAGCGGGATTTTTTTTACAATAACACACATTTCTACGCCGGCTCTGTGAGAAGCCGGCCTACGGGAAGAGGCCAGCGCTGCCTCTGGTGTCCTCTCAAAGCATTTTAATACAAATCTTGCATATTACTTTCAATTTAGTCCTTTGCCTGTTAAATTAAGGTTAAAATACTTGTACTTCTTTTAGCAGAGTTCTTTCCATATGCAAATGTGAGCGCGTAGAATTGGCTGCTTTAATTTCCATAATGTGGGTCATGAAAGTATCTTAGATTTGCTTGGTTGATTTCCAGCTACGCTGTGAAACAGAAACCCTATTTGGTGCTGTGAAAAGGTTCGAAATTCCAGTTTTTATAAGGAATGTGAATGTCAGATTAGCCACATACTTTTCACAGACCGCTGTATTGTGAAAGAGCCTTATGATTGGGGATTACTTCAGCATGACCGTTTAGATGAAAATACATCGCCTTGTCCTTGGAAATATGGCACAGCAGTCGATATGCTTCTACAGACTCAGTAATACTGTCTAGTGTGAAGGCAACAGACTAATGATGCTCTTCGATTGACGAAACAATGGGGTGGGATCCTTTTTGCCGAGTCGGCGTTATTGGATTTGGATCGTAACATGGTAGTATCAAGTTAGGCTGAGAGGAGCCTGTGAATATATCTCATTGGAATCACAATAGACAAAAGCTGATTGTTACTGCACTGCACCACCATAAATAATTCAATTATTTGACCCATGACATGATTTCCTGTAAAATAATCTGATCCTTTGAGGGCTGAGGGAGAGATTTGAAATGTGCGTCTTTTCTGACCTTCCCAGTACGACCCATAACCCACACCAGAGGCTACCAGGGTAATATTTAGAAGAGAAGAGGCCCAGATATACACAAGCTATCTAAAGGTGTGCTCTGCAGCTGAGGTATGCTGCAATGTTTCCCAAATTGAGAGCTGCCTGCCCCAAGGGTGCGCCAATAAGCGTGCCACCCAAATGGAAGGCCACACTCCCTAAACTCAACACTTCAAAGTGAGCAGTTGCTGATAAATTCTAAACTAGAAGAGTGCATTATATGTATATATATTATATATATGTATAGCCAACGTGCATCAGTGCACCAAAGACTGGTTATGTAACTCATTGTTTCAGTAATCGCTAGTGACAGGGCAAATGTCGAGGCATGCATAAAGGTGCAAAGTAAGAACATCGATGCCGTCGATAAGGCTGCCAACGCGAGCATTGAATTGGGAAATGTGTTCTGTGATGGCTGGAAACGAAGGCCGTAGCGCCGCTGTCACATTGTGTTTAGGTGGGACATGGCAGCAGTGAGGGGCGGAGGATACGGACACTGTGTGCAGATATAATGAACTGGGAGATGGCGGGGAGCATAGGCGTGCACACACACACGGGAATTGTGTCACAGCTCGTCGAGAGTTGAAGAGGTAAAGTAAGTGCAGGGAGGGAGGAGTAAAGGCAACGATGGAGGAGCTGTAGAAATAATTGTTGTAGGATTAGCAAGGCAACGCTAATGTTATACCCCAGGAATATTTACTCTAATTAGAGGCCGCTAATACGTCTCCAGGTACAAAGGCCGTTGGCACTTTCGGGAGAATAATTAGGAGCACAGAGCATGCATTGTCCAGGAGTGCGAGGGAACGCTCCCTTTATACATCATTAACAGTTCACTGACAGCAAAAGTGGAGTTAATAGAATGTAATGTGGTCTCCAAACCCATGCGTTTGTTCAAACGATTATTAGAGGAACACAGAATAATTCCTTCCTTTTGGCTATCCACCCCCCCTCCCCTTCCTGATTTTTTTTTTATTTTAATTTTCCGTTTGAAAACTTGTGCTTCCATTGTTGTGAGACTTTTTTTGAGATGATAAATATGATTTTGCATCCCACTACAATCATTAGTCTTCATAAAAACACACAAAATCCTCTCTAAAAGAATTAATTCTCCTTCGGTGAGACAAGAGCCAAAATGTATAGATTTACACAATTCCACACTCGAGTTCACCACCACGTTTTAATGCATCATAAACACTCGGTGTTTTTTGGTCTCTGTTCCAATAAAAACAGAGTGCGCGGGGGTGTAATATGTGAAGCTGGGGGAAATTAAAGCTGAAGTTCCTCTTCTCCTCAGTACACACACACACTCACACTCACACACACACACACACACACACACACACACATGCACAAACGCACAGTTAATCAGCAGCCCAGAGAGAAATCTAAGACCACATCTACACCCAGTGGAGGGAACCTGATACAACCACATACCCCCCCCCCCCCCCCAACACACACACACACACACACACACACACACACACACACACACACACACACACACACACACACACACACACACACACACACACACACACACACACACACACATTCTGTTTTTCTCTTAATCATCAACGCACACACTCCCGCTGATTAATTAGACACAAGGTTCCGAAAAACGTATGATTAACCATGGTAAATGAAGACGCAAAGCGATCTCAAACGAGGTAACCACAGAAGGCCAAAGTCTTTGAGAAAACACCAAAATGGAGTTTTCTCCCCCGTTTCTGCCTGTCCTGCTTTTTCCAAAAGTCATTTTCAGTGTGCGGTGACAAACATAACCCTTCTGACGGCCGGAAAAATAAATCATACTTCCTAGTGAAGACAAATGCCTGATCCGCTGGGAGTCGCCCGAGGGTCTAGTAATCATGGTTGCTCTCTCCCTCTCTTGCTCCTAAAGCGGGGACTTTCGTCGTGCTCATGTTTTAAATGTCCTGCATAGTGCACAGTGCCGATCATTCCCACTCTCAGAGTTATTCTGTGATATTTTCTCAGATGTGCATGCACACAAGTCCCAGAGGCTGAACTGTTGTTCTGAGCAAAACAGGAGAAAACTCATCAGTCACTTTTTTGGCAAAATTATACCCGATGCATGTCATGACTCATTTTTCATGTCTGATGCCATAAAATTGTGGATTTCCTATGAGTGCAATCCCAGCCTGCATTGCCGGGCTCGGGGCAGGCCAGCTGCAGAAGTCTGTCTCCTGGTCGGCTCTCTCCCCTGCTTTCAGTGCTATCGGGTTGCCACTCCTCCTCCAGCCCATTACACAGACCTCTTTATGCTGCGCTAAAAGCTGCTCATGTTCAAACACTCCTGGGAAAAGCTCCTTAAAACACGTCAGGATGAGAGGCCCTGTCTGGTAAAATATTAATAGGAAGTTAATTGGTTGTTAATGGACTGGTGCTTGGGTTGGAATCGGCCCTCCATTAGAGAGGACAGTGAAACAGGCCATTGAACGGTGTCATCTTACCACCTTCACAAGCTAATTGTTTTCCAGTCACTGTAACCGTGAGCTCCGGCAACCTGGTGTTACATTATTGAGCTTTTGCGGCGGTCACGCAAGCACTGAGCCAACTGCTGTTCATTGTGAGCTCAGATCTGTCGGTATTAAACCAGGGAAATTTTACCTGATGCACCACTCTGCAACAACTAGTACATTTTTGGACTGAGTGGATGGTCTTGATTTGTTTGTTCATGACTATCCCCAGTTCCTTGAGGTCACCACAGAAGATCTCGTGGAGATCTGCATCAGATCCTCTTCTTGATGCAATTCCAGTTGTACATGGAAAAACCTGTGCAACTGGTGGTGTTCCGAAGTAGGTCTCCCAACGAAATACAAACTAAGACCTACTCTGCTTCACTTCTAACATCTGATGGGATCAGGTGGGCACAGAGGACCATAGCTGCAAGGTCAGATCTTCTTGATATTAGTGTCAAACTAGGGCAAGCACATTTTATTGGCATTGGACCCCCCCCCCCACAAACTAGTAAGAGACAGCATTCTGCATAAGGCTTAAGTACCACAGTGTTTCTGTATGAATGCAGTTTTTGATGTTTTGGTAGAATGCCTGCAAAAGATCCATTTAGAAATGTCTAAATGTAAATAATAAATAAATAAATAAATAAAACATCACAGACAATTCTGTTTATTTATTTTAAAGGAAATAAGAGACATTTCCAAGATTAAAATCTGGTTGTCTTACAGCCCAAGGCATGATTCCACAAAGGCAACAAATGGGAGATAATCACTCATTATGATGCTAATGGAAAATGGTGATTTGATTTGAATTCATTTGTATAATAATGCAAAAACAAAAATACATTAAAATACAGGGTAACAAAAAAGTGACAAATGTACTTGTATCTGTTGTGGCCCAATATAAATCACAGATAAAATACAAGAAAAGGTAACGATTAACAATAAAAACTTCTCTCGACTACTCCTGTTAGGGGTCGCCACAGCAGATCAATCAATTTCCATCTCACCCTGTCCTCTGTATCTTTCTCTGTCACACCAACCACCTTCATGTCCTCCCTCAGCACATCCATAAACCTCCTCTTTGGCCTCCCTCTTCCCCTCCTGCCTGGTGGCTCCATCCTCAGCATCCTTCCCCCTGTATACCCTGGGTTCTGGGTCCCTCCTCTGCACATGTCCAAACCATCTCAATCTCACTTCTCTGACTTTGTCTCCAAACTGTCCCACCTAAACTGTCCCTCTGATATGTTTGTTCCTAATCCTGTCCATTCTTGTCACTCCCAAAGAGAATCGCAACATCTTCAGCTCTGCCTCCTGTCTTTTTGTGAGTACCTGCATCTCTAAGCCGTACAACGTAGCTGGTCTCACTACTGTCTAGTAAATCAACAGAACATAATAAATAATTAATTTACACATTAGTAAATCTGTATTTGCAGTATATTTTTAAATAAAGTCTAAAATAGACTTTAGTTTAGTTATCAGTAAAACTGTTGACATCACGGAATATTGTTTCACCCTATTTTTAAAATCCAATTTATTTCTGCAGGATTTTGTTTGTAGATCAAGGCGGTTCCATACCTGAGCACCAGTATAAGATAAAGATGTTGCCCCAAAGGATCCAACCATGGACAAGGCACTATATCTATTGTTAATGCTGTGGTTTTATGAATTAAATTTAAATGAAGAAATTAGGTCATCTTGGGTAGATTTCTGTACCACAGCAAACATGTGATTTAGTTTAAGTTGGGCCACTCTAACATCAACTGGCAACATCCCTAAGATTTTTGTTCATTATTGCACAAACCATTTTCAATTTGCAACATGTGACTGTAAGTTCGAAGATAGATATTAAAATGTGACTCTTTACATTCTGTTACAATACCACAGCATCTTCTATGTAATAATTTTACTGACCTGTTACTGAACCCTCTGGAGAGGTGGCGGTGTTGGTGAGGTCAAAGGTCAAAAGAGGAATGTTTGGTCATTTGCAGGAAAAAAAGTTTAGCTGGAGCAAAAAGAAACTTGTGGTCTCAGTAATTTAAGCCCCAAATGTGCTCTGCAGCCCGTGTGGCCCCTCACTGTATCCCCTGTGGTTACAGCGAGAGGCTATTTAATTGGGTCAAAGGTCTAAACAGCCATGTTTGGTCATTTGCAGGGGGAAAATCCAAAACAAAAAAAAAAACAAAAAAATGTTTAACTTGAGCAAAAATAAACTCACGGGCTCAGTAATTTCAGCTCCAAATATACTCCATATCCACTGTGGTTACAGCGAAAGGCTATTTAATTGGGTCAAAGGTCTAAACAGGCATGTTTTGTCATTTGTAGGGGGGAAAAACCAAAACAAAAAATACAAAAAATATTTAACTGGTGCAAAAAGAAACTCACGGTCTCACAGCCCCAAATGTACTCTGTGGCCCGTGTGCTCCCTCACTGTATCCCGTCTGGTTACAGCGAAAGGCTATTTAATTGGGTAAAGGTCTAAACAGGCATGTCCAGTCCTTTTCTTAAAAAAGAAAAAAGAAAAAAAAGCTGCATGGCCTATCACATTTTTGGATTTATGTCATAAAAAGAATTGTACTTCCTGACTTACTCTCACCACAGGAAGTACAAGAGATTAGTAAGGAAGAAGTGAGGGCAGCTATAAAGAGGATGAAGAATGAGAAGGCAGTTGGCTCAGATGACATTCCAGTGGAGGCATGGAAATGTCTAGGAGAGATGGCAGTGGACTTTCTAACCAGATATTTTAATAAAATCTTGGAAAGTGAAAGGATGCCTGAGGAGTGGAGATGAAGTGTGCTGGTTCCTATTTTTAAGAACAAGGCTGATGTGCAGAGCTGCAGAGGCATAAAGTTGATCAGCCACATCATGAAGTTATAGGAAAGAGTAATAGAAGCAAGGCTTAGAAAACAGGTGAAGATCTGTGAGTAGCAATATGGTTTCATGCAGAGAAAAAGCACTACGGATGCAATGTTTGCTCTGAGAATACTGATGGAGAAGTACAGAGAAGGTCAGAAAGAGTTACATTGTGTGTTTGTGGATTTAGTGAAAGCTATGATAGGGTGCCAAGAGAAGAGTTGCGGTATTGCATGAGGAAGTCTGGAGTGGCAGAGAAGTATGTTAGGGTAGTGCAGGACGTACAAGAATAGTGTGACAGCGGTGAGATGCGCAGTAGGAATGATAGACTCATTCAAGGTGGAGGTGGGATTACACTAAGGATCAGCTCTGAGTCCTTTCTTGTTCGCAATGGTGATGGACAGGCTGACGGATCAGATCAGACAGAAGTCTCCACAGACTATGATGTTTGCAGACGACATTGTGATCTGTAGTGAAAGGAGAGAGCAAGTTCAGTCTAGTCTGGACAGGTGGAGATATACTCTGGAGAGAAGGGGAATGAAAGTCAGTCAGAGCAAGAGTACATGTGTGTGAATGAGAGGGAGCCCAGTGGAATAGTGCAGTTACAAGGAGTAGAGGTGGTGAAAGAAGATGAGTTTAAATACTTGGGGTCACCTGTTCAAAGTAATGGAGAGTGTGGTAGAGAGGTGAAGAAGAGAGTGCAGACAGGGTGGAGTGGGTGGAGAAAGGTGGCAGGAGTGATTTGTGACCAAAGAATATCAGCAAGAGTGAAGGGGAAAGTTTACAAGACAGCAGTGAGACCAGCTATGTTGTACGACTTACAGACGGTGGCACTAACAAAAAGACAGGAGGCGGAGCTGGAGGTGGCAGAGCTGAAGATGTTGAGATTCTCTTTGGGAGTGAAGAGGATGGACAGGATTAGGAATGAACAGAGCAGAGGGACAGCTCAGGTGGGACATTTTGGAGACAAAGTCAGAGAGGCGAGAGTGAGATGGTTTGGACATGTGCAGAAGAGGGACCCAGGGTATATAGGGAGAAGGATGCTGAGGATGGAGCCACCAGACAAGAGGAGAAGAGAGAGGCCAAAGAGGAGGTTTATGGATGTGCTGAGGGAGGACATGCAGGTGGCTGGTGTGATAGAGGAAGATACAGAGGACAGGGTGAGATGGAAATGACTGATCTGCTGTGGTGACCCCTAACGGGAGCAGCTGAAAGAAAAAGAAGAAGTCATAAAAAGAATTGCCTTTGGCACCACTATAATTTTATTTTATTTTTTTTTGCCTTTATATGATATCGCCAATATGATCACATTGTGTAGAAAACTAATAAATAGTTTCCCTGAAGGGGTAAATTTCAAAAGAACAGACAGCCTTGAACTACTTACTGTCATGATCCGTACAGTCTGTGATAATGAACACAAACACTATCACGCGTGATCTGGCTACATAATATTATTTGACGGTGCAAGCTAAAGACACTTCAGTCAACCACTTCTTGTCACAACTGAATAGGCGAAGATGTCATTGTAATGAGTGTCAACTTGTAATGACTCAGCTGTGAGCAACACTGTGGGATGCCAGCAAGGCTAAAGCAAGCAGCTACCTGTACAATCAATTGTAATGAAGAGGTTCTTTACATTGTAATATGTTCATCTCTGTAGGGATCCTGTCCATGCTACCAGATGCTGCCAATTACATTTTCACCTGTTAACAATGGCAAGAAGCACTTTACTGTGAGTTTTGAGGTTGCCCCCAAAATAACATTATGTAGCTGGATAGCCTGTGATGATGGTTGCGTTTTAAATTAATACTGCACCAATTTAATGTCAAATCTAAATCTATACACAGACCCCACGCTGAAAAATGTTAAGTTTCCCCTTTTAAGGCTTCATGGTCAGCAGTTCCTGAGACATTTTTGTATTTTTTAGTCAGGTTGGTTTAGTAAGGTTAGCGAATTAGTAGGGTTGGTACATCAGTCGTATGATTACCAGTGTATGTTTAATCTAAGTCTGTCCATTAGAACGAAGTAAAAAAATAGAAATAAGAAGAAGAACCCTGCAACTATTCTTGTTGAATCTATAGAAACCTAGATAAGTCATGTTATACATAGAAATGATACGCCAATATGATTGGATAAAACACTAAAGAATAAACAGCAATACACCCTTTTCGCGGACGGGTAATATTTTTCATACCACCCGAGTAATCAGCCAATCCAGACAGCGGAGTGGCGCGGCGCCACGATGAAGAGGCGCGGTCAGAGGAAATGTGAAATACTGGTGAGTCACTATTAATAATTTCTTACGTGTCCAACCTCGTAGGTTGATCGTTAAAATTAAATTTGTTAGTTCTAAAAGCCATCATAATTATTTATAGGAAAGCATTCTATTTTTTTTCTACTAAGGTTTGAACTTTGAGTGTTTACACACGAGAGAAAAGTAAGAAAATGTTAATGCCTGTTTGAGAAAAGTGTATCAAGTGTACAGTGAGGGGTTTAAACATCTATAATAATTGTAAAAAATAACGCTGACTACTTCGTGGATTTCGCCTATTGTGGGTTATTTTTAGAAGGTAACTCCGTTTCGCGGCCTCGCAGTTTGGCAGATTTTTTTAGTGCAATTTTGCATGCTTTTTTTTTTTCTTTTTTTTAAACAGCACATTGTATTCTGCGTCCGTTATCAGGCGGGCCGGTCGCGGCACCGCGATTGCTCTCACTGCCTCTGATGCGCTTACTGTGTCTGCGGGCTCAGTAAGCGCCGCAGCGGGCCACTCACAATGCCTCCGTCTGCTGTGCCGAGCTGCATCCAACTCCAGCACCAGGTCCAGAGACTATGCTCGCTGTTTTGATGCGCAGCGCCCACTGCATGGTCTCGGTAACCGCAGCTGCAGAGCTCCGTGGCCATGACTTGGATTCTTTGCGAGTCCCGCATCCGTACCCCTGGAGGCAGTGAGCGAAGGGAGAGCATGGGCATTGTGTTATGCGTGCATTTATCATTTATAGGTATATGATAAAATCGTTATCAAGTTGTTTTACCAATGAAGTTGTTGTCGTTATCAAGTTGTTTTACCAATGAAGTTGTTTTACCAATGAAGTCGTTGTCGTTATCAAGTTGTTTTACCAATGAAGTCGTTGTCTTTATCAAGTTGTTTTACCAATGAAGTTGTTGTCTTTATAAAGTTGTTTTACCAATGAAGTTGTTGTCGTTATCAAGTTGTTTTACCAATGAAGTTGTTGTCGTTATCAAGTTGTTTTACCAATGAAGTTGTTGTCTTTATCAAGTTGTTTTACCAATGAAGTTGTTGTCGTTATCAAGTTGTTTTACCAATGAAGTTGTTGTCTTTATCAAGTTGTTTTACCAATGAAGTTGTTTTACCAATGAAGTTGTCGTTATCAAGTTGTTTTACCAATGAAGTTGAAGTATCAAGTTGTTTTATCAATGAAGTTGTTTTACCAATGACGTTGTCGTTATCAAGTTGTTTTACCAATGAAGTTGAAGTATCAAGTTGTTTTACCAATGAAGTTGTTGTCTTTATCAATTTGTTTTACCAATGAAGTTGTTTTACCAATGAAGTTGTCGTTATCAAGTTGTTTTACCAATGAAGTTGTCTTTATCAAGTTGTTTTACCAATGAAGTTGTTTTACCAATGAAGTTGTCGTTATCAAGTTGTTTTTACCAATGAAGTTGTTGTCTTTATCAAGTTGTTTTTACCAATGAAGTTGTTGTCTTTATCAAGTTGTTTTACCAATGAAGTTGTTTTACCAATGAAGTTGTCGTTATCAAGTTGTTTTACCAATGAAGTTGAAGTATCAAGTTGTTTTACCAATGACGTTGTTGTCTTTATCAAGTTGTTTTACCAATGAAGTTGTTGTCTTTATCAAGTTGTTTTACCAATGAAGTTGAAGTATCAAGTTGTTTTATCAGTGAAGTTGTTTTACCAATGACGTTGTCGTTATCAAGTTGTTTTACCAATGAAGTTGTTGTCTTTATCAATTTGTTTTACCAATGAAGTTGTTTTACCAATGAAGTTGTCGTTATCAAGTTGTTTTACCAATGAAGTTGAAGTATCAAGTTGTTTTACCAATGACGTTGTTGTCTTTATCAAGTTGTTTTACCAATGAAGTTGTTGTCTTTATCAAGTTGTTTTACCAATGAAGTTGTTTTACCAATGAAGTTGTTGTTATCAAGTTGTTTTACCAATGACGTTGTTGTCTTTATCAAGTTGTTTTACCAATGACGTTGTTGTCTTTATCAAGTTGTTTTACCAATGAAGTTGTTGTCTTTATCAAGTTGTTTTACCAATGAAGTTGTTGTCTTTATCAAGTTGTTTTACCAATGAAGTTGAAGTATCAAGTTGTTTTATCAGTGAAGTTGTTTTACCAATGACGTTGTCGTTATCAAGTTGTTTTACCAATGAAGTTGTTGTCTTTATCAATTTGTTTTACCAATGAAGTTGTCGTTATCAAGTTGTTTTACCAATGAAGTTGAAGTATCAAGTTGTTTTATCATTGAAGTTGTTTTACCAATGAAGTTGTTTTTACCAATGAAGTTGTCTTTATCAAGTTGTTTTACCAATGAAGTTGTTGTCTTTATCAAGTTGTTTTACCAATGAAGTTGTTTTACCAATGAAGTTGTCGTTATCAAGTTGTTTTACCAATGAAGTTGAAGTATCAAGTTGTTTTACCAATGAACGGCCTCAGGGTGTATGGTTTTCTTCAGGGTGTATAAAGCCATATTCATTGGTGAACAACTTGATAATTGATAATATTCTTGGAAGTACATCCAACTTAACAGATGGAATATTGTGCCAGGTTGGTGAATTAGTCAGGCAGGTATGCAGGTTGTGCAATTATTCAGTTTTCTTCTCATCAACATTCAAGTTCTGTCATGCCACACTTGGAGCTTTAGAAAGATGAAACTCTTGACTTACGTTAATATTTCCTTGTACAACATGAGGAAACAGTTTGAACTTTGCCATCTGTGACTGCTGTGTTTTATGCTGGTACCCAACAGAAAAAAAGAACAGAAAAAGAAAAATCCCTCTTCTGCTGGAGTAGACATGTAATATTGATGCAGAGCAGACTCTGGGAAATCCAGGAATCAAATGGAATCTAAACTAAGTTCAAATGTCGACATCAACACATACATTTTTGATCATTGCAAAGCTACCAGACGCCATGCCTTTTAAAAGAAGCCGCAGGGACATGCGTGGCATGGCTTATATTTAAAAATAAGTAATATTTCAACGTCTTTTGATATCATCTTGGTTCAGCTCCAATTCATATATGGATGGGGGGGGGGCAAATACTTGCTGAAAGAGCCTGTTCAGGAAATGGTACTTAGAAAAAGTAGTAAAGGTTACCCAGACGGGCCGTTCTGCTTTACAGACCAGGCTCTTAAACACATTACTAAAATAAACCAAAGTAATGTCATTTACTATCCAGATGTATGAAAAAGAATATCCTATTAATAATAAATGCCTGATAAAGTTTACAGTATTGTGTAGTAACATGATGAAATGCACATATTTAAATCATATCTGAAGTCCTCACACTTCATATTTCATCTTATAATAATGATTTTTTTTCTGTTTCTGCCGAACCGTAATGCAGTTAACTCGCTCTCCCTAGACTTTTCAGCGATGACCTTGTTGGAATAGTGAGAGTGCAATTATAAAGCAAGTTTTGATAGATCAAACAGATGTTGTTCATGCAGCCTTATTGATGTTGATACACAGTCCCCAGTAGGGGGCGCTAATATGCAGGCAGCCATTCCATATCAGAAAATGTGTTTTTTTTTTCTGTTTGGATATAAAGGCTAAATACATGTGGAAGGCCTCCTCCTGTGAACTGTGCTGTGATCCTTCACCTGACTGGGTGATGACAGAGTTAATCCTGCAGGGAGACCCATCTCTCTGTCTGTCTGTCTGTCTGCTGCTTTGCAAAACGTGTCCACGACTGCATGAAACACAAATGAGTCTAGCAGACAGAAGACCTGGAACACATATTTTCAAAAGCATGCAGTCAAATGTTGCCATGGTAATCCTGCACAGCCTGTGCAAATCCATCCGCGGCCACTTTAATTATTATTAACAAACACTTACCCATGCTTAAATTTTATTACATTCAAAGATGTATTTTGCAACAGTTGTACAGATTCTTGGCTGTTATGAGTTACAGTGAGTACATGATGATACACAATAAAGCAGTTGCAACACTGTAAAAAGGTACAAATGTACAAAAAAAAAAAAAGTTACAGCATGAGATATCCACTTTCAAAAATGTGTATAAGGAAAAAACATTGATTGTGTTTCTTACTGTGGAGACTTTTAAATTATGTTTAAAGACTTGTTTTCCTTGTTTTACAACCCCAATTCCAATGAAGTTGGGATATTGTGAAAAATGTAAATAAAAACAGAATATAATGATTTGCAAATCCTCTTCAACCTATATTCAATTGAATACACCACAAGATATTTAATGTTTGCTATGTTTACCACTGTGTTACATCACCTTTCCTTCTAACAACACTCAATAAGCGTTTGGGAACTGAGGACACTAACTGTTGAAGCTTTGTCGGTGGAATTCTTTCCCATTCTTGCTTTATGTACGACTTCAGTTGTTCAACAGTCCAGGGTCTCCATTGTCATATTTTGCGCTTCATAATGTGCCACACATTTTCAGTGGGCGACAGGTCTGGACTGCAGGTTGGCCAGTCTAGTACCTGCACTCTTTTACTACAAAGCCACGCTGTTGTAACGTGCAGAATGTTGCTTGGCATTGTCTTGCTGAAATAAGCAGTGATGACCCTGAAAAAGACGTTGCTTGGATGGCAGCATGTGTTGCTCCAAAACCTGGATGTACCTTTCAGCATTGATGGTGCCATCACAGATGTGTAAGTTGCCCATGCCATGGGCACTAACACACCCCCATACCATCACAGATGAACTTTGCGATGCTAACAATCTGGATGGACCGCTTCCTCTTTTGTCCAGAGGACACGACGTCCATGATTTTCAAAAACAATTTGAAACGTGGACTCATCAGACCACAGCACACTTTCCCACTTTGCGTCTGTCCATTTCAAATGAGCTCGGGCCCAGAGAAGGCGGCGGTGTTTCTGGATGTTGTTGATGTACGGCTTTCACTTTGCATTGTAGAATTTTAACTTGCACTTGTAGATGTAGCAACGAACTGTGTTAACTGACAATGGTTTTCTGAAGTGTTCCTGAGCCCACGCGGTAAGATCCTTTACACCATGATGTCGGTTTTTACTGCAGTGCCGCCTGAGGAATCAAAGGTCATGCTCATTCAGTGTTGGTTTTTGGCCTTGCCGCTTACATGTAGAAAGTTCTCCAGATTCTCTGAATCTTCTGATTATATTATGGACTGTAGATGATGGAATCCCTAAATTCCTTGCAATTGAATGTTGAGAAACATTGTTCTTAACTGTTGGACCATTTTTTCATGCAGTTGTTCACAAAGTGGTGATCCTCACCCCATCTTTGCTTGTGAACAGCTGAGCCTTTTGGGAATGCTCCTTTTATACCCAGTCATGACACTCACCTGTTTCCAGTTAGGTGTTCTTTGAGCATTCATCAACTTTCCCAGTGTTTTGTTGCCCCATCACCACTTTTTTAAAATGTGTTGCAGGCATCCATTTCAAAATGAGCAAACATTTGCACAAAAACAATAAAGTTTATCAGTTTGAACATTAAATATCTTGTCTTTGTGGTGTTTTCAATTGAATATAGGTTGAAGAGGATTTGCAAATCATTGCATTCTGTTTTTAATTACACAATGTCCCAACTTCATTGGAACTGGGGTTGTATCATTAGTTTTATTGTGTTATGATGTGTTTTTAATTCTTGTATTCTTTACGGTTTTGTCTTTTTAAATTTTTAATTCAGTTTTCTCTTTTTATTTTATTATGCTGTGTGAAGCGCCTTGAGGTGATCTCATCATGAATTGGCGCTATATAAATTAATACATTTGAATTTGAATTCTTGACTAATGGGATGTAATGTGGATTCTGTTTAATAACGTCTGTGTTTGTGTGTGTATGACACAGAGAGAGAGAGAGAGAGAGAGAGACATCACAAAATTCAGGAATATATACACTGTAAATTCTGAGCTGCATTGAAGAAGTCACTTGCAGTGAAAAGGCTGACATATGCTGATGATTAGTAGGTAAGTCCCTTTGGGTCGCCCCAGCAGATCTGCATGTAAATTTGGCACAAGTTTTACACTGGAAATGTGGCAGGAGTGGGGTTTGAACCAGGAACCTTGTGCACTGAAAGTGCACTAACCACTTGGCCACTGCCCCTCATATGCTGATGACTATTTATTGTTAAATATTGTTTTCTTAAGATGAGAAAAGCTTTTACAATCTTTGTACATCTTTGGGCAAGAGTTTTGTTTTGTTGCATGCATAACCACAGATCTACAAAAAAAAGTGTTTTGATCAGGTACAGTCACATTTACTGTAAAAAGCTAGCCTAATATCTTACTACCATGTAGGAAAACTATGGAAATGTCTATTGTCTTAAAAGGGGCCATATTATGTAAACGTGCTTTTTAAATCCACCTTTTCAGTAGTTCGTGGTGTTAAACATTCACAAAGTTCTATGTGTCTATGAGAATTCTCCTGCTACTCAAAGGGCTCATTTTTTACTTTTGTGATATATGTTACCAAAATCCACATTTGGAGGGTTTTGGCTTTTTTAAACTGTGCTCCATGAGCGGGTTTAGTGCCATGCTACACACCATCATCTGGGAGGCACATGAAGGGCACCCAGCTAGGAATCTATCATTCACAAAGGTAGCCCAAAGTTCACGCTGATGTGTAAACATGGCTGTCTGTGTCCTGACTGGCAATTAGCTGCGGAGGCTATCAAAACTTCACTGGCACTGATACCTTCGTGGTAGTGTGATGGCTTGAAAATTACTCACTTTGTGAGTTCAAATACAGCTACAGTGCTGTGAAAAAGTGTTTGGCCCCTTGACCTTTTACATGTTAGATTTTTATTAGGACATCAAAAAACAAAACAAAAATTCAGGCCTTGTATATTAGAATTTCCAAAATCCTGCTCTTTAAACTCACAGTGAAAGTAAATCTCTACAGTTTGATATAAATTAATTAAAAATCTAAAAGCCAAAATGATGGTGTGAATAAGTAAGTGCCCCCTTTAGTATAGCACATGTAAACCATCACTTTTATATACAGTTTTCTTTGGACAAGTCAGGGGATGGATACGTGAACATTCCCAAGACACTGACTATGTCTTGGACATTATTTACATGAATTATGAAGAAATACAAACAGTATAGAACTCTATGATAAATCTGTGTGGAGTAGATAGTTCTCAAAAACTGAGTCACTGTACGAGGTCTGTTAGAAAAGTATCAGACCTTTTTATTTTTTTGCAAAAACCTGATGGATTTGAATCGCGTGTGCTTGCATGAGCAAACCTTGAACCTTCGTGCGCATGTGTGAACTTTTTCACGCCTGTCGATTGCATCATTTTCTGGTAAGCAGCCTTTGTGTGGGACGTGTGCTGTGCGCTCGGGGGATTTTCATTTCAAGGAAAAAGACGGAACGACTGGAGCAGCGTCGCATCAAATTTTGCCAGAAACTGGGCGACAGCCAGGTGGAAACCATTCGGAAGATGGGCAAATTTAGATGCACCGCTTGGGACAGGTGGTCGATGACTAATCGTGAGGAATGAAGTGAGTGCAAGTCATGTCTCTGAAAAGAAATTATCCCTCTGGAGCGGAGAAAAGAAAAAAGAAGAAGTTGGAAGACGAGAAAAAACAACATGACAAAGGTAGGTTTGCATGTCCAATATTACAATTTTTGTTGTCATTATTTGCGAAATGCTCCGTTCGTTTAAAGTGCTTTAGGTGTCTTAAAGTCAGAGGCGATTGCTCTAAGACTGCAAGGGAAGCTCAGCTTCCCGTAAAATGTCAAAAAATAAGTGATCAAATATATACTGTTGTGTGTACATGTCATTGACTAAATATGCGCTACAACGCGCTCAACTTTTGTTCAGAATCAGCTTCTTATCACTGGGAACGACGCGGCTTTCCTCTCACTCAAACCCGCAGCTTCACAGTGCTTTAAACAGACTTCAATAGCGACACAAAGCATGCAGAGAAACGAGACGAGTCATTGGATAAATGCTGGGCTTTGTCCCGCCCATCGGACGTTCAGCATGTCTGGGGGTCTATGGGGCAGTGGGCTGGCCTCGGCTGGCCCGGACGCTCAGCTTCTGCATGATAATTGGATGATCTGTCTGAGGCGGAATCCCTTTTTGATTGACAGCGAAATGAGCGAATCAGCGATCTTTTGGTGTAAAACATCCGTGGGAGCATTTTCATTCTGTTCTGAGTTGAATCGGAGACTTTCCTAATCCTCTTAGCGGCATTTTCTTTGTTAAAACGACTAGCGAGTAGTGCTGCTGAGCTCCTCCACCGTCATAAAGCGCTCACAGGCGGACACACTTCACACTAGCCTCGCGCCAGTCCCAGCTAGCAAGCTAGCTAGGTAGCAAGCTGCACATAATGGCAGACAATTTGAATGTTGTGGACCGGATTTTGGTGAAGCCATTTGATAGGCTTCCTTACGAAGAAAAAGATTAATTTGGTGCAAAAGGTGGGGAAAAGTAGCTCAGCTCTCAAGGGTTTGCGGGCCAAAGTTAAAGCAGTAGCCCCCAGTGCAATGTTTGTGCATTGCTATGCACACACATTACTGTTATGTTGTGGATTTCTATGTTCATTTTGGAGATTATTTAAGTATTGTATTTATTGTTTAAGTATTTAGTTTTGATTACAACTTTATTTTTCTGTAAGATAATGTGAATGATCTTTAAAACTGTCCGTAGGTGTGTGAGTGTGGGTGTGTCTGTGTTTGTTTGTCTATTTGTGGCCATGCGACAGACTAGCGTCCTGTCCTGGGTGTACCTTGCCTTGCGCTCTATGACTGCTAGGATAGACTCCAGCCCCCCGCGACCCTTAATTGGACTAAGCGGTAGAAGATGGATGGATGGATAATGTGAATGTCAATTGATTCTATTTTGTATTTGGATATTGAACATTTTGCACACCGTTGCACATCTGAAAGAAATTAAACTATTTAATGTGTTTACTATAAATGCAGTCTCCTGCCTGCTGATGTTACTTTCAAATAGTTAAATTAATGAGCCATACTCTGCCATCACTCTGTATGTAGAAGTTAATTAAAACATATTTATGAGTTTGCTACCCCTTTAAGGTTAAAAACAAGAATGACACCTGTATGATGTAAGATAATTACAAATAATGCTAATAACAGTGTAGCCTATGGAATAATGAGGCATCTAGTGCGGAGGTGATGGCAGGGGGGCCCCCAAATGAAATTCTGCTTAAGGCCCCATAAAGGCTTGGGCCGGCCCTGTGTTCAGTGGTGACAAGAAGCAGTTTATTGAGCGTGTGTAGCTTGCCCTGTACAATAACATGATCTAGCTGGTTAGCCTGTGACACTACTTGCATTCTAAAATCAATACAGCATCATTTCATTTTGAATTTATCCAGGGTGAAAAGTTGAACCGCAAAACATCTAAAAATAAGAGTCTAGGTTGGGAGGGTCAAGAGAATCCCCTTTAAAACCTAAATTTTTAAAAACCTCAACTGACTGTTGGAATGTTAAGCCCCTCTCCAGCTCCATTTTTTTTTTTAAAAACCAAGTAATATGGCCCTAACACACCTTGTGGCTGCCATGCCTGTTATTAAGCCTCTCGGTGTGATACATTTGCTTGCTGAAAAGGCACATAATATGACCCCTTTAACTCAACATGAAATGGCTGCCTGTCCGTTATTTGTAGCCACTTATCCTGTGTAGGATCAAAAACGGGAAAAGTCTACATGTCACTCAGTCAGCCATTCATGACCACATATATAGAAACACACGATAAAAGGTGTCTGATCTTAAAATGAGCTTGTCTTGATAAACTGTTGATGTGTATGATATAGAGAACCAGCATAAGAAGAACAGAGTAAAAAGATTCCAACAGACTGGAAGATTCCCTTCTGTCAATATTCACTTAAAAATCACCCTGTAGGCAAAGTAAAGCTTTTTTTTTTTTTTTAATTCTATCTCATGAAACCACTAACCTTATTTAGATATTCTAGATTCGTCAAATCTGGCGCAAGATTTGAGCGCCCGAGCCCAGGTGGGACAAACATGGAGATTAAGCTTTACTGTGAAACAGGATGGGTTTGACCATGCCTGACAGGATTTTAGGCACATGGACGCTCACAATCTCTGAGATCATCTCTGGGAAGTTGACGCGTGTCTGCAGGGACTGAGCCTCGACGAACAGGTTGTAGGTGAACTGGTGCAGCTTCCTCACAATCTGACAGGTGAAGAGACACAAAGAGGCAGGGATTACGTGTGAGTTGTTAGCGGTGACAGCGAAGCATTTTTAAGTGTGTATCAGTGAAAAAGAACAAAGTCTGCTCATGTGAGAGGAAAAAACAAATTACACTAAAGCCTGTTTTAAAAAGAGGCAATTTAAACAAAATGACGCGTAAGCCGCATAGATGAGGAACCTGAAGTGTGGTTTTTCTGCCTAGACGGCCTGAGTCAGACCGTTCCTGTCTGGCCCGCAGCTCAGAAGGAATTAAAATATCTAAGATGTGACGAGGACACACACAAGGCAGAGTCTTAAATGGCGAAACCGTAGGATAAAAAAATAAGCAAAGATACACCACCAAGCATACCGCACGTCTGGCCGCACCCCAATCAGTGGTGTCACAGCAGGTGGTTTTCCTCAGACAGCTGATGGAAAACACCTACGATTACGCTGCCTGGCAACGTCCAGCCAGAGTGGAAACACAGTAAAACTCTTCAATTTGTGGAGAGCTGTTAAGGCAGAAGTTTCTGCTTCATCCTTTTAACAAGGAGTTATTGTTGGCACTGTGGTCGTCACATTCCAGGACTGAATCTTTATTCCTTTCACTAAAGAAAGAAAGAAAGAAATAAAGAAAAATCTACTCACACATAACATAATGCGTCTTAGCACTTCAACAGGCTTCAATACGCAAAATGATAAATATCTTATAGGTCTGTTCAGGTGAGACTCTGTATATGAGGGTAGATCGAAAAGTTCTCGGCCTGACCTAGAAGGCAGGGCAGCATCTCCAAATCTATGATGCAGTTGTAAACTATTATGCCTTGTATGGTTATGCACTAACATTCATGCGTCTGTCTTTATTTATTTTTAGGTGAGGCTCTTTGAAAGTCTTCAGATCTAGTGAAGATCCAAAAATGGACACAAAAGAAGCTTGTGTGGTGATTAAATATCTGCATAAAAAGGGCATGACACCTCATTGCCATTGACATTGAGTCGGATGATGATGTCATTAAGGCTGTAGAGTCCTACCTGAAGGACCAAAATGAAGCCTTCTACCATGAAGGCATCTGAATGTTGGAGCACCGCTGGACAAAGTGCATTGAGGTGAAGGGGGACTATGTTGAAAAATAACCAGGAACTAGGAGTATCCTGACAACCCTTCTTGGTGAGGCTGAGAACTTTTCAACCTACCCTCGTATATCATTACTGTCCAGGTCGAACTGTGTTCTCTGAAAAAGTAGGTCAATGTGACCAGTTCTTCTCCGCCCCAACATGCTTCAGTGACATTACTATAAAAAGCATTCCAAAGCTTGCTCTGGAGATTAGTGTTAATTTTGTCGCCCATTTTTCAATTTAGTCTTAGTCTTGTGTCAAAGTTCATTCTCAGTCTTAGTCACATTTAGTCATTCGCATATCATTTTTGTTAGTCATGTTTTAGTCGACTAAAAGTCTCAACAGTTTAGTCTAGTTTTTTGCCAAACAAGAACTCAAGGTATTTTCGTCGAAACATTTTAGGCTTTTTCTATTTATTTCAGAGATAATTTTTGTTTATTCATTCCAGTTGACTTGTGTTCCACAGCTGAAATATTGATTAAATGTCTGGAAGAACAAACATCTTGAATGAACTGAATGAATGAATCTTCAATGCAACTTTGCTAAAAAAGTATCTTGTTTGTTTATTCAATACACATTTACAAATGATGCACTTGTTCTGATGTTTTATATTTATTAGAGACACCAATAAAAACTGGTGTTATATAATATGACTCTTACCGCTAGACTCACAGCGGAGCAGATTCAGAGGGATATAAATGTAAAATGTTACTTTGGCCCCGGTCTCCCCTACAATGCTGGTTGTGGTCCGACTGGAGCGCTAACATTTTGACACCGGGATAAGTTCTCTCCGACGGCACGGAGGACATCTCATTTTGGGGAAAAACAGCTTTGTTCAGTTGTAGTATGCTCTCTGTTTTACAGCGTTTGGAAAGAGGTGTCGTTTTATTTAAAACGGCGATTTGCTTTGAATTTATTGATGTAATGATTGATGTAATGTGAATGATCCGTCTTTCCACCTTTACTCGGCAGAGAGCCGTAGAGCAAATCCCACAACACACAAGAACATGGAGTGGATGATATCATCACTATTATTCTTATTATTTTCATGAGGGAGAGTAACTTTAGTTTGTAGTTACGAGTAACGGCGTCCGTGTGGCGGCGTGCTGAATATCGCCCCTTCGTCATGAAATTACGTTCTTCCTTTTGACAGCTTTAATTTTGTCATATCATCATGAAAATTGATACACAGGTCAAGCACGACAACCTCTTACAATTCATAGGGGCGTCGCCCATGGGCAGGGCAAAATGCCTCAATAGCGCCCCCTTAAACCTTTCAAAAACCCCTCCCCATAGGGTTTTTTTTTTTTTTTTGGAGTAGGGAGTTGAAAATTGGTACACGTGTGACTCGCATAGATGTACAAAAACGTCTCTTGCACTGTTGGTCTACTCCAAACAGGAAGTTGGCCATTTTTAATTTTCTTGTCATTTTGGCGTGATTTCTGCACATTGTATTTGAAGAAACTCCTCCTAGGGATTTTGTCCAATGCACTTCAAATTTCTTTCACAGTATCCAGAGATGATACTGATCAAAAGTTATCCAAAGCTTTTCTCTATGTTGAAGGGTGTGGCCGCTATGGCGCCGCCATTTTGGACCTTCGCCATGGAACATCAACTCATGATAACTCCTTCATGCTTTGCCTGATTGACTTGAAACTTCACATGTGTGATGACAGTTGGCCCCTGAACACACCTGCCCCTTCTGTTTGTGCTCTGTACGCCCCCTAGTGGATGAACCATCAACATGTCATAACTCCTTCATGCATTGCGTGATTTGCTTGAAATTTGAACTGTGGGATGAGTGGTTGCCCCTGTACGCACATGCCCACATCTGGTCACAAGGGGACGCGCTGGTCTGGGTAGGCAGTCACGCGGAACGAGGGCCTGTATATGACTGCTTGCAGTCCTAGTTATTATTATTATTTTCATGAGGGAGAGTAACTTTAGTTTAGGAACCAGAGAAGCAGGAGATATTAATGTTCCAGTCCACGGCAGAGATCTGCATCGTTGGCTGCCAGACAAAAAAAAGGCACGTTAATGACGAACAAATAAAAACTGTCCATGTGAAGCGGTGGACGATTCTCACCGAATCGCACAGCGAGAGGATACGTAACGTAGCCTACAGTACAGCAGAAGAACTCCTGGCACAAACACGTGACAGCTGGACTGGATGTTGTGTTTCTTCTTGTGCAGTAGACGAAAACGAGGAGGGAGTTTTTGTTTATTTTTTGCAAAACATTTTTGCCTTGTTTTTATTCGTCAACAATAACGCACATTTACAGTTTTAGTCAGTGTTTTTAGAACATTGGTGCCGTCTCATCATCGTCTCGTCTTAGTCATGGGAAAAAGGGTTGTTGACGAACATATTTCATCTCGTTTCATCTGACAAATTTAGTTGACTGTTCCGGTGATGATGTGTTGTGATTACTAATGAAGTTGACCTATTGCTCCAGAAAGTAGTCATTAGTGTGACCAATCTTCAGTAGATTTGTGGTTCATCAAAGGATGCATTCTTAGCATCAAAATGATGAATATCCCTTCACCCATTCAAGGAATTAAATGTTTACATCATTATGTGGACAGATGGAGACAGGAGGATGGTAAGATGATCTTTAGGCTGCTCTTTAGTCCCGTTACTGTTACTGCCTTGAGTGGTGAGTTAATAACAGCTCCATGTACATCTTCTGAGTCCAAAATTGGCTTAAAAGTATCGCATCCATCTTTGTTTACAACCATAAATGGCGGTGTCCCGTTGAGATGAGGTGAATGTCGAGATGAGTTGCATACTGCGCATGCGTGCGCATATCGCTCTACCCCAGACTTGAAGACGTCACCCGTCAAAATGAGGTCCCTCGCGCAACTGCACATGGGGAGATGATGTAACTCGCTCGACATTTTGTTTGTTTTTTTCCGTCAAAGTTTTTTTTTTATTAATTGTATTCAGTGTATTTATAACCTCGCAAGTAAAACATTTTCTGTATTTTACGTTAGGAGCATAAATGTATGTATATGTCTATTTTGCCTGTCGAAATAAGCTAACTCCAGGTTGAAAATACTTATCGTTTTATAGTGAGTAGATTTTATACATTACTACGTTCGGATGAACAATTTATACATTTACTTGCCCATCAAAATAAGCGAACTTCGTCAAGTAATTTTTTCAGTGCACACATATGCAGTTACGCGAGGAACCTCATCTCAACGACGCACCTCATCTCGAAAGAACACCGGCAGTAGGCATACAGACTGTCCCATGATGCACTGTGCTAGGGCTACTTCCGGGCATGCGCACTGACGCATGCAATCTCCCGATTAGTCCTGACCAGACCATAATTTCAGTAACCACATAATGTAATAATAGAAAACAAACATTTACCTCCCCCACCAAAGTTGGAGGAGGTTATGTTTGTTTCTTTGTTTGTCTGTTTGTTTACTTGTTTGATGGTGAGCAGCCTGGAGCCAATAATTCTTCATATTTCCATATGAAATTTTTACTGAGGATTCATATCCTGATAAGCAAGAACTGATTCAATTTTCAAGGTCATAGGTCAAAGAGCAAAGTTAGGAAAAATCTTGGAAAACTGGAAAAATCCTTATCTTTAACACTGAACAAATGTTCAAAAATTCATACCTCTGTCAGAAAAGATCACATTTCTGTCATATTTGAGAGTGTTATGTAGGATGGTATCCTTTATCGACTGACAAAGTTTAATCCGGATCTGATACAGATGACAGATTTTGTGGCCATTTAAATTTAACATTGAAAAAAAATTTAATATATATTTTACATTATATCTTAATCAAACGTGCAATCACTCTCATATTTGAAAGTGAGGTGCAGACTGACACTCACTATCACCTAACAAAGTTTGATCTGGATCTGATCTGGACTGTGGATTTTGTGGACATTTGAATTTAATATTGAAAAGCCCATTTGATGTACATTTTGCATTATAGCTCAAACAAAAGTGCCTCAATCACTCTCATTTTTCTGTGATGGATTTACCTGCACTGCCAAAATTGGGTGGAGGTTCCAATTTTATGCCTGTTTGTCTGTCTTCCAGTTATCAGTCAGAAACCAAGCGCCAAAAAGTAATGACAAATTGTGCAGAGCAGAGATAACCAATGTTCTGTGAAAATTATCTGACAAAGAATTCAGAAACCGAAAAAGTAAAAAAAAAACAAAAAAAAACAACAACAACAAAACACAACTTTGACCTTGACAATATTTTCCAAGGTAAAATTTGGTGGAACTGGAAACTAGTGTTGGTGGAGGTTTGTGCTCTGCGAGCGTGGTGCTCTAGTACTAGCTGAAAGAAAGACAGAGAACATACGATTCAGATTTTAAAAGTCTAATCTCAGCGGGTAAACTGTTTTGGTTTCTTTTCTTAACATTTCACATCACTTTATTGCATGAAAATGGAACATTACCGCATCTCATTATCCTCGAGTGGGCAATAGTTAGCTAAAATACTTCTCTCACATTTTATAGATTCATTTACTACCTCTGCCAAGGACCTTATGTTTCATTAGTGCACATTAGTCTGTCTGTCTGAGTCGCACAGCAGAATTATGCAAAAACCACCAGGGCCATTTTTATGCAGCATAGGCCAAAAAATAACACATTAAATTTTGGAACAGATCAGGATGAAAAGGCAAGATTTGTTATTTCCCCTTTTCAAACACAGGGAGATTTTTTTTTTTTTTTTGGACTATATTTATTTATAGAGACTGCATTTATAAAGTGCTTTTCCATCTATATCAGAAGCTCAAAGTGCTTTAGAATGATGTCTCACATTCACCCATTCACACAGACACACCCACACACTGATGTCAGGTTGCTGCCATGCAAGGTGCTCACGACACACCAGGAGCAACTTTATTAAGGACCTTGCCCAAGGGGGTCCATAGTGATTGTCTGGCCAGACTGGGGTTTGAACCCAGGATCCTCTCGTCTCAAGCCCACTGCTTAACCACTAGACCATCACCTCCCCTTTTGTACATTGTCAGTGTTTCCAGGTAATATTACATGGATATTATTGGGGGGTGGGGGGAGTCTGGTATATTTATTGCAATAATACCTACAAATGTGTAGAAGTTAATGGGGCGGTGCAGCTCGTTTGAACCCCTGTGTGTTATTACAGGATGTGACCACTTCCGGAGACAGCCTGCCATTGTGCGACACAAACACAGCATCACTTCACATGGAAGGAATGTGTACGCTCACGCTCACACTAGCGGGACAGCACTGTAAGCCATCTGGAGGCATGAAGAGCTGTTCAGATGAAAAGCTGACGTGATTTTTCACTGGACTGAGGAACTACACAAAGTCTTTTTTGGGGGGGGGGGGGGGGGGAGTATGAAGTCAGTGCAAACGTCACAATTTGGACTCCTATTTAAAGTTTGTGTTGGACTTTAGCAGCAGTGGAACACCAAAATGTAAGTCCCTTTTCTGTTCTTTATAAATTAATAAAATATCAAATGACAAGGATCGATTTTTGCCGTTATATGAAACAAGTAATGAATGTTTTTACATTCTTTCAATGGAACGAATATTTAATTCGGTGAAAGCTGGAACAAACCATTCAAGGAGGCGAAGCCGCCTTGAATGGTTTGGAATAATGCTCATGAAATATTCGTACCATTGAACTCATAAACATTCATTATTTGTATAACATTTGAAAAACACAAGTTTTTCTTCTGTGACCAGAAGCCGGGGATTACATCTGACCAGTATTTAGCTGAGTTGCAAACATTGAGAAATCTTATATATGAATGAAATATGAAATGGACTGCATTTATATAACGATTTTCCATCTGCATCAGAAGCTCAAAGTGCTTTACAATGATCCCTCACATTCACTCATTGACACAGCCACACTCACACACCGATATCAGGGTGCTGATATGCAAGGAGCCACTACACACCAGGAGCAACTCCGGGATTAAGGACCTTGCCCAAGGGCCCTTACTGATTTTCCAGTCTGGCTGGGTTTTGAACTGAGGATCCTCTAATCTGAAGCCCGACGCTTAACCATAGACCATCATCACAAGACTGTGGTAATACAACATAAATAATGAGCACATCACTTTAATTTAGCCTTTAGCTTACAGGGCAATTCCACATAGTGCCATTCCTTCCCATTTAATCCCAAATAGCAAATCGGAACACGTTTTGAAGTAACTTATTGATCCATCTTTGGCCATCTTGAGCAAACTTGGTATATGGTCAGTTACGGCTGTCAACGGTGCCACATTTGAAATTGGGATCCAATTTTTGAACTGTTCAAAAATTTCATCCAGATTCTGAAAATCCTTGCTAGTATGTGATAACTTCTGGGTATTCGCAGTCTTAACGGGTTCAAAACTTCTTTAAACAGGGTCGTTGTAGTGACTATGGCTTTAAACCTGTTTGATCGTGCGTCATCAGGGTAAAAATTGGAAGCTGAAGCTGTGTTTGTCACGGTTTGTGAGGGCGCAACTCTTTTCTTTCGTTTTCATGCCGGGTTTGCTGGGTCTGTACTTTGTAAGCAAGCCAGTTGCCAGGTCTGCATTCCTTACCAGGAAACGCCTCACTTCTGAGTTTGGCATCTAGATAGCAATGTTCAATCCCTTTGCGCACTGTGCTCTACTTTATGCTAAAATTCCTGCCTCATAAATAGAAAAGTGGACTTGGAAACACCCCGAATACACCCACGCTATGTGCTGCACTGTAAAGTTTCAAGATAGGGCCCCTCATGCAAACACAGAAGCACCACAGAGCAGATTCAGTCAGGCTTCTTCAGTTTTTCTTTTGGACAAACAAAGTCTGCTCAACCCTCTTCCGTCACTCTCTAAACACTTTTCCCTGTATTCAGCAGAAAATGTCTTCCAGTTAACACAACTCTTGACTTTTTCAGGTTTAAATTATAAATCCTCAAACAGCAGCTGGCCTGCACTGACAAATTACAGAAGCTCTTCTGCAGCAGTCTTTGCTTGTAAATTGTGCAAACTGGGTTCCTCTGCAGTTCTAAACTAATACTGCTGCTAGTATTCTAGCTGTTGGCCAGTGGGTGAAAATCTTTTTAACTTCTGACCCCTTTAAATTGCAGCAATGTCAACATGTGACCCGTCATCACAGACTGACAAGTCTGAGAGCTGTGAAAGGCTTTACTCAAGAGTTTTTCCTTTTCCTGTGTAACTTTACACTAATGTATTTTAATGGAAAAAACACTTGCAAAATGTCCAATAATTCATAGGACGAAACAGAAGGCAGGATTAGAGGAAACTGAAAAGTAATTTTTGTTTCTTACAGTGCATGGGCCATTATGCCACCTCCCCTCTCTGTAAGTTTTTAAACTGGTCATATAGTCTCGATTTTGGCGACAGCTAACCTCCCCGCCCCAACATACAAAAAGCATGAGCCTTCTGCAGCACGTCACCGTCATTTAAAAGATGGATACTGGACTGTGATTCTTTACATGCTGTTAAACCCGTCTCTACAATGGAATCACGTTGCTGACCTGTTGAGGGTCATTTCATCTGGGTCAAAGGTCAGAGCAGGCACTTCCAATTATTTTCAGAAAATACTCCTCAAGTGGATCAAATACTACTGTGTATATCCAGATTTTACTCTCTGGCTTCAGTATTTACTGACATCTGTGTATTGTGTGTGAACACAATACACTGTTTTTGGTTTACACACACCTATAGTTATGTTTTCATGCTCCAATTCTATGCTGAAGAAGTTTTTCTACAGTGTGAGTCATACTGCGGACATTTAGGGTTCCGGAGCCCAACGCCGGGAGCTGCTGGAGGTGAGTCACATAAAGAGACGACAGGTCTTATGATCTGCTGTTGGATAATATTAGCCTGGCCTATTTTCAGGTGCTTTCCATCAGTGCCGTGCACTGCACAGCCATTACGTCAAGGTGATTGCTACCACTAGAGGGCGACGTTTGCTGTCTCTTCTGACAGACCAATGCAGAGCGAGTCAAAGACAAAACTGAGTTATAGTCAGTTTGGAGTCATCCAAAAACAAAAATAACAAAGGATCAAAGTACAATTAGTCAAAGCAAGGTGTGCCAAACTGAAGGATAATAAACTAGTATGTTGCTGGCCTTAAATGAAACGACAGATGTGTGAAACAGCTGTTCTACAGCACCGTGAAATGATCAAAAGTCTTTATGTAGTCAAGTTAATAATAAATCAGCACTGTAATCGTGTGTGCCAAGTGTGCCCCTGTGAGATACACTTTGATCCATTTCCTGGTTAAGTCATTTACTGATAAGAGCTTAAAGCTGCAACTAGTGAGTTTTTTCATTATGCACGAGTCTGTTGATTATTTATTATAATTAACAAATGAAATATTCAGGATAAAACATGTTAGGAAAGAGTAAACTGTGACATCAGTGAGCAGATGGCTTCATTAAATTGACTGTTTTGTTTGTCAGTAAATAATAATGAAAAAAAAACCTTTATACAAGATTAAAAGAGTGAAATGGAGCAAATGAATATATTTGAGATTGTCAGGAAATTTACTTTTATCAAAATAGTGATTTGGGATTAATGAAGTTAGTCAGTTTCTGGGTCTACAACACATCTGGCATTACTTTCATAAAAACTAGTGACACTTTGTTAAACTAGTTCCAACAGAAACCCTACCAGTTGCAACTCCACTAATTAACTAGTTATCACAAAACAGGCTTAAACTAGTTAATGAGTGATCTTTTTGGCCTTCACTAGTTAATAAAATTGCCAATCTTTATACAAAATCTTTGACATTTTAAACTTGCCAAGCACTTATTCACACCACTAGTTAACTCGTTGAACTTTTGACCCTCAATTAACTAGTAATATTTTGTGTTGCACTAGTTAAGTAACTAGTAAGGTCAAAAGAGGCTTTACTTAGTTAACTAGTGGTGATTTTCGACTTCAGTTGTTCAGAAATTGAAGGTCTTGCTGGTTAAAGTGCTCATTAATTAGGTGGCATAAAAGCTCCCTTTTACAAACGTAAAAGCTCAAGATGTTCACAAACTTTGTGTATTCTCAGTACAGACTGAAAAATCACATTGTTTATTCATAATAAGAATTATAATGGCTAGTTATATGGGACTTTCCCAGGAATCAAAGCACTAAAGCAAAATAAACTCCAATAATGAAAGAATGAGTGAGAATAAAAAGTACTCTACAATGATGCACAAAAAACAAAAAAAAATTAAAGAGCTGATAATACAGAAAAAAAGGTACGACTTCAATACAGAGCATCTAGAAAGTATTCATAGCACTTCACTTTTTCCACATTTTTTCCACATTTTGTTATGTTACAACCTTATTCCAAAATGTTGTAAATTCATTGTTTCCCCTCAAAGTTCTACTCACAACACCCCATAATGACAACATGAAATGTTCAATCAGATTCAGGTCTGGGCTCTGGCTGGAGCACTCAAGGACATTCACAGAGTTGTCCTGAAGCCACTCCTTTGATATCTTGGCTGTGTGCTTAGGGTCATTGTCCTGCTGAAAGATGAAAAGAAAGAAGAGTGATTTTGACCTCAGTCTGAGGTCATTAGCGCTCTGGAGCAGGTTTTCATCCAGGATGTCTCTATATATTGCTGCATTCATCTTTCCCTCAATCCTGACTAGTCTCCTACTTCCTGCCACTGAAAAACATCCCCACAGTTTGATGCTTCCACCACCATGCTTCACTAGAGGGATGGTGCCTGGTTTCCTCCAAACATGACACCTGGCATTCACAGCAAAGAGTTGAATATTGGTCTCATCAGACCAGAGAATTTTGTCCTTCAGGTGCCTTTTGTTAAACTCCAAGTGGGCTGCCATATGTCTTTTACTAAGGAGTGGCTTCCGTCTGGCCACTCTACCATACAGGCCTGATTGGTGCATTGCTGCAGAGATGGTTGTCCTTCTAGGAGGTTCTACTCTCTCCACAGAGGAATGCTGGAGCTCTGACAGAGTGACCATCAGGTTCTTGGTCACCTCCCTGACTAAGAACCTTAGTCAGGGAGGTGACCCCCAATCGCTCAGTTCAGATGGGTGGCCAGCTCTAGGACTTCTTCCATTTATGGAGGTTGGAGTCCACTGTGCTCATTGGGACCTTCAAAGCAGCAGAAATGTTTCTGTACCCTTCTGCAGATTTGTGCCTTAAGACAATCCTGTCTCAGAGGTCTACAGACAGTTCCTTTGACTTCATGCTTAGTTTGTGCGCTGACATTCACTGTCAACTGTGGGACCTTATATGTAGACAGGTGTGTGTCTTTCCAAATCATGTCAGTCAACTGAATTGACCCCTGGTGGACTCCATTTATGCTGCAGAAACATCTCAAGGATGATCAGTGGAAAGAGGATACACCTGAGCTCAATTTTGAGCTTCACGGCAAAAGGCTGTGAAAAGTCTTTTTTAAATAAATTTGCAAGAATCTAAAAAAAACCCAACTTTTTTCACATTGTCATTACGGGGTATCCATTTCAGAATAAAGCTGTAACAAAATAAAAGTGAAGCGCTGTGAATACTTTCCGGATGATTTTTCCTCTACAAGAGATAATTTTTAACACATGCAACTTATACGCTGGAAAATATAGTTCATGTAGAAATTGACAAGTTGGGACATTGGTGCTACTACTGTAGGGCCTGGTATCACTAGTTAGGTTTATGTTAGAACTAGTTTGACAAACATGCCACACTAGTTGCTAAAAAAGAGTGACGAGTAGAAATTTCTGGGCAGCTCGTGCAGCAGAGTGGCACCAAATGTCCAACTGATACTGACAAAGATCAAACTAGTGAAGGAAAGTGACGTCTGATATCAGCGGTTGCTAATGGCAGAGTCCTGGTGGGCACGAAGACCACTGTTACTGTGTGTTTTTATTTATTTGTTTGCATTTGTGCACTTTTTCAGATTCGAGGTATGACGTGCTTGAGGAGAGTTATTACCGACTGGAGATTGTCCAGCAGCTGCGTGAGGTGAAACAGCCTCTGTGTGCGGGTGGTCTCTCCGCAGTGGCTGGCTAAGCGGTCCAACTCCTTGATGTAGCAGGTCCGGAGTTCGTCAAAACAGCGCTGGTTCTTCAGGCCCTCCACTGGCACTGTGACCACAAACCCAGAACACAACATTAATCTTCACCGTGTTCATCCACTCCATCAGCACCCTGAAGTCAAGTTACACTCTGTTACCCTCATATTTCACTCGCTGACAAACTATTATTTGGGACACGGCTCCCGTGGACTCACTGATGCTGAAGAGGACCAGCGCCTTCATACAGAGGAACTCCTCTTGGGTGACCTTCAGCATGCAGAACCTCTGGGAGAGCAGCTTCATCCTCACACAGTGTTCATACATGCTGGACACTTGCATCCGCTGGCTGTGGGGGAGGAGGGCAGGAGAAGAGCACGAGGTGTGACGAAAGAGGCGAGAATCCAGGTGAGGGTCAGAGAAATGGAATATAAAGTGAGGGAAGGAATTCACAGCAGCAGCATTGGGAGCAAAGCAAAAGAGGAAAGTACAGCAGAGGTGAGAAGAATGAATGAGATGGAGCACGGAAATAAAAAGAACAGAGTGGCAGAGAAAAATGAGGGTCAGCAACAAGGGCAGATGTATCCATTACCATGCAGGTTAGACACAACCCAACAGAGTGACAGAGGTCTAATGTGCACAGAATGCACATTTTACTAATGGAACAGCAGCCTCCAGTGGCACGTGGCCCACTTCAACAGTGTGAGCCCCTTCCTCACACTCATGACAATTTACTGACAAGCAGCACAATTATTCTTCATTTATAGCATAAACTTAACAAGATGCGTTGGAGTTTGGCTTCATTTTTGATAGGTCAAAGGTCACAGAAAATGGCACTATGGCATTTTGTAAAAGCATTTCTGATAAACTAGGACACTTAAAGCTCAAGGTAAGACTCATGATTTTAATTAGGCAAAGGTCATAGAGAATGGCATTATGGTATTTTGTAAAAGCATTTGTGATAGACTAGGACACTTAAAGCTCAAGGTCATACTCATGCTTTTGATAGGTCAAATGTCAGAGAATGGCGTTAAGGCATTTTGTAAAAGCATTACTGATAGACTAGGACACTTAAAGCTCAAGGTGAGACTCATGATTTTAATTAGGCAAAAGTCATAAAGAATGATGTTATGGAATTTTGTAAAAGTATTTCCGATGAACTAGGACACTTAAAGCGCAAGGTGAGACTCATGATTTTAATTAGGCAAAAGTCATAGAGAATGATGTTATGGCATTTTGTAAAAAGTATTTCTGATGAACTAGGACACTTAAAGCTCAAGCTCATACTCATGCTTTGATAAGTCAAAGGTCATAGAGAATGGCATTATGGCATTTTGTAAAAGTATTTCTGATGAATTAGGATACTTAAAGCTCAAGGTCATACTCATGCTTTTGATAGGTCAAACGTCAGAGAATGGCGTTAAGGCATTTTGTAAAAGCATTACTGATAGACTAGGACACTTAAAGCTCAAGGTGAGACTCATGATTTTAATTAGGCAAAAGTCATAGAGAATGATGTTATGGAAATTTGTAAAAGTATTTCCGATGAACTAGGACACTTAAAGCTCATGCTTTTGATAAGTCAAAGGTCACAGAAAATGGCACTCTGGCATTTTGTAAAAGCATTTCTGATAGACTAGGACACTTAAAGCTCAAGGTGAGACTCGTGATTTTAATTAGGCAAAAGTCACAGAGAATGATGTTATGGCATTTTGTAAAAAGTATTTCTGATAAGCTAGGATACTTAAAGCTCAAGGTGAGACTCATGCTTTTGATAGGTCAAAGGTCACAGAAAATGGCACTATGGCATTTTGTAAAAGTATTTCTGATAGACTAGGAGACTTAAAGCTCAAGGTGAGACTCATGCTTTTGATAGGTCAAAGGTCACAGAAAATGGCACTGGCATTTTGTAAAAGCATTTCTGATAGACTAGGACACTTAAAGCTCAAGGTGAGACTCATGCTTTTGATAGGTCAAAGGTCACAGAAAATGGCACTATGGCATTTTGTAAAAGTATTTCTGATGAACTAGGACACTTAAAGCTCAAGGTCATACTCATGCTTTGATAAGTCAAAAGTCAGAGAATGGCGTTAAGGCATTTTGTAAAAGCATTTCTGATAAACTAGGACACTTAAAGCTCATTGTCACACTCAGACTTTTGATCCGTCTGAGGTCACAGAGAACTATGGTATGACAGTATGTTTTCAGAGGAGGAGAAAAAAAAATCAACTTTAAAATCCCCCGTGCTCACAGCCAGCTCTTTAAATTCAAGGTCATACTCCAGTTTGCAACTTTCTTCTAGCTAGTTTGAAGGTCTCCTGTTGAGCAAGGAACAAATTGCCTTGGCATAATTAACTTTTTATAAACTATGTTATTGAAGCTGAAGGTCATGGTCCTGCTTTTCTCTGATTTTTTAATTTATTTTTTATTTTAATGTTTATTTATCAGGGATGATACATACAACGTTGCCACAAAAATGGGAAAGAATTCCATAGGTGTGTACGTTGCACTGAGAGGGCTGATTGGACAAATGTCCTGCACCTTCAAATTTTCCAGTTTTGATTGGTTAAGCTCCTTGTCATTGTCCTACAGTGGTCCATCTTTTTAAAGATCTGAGACATCAATTGTGGGGCCATTTACACACTTAAATACAACTTTCAGAAAGGGGAATTTTATAAAGTTAGAAAAAGTCAACAAATCATGTTTCTTAAATTATTCTGAAGTGATGCCATTTTTTGTGGCTTCTGATCTAAAATTTCCAAAGCTTGTTTATAAAGTTCTTTAGTATCAAAAGTAATGTGAAATTTCTCAGGGACTTTCTTTCTTATTGAAAAACACATTGATATTGTTTTTATTTGCCATTTTGTTGCCATTCTGAAACAGTAACCATCTGTCTGCTTAAGGTCTCTGGAGTTTGATAAGGATTCTTTGCTGAAACATAAAACACTGTGTCATCAGCATACATCTGACATTCTGTGTCTGTACAAATGGTGGGCAAATCATTTATGTATAAGCAAAATATAATTGGACCCAAAACTGATCCCTGTGGCAGACCAGTCTTACTGCTCCAAATATGTGCTAACCCAACTAACAGCAAGAGAAGAAAAATTAAATTGATGTCAATTTACTGGCAAGTGTCTCATGGCTTAAGCCCCCATCACACATAGCAAGAATGTGCAGGAACCAGGCCAACAAGGCAAATATGGTCATAATCCAGACGCAGTCAAGAGGAAAAGAGGTGTGATCAGCCGTATCAGAACGCATCCAGACTGCCTCGTGCACACATATTTCAGACAACAGTGAGATGACACCAATTGCTGTCAGACGCCACCAACATTGGAGCCGTCACTCACTCACTTACTCACCCACGCAATCAAATCTTCGCTCATCCGCACATTCTCAGTGCTAAACTGACCTAAGAGGGCGCGCTGGCAGGAGTGTGTGTGTGTTTCACATGATGGAGTGCGCATGTGTACATGCGTAGAACAAGTGATCCAAACAGCATGCAAGTGTGTTGCCAGATGAAATGTTCCCTCAGCTGTGTGTGTGTTCATAATGGCTGAACGAGCCGTGGCGCAAGCGTGCCTGCATACGTAGAACAGGTGATCAAAGCAGCGCGCGAGTGTGTGACCAAATGTTCGCTCAGCTGCATGTATGTGTGTTCATAACGGCTGTACCAGCCACTCCGCATGCACACGTGGGGCGTCAGTGATCACCTGCTTGTGTACAGTCCAGTGAAAAATCTCTTTCGGTGTTTGATCAGTATATACTTACATTGCTAGATTTTATTTGTTCAGCTGGACTCCCTAACTGCTGTTGAACTGTGCTGGCAGGGCGCCAACTTCCCCCATGTGCGCAACATTCTTCAGATGCAGCCAGTGAACTTTTTCTTCTCTCTTTTAAACTATTATTGTGGCCATTTTACTTGATAGGCATCTTAACACACATGTAGTTGGATTATCGGTGCTGGATGGTGCTTCACATGGGATTTATATATGCCAGAGGTGGATTATGCATTTGTGAGCCAATGGATGTTGCCAGCACACAGTGCAGCTGGGTGAAGGACTTCACCAGCTGTCTGTGCTGCACTGTGGAATGCAGAGTACCAGAGCTGAGTTGCATGTTTATGTTTGTTGTCATGGGCTGGGGAAACATTTCCACATCATATCTGCTAAAGATTTAGGAGGTGGACATGTAATAATACACACATTACAGTGACAACATCCCGTTCAGCTGTATTGCGGGGCACAGCACTGAGCCTCTGATGCGCGCACAGTGCCACATACATGTTATGACATATCAACAATGTGGCACAACATACTGGCAGGCTTTGCTGTGACCGATCAATCTCAGAGCTAAATCAACCGTGATCAATCAATCAATCAATCAACTTTTTTCTTATATAGCGCCAAATCACAACAAACAGTTGCCCCAAGGCACTCCACATTGCAAGGCAAGGCCATACAATAATTATGAAAAACCCCAACGGTCAAAACGACCCCCTATGAGCAAGCACTTGGCCACAGTGGGAAGGAAAAACTCCCTTTTAACAGGAAGAAACCTCCAGCAGAACCAGGCTCAGGGAGGGGCAGTCTTCTGCTGAGACTGGTTGGGGCTGAGGGAAAGAACCAGGAAAAAGAGATCGATCACTAATGATTAAACGCAGAGTGATGCATACGGAGCAAAAAGAGAAAGAAACAGTGCATCATGGGAACCCCCCCACAGTCTACGTCTAAAGCAACATAACCAAGGGATGGTCCAGGGTCACCCGATCCAGCCCTAACTATAAGCCTTAGCGAAAAGGAAAGTTTTAAGCCTAATCTTAAAAGTAGAGAGGGTATCTGTCTCCCTGATCTGAATTGGGAGCTGGTTCCACAGGAGAGGAGCCTGAAAGCTGAAGGCTCTGCCTCCCATTCTACTCTTACAAACCCTAGGAACTACAAGTAAGCCCGCAGTCTGAGAGCGAAGCGCTCTAATGGGGTAATATGGTACTACGAGGTCCCTAAGATAAGATGGGACCTGATTATTCAAAACCTTATAAGTAAGAAGAAGAATTTTAAATTCTATTCTAGCATTAACAGGAAGCCAATGAAGGGAGGCCAACACGGGTGAGATATGCTCTCTCCTGCTAGTCCCCGTCAGTACTCTAGCTGCAGCATTCTGAACCAACTGAAGGCTTTTTAGGGAACTTTAGGACAACCTGATAATAATGAATTACAATAGTCCAGCCTAGAGGAAATAAATGCATGAATTAATTTTTCAGCATCACTCTGAGACAAGACCTTTCTGATTTTAGAGATATTGCGTAAATGCAAAAAGGCAGTCCTACATATTTGTTTAATATGCGCTTTGAATGACATATCCTGATCAAAAATAACTCCAAGATTTCTCACAGTATTACTAGAGATCAGGGAAATGCCATCCAGAGTAACGATCTGGTTAGACACCATGCTTCTAAGATTTGTGGGGCCAAGTACAATAACTTCAGTTTTATCTGAGTTTATAAGCAGGAAATTAGAGGTCATCCATGTCTTTATGCCTGTAATACAATCCTGCAGTTTAGCTAATTGGTGTGTATCCTCTGGCTTCATGGATAGATAAAGCTGGGTATCATCTGCGTAACAATGAAAATTTAAGCAATACCGTCTAATAATACTGCCCAAGGGAAGCATGTATAAAGTGAATAAAATTGGTCCTAGCACAGAACCTTGTGGAACTCCATAATTAACTTTAGTCTGTGAAGAAGATTCCCCATTTACATGAACAAACTGTAATCTATTAGACAAATATGATTCAAACCACCGCAGCGCAATGCCTTTAATACCTATGACATGCTCTAATCTCTGTAATAAAATTTTATGGTCAACAGTATCAAAAGCAGCACTGAGGTCCAACAGAACAAGCACAGAGATAAGTCCACTGTCCGAAGCCATAAGAAGATCATTTGTAACCTTCACTAATGCTGTTTCTGTACTATGATGAATTCTAAAACCTGACTGAAACTCTTCAAATAGACCATTCCTCTGCAGGTGATCAGTTAGCTGTTTTACAACTACCCTCTCAAGAATCTTTGAGAGAAAAGGAAGGTTGGAGATTGGCCTATAATTAGCTAAGATAGCTGGGTCAAGTGATGGCTTTTTAAGTAATGGTTTAATTACTGCCACCTTAAAGGCCTGTGGTACATAACCAACTAACAAAGATAGATTGATCATATTTAAGATTGAAGCATTAAATAATGGTAGGACTTCCTTGAGCAGCCTGGCAGGAATGGGGTCTAATAAGCATGTTGATGGTTTGGATGAAGTAACTAATGAAAATAACTCAGACAGAACAATCGGAGAGAAAGAGTCTAACCAAATACCGGCATCACTGAAAGCAGCCAAAGATAACGATACGTCTTTGGGATGGTTATGAGTAATTTTTTTCTCTAATAGTTAAAATTTTGTTAGCAAAGAAAGTCATGAAGTCATTACTAGTTAAGTTAATGGAATACTCAGCTCAATAGAGCTCTGACTCTTTGTCAGCCTGGCTACAGTGCTGAAAAGAAACCTGGGGTTGTTCTTATTTTCTTCAATTAGTGATGAGTAGAAAGATGTCCTAGCTTTACGGAGGGCTTTTTTATAGAGCAACAGACTCTTTTTCCAGGCTAAGTGAAGATCTTCTAAGTTAGTGAGACGCCATTTCCTCTCCAACTTACGGGTTATCTGCTTTAAGCTACGAGTTTGTGAGTTATACCATGGAGTCAGGCACTTCTGATTTAAAGCTCTCTTTTTTAGAGGAGCTACAGCATCCAAAGTTGTCTTCAATGAGGATGTAAAACTATTGACGAGATACTCTATCTCACTTACAGAGTTTAGGTAGCTACTCTGCACTGTGTTGGTATATGGCATTAGAGAACATAAAGAAGGAATCATATCCTTAACCTAGTTACAGTGCTTTCTGAAAGACTTCTAGTGTAATGAAACTTATTCCCCACGGCTGGGTAGTCCATCAGAGTAAATGTAAATGTTATTAAGAAATGATCAGACAGAAGGGAGTTTTCAGGGAATACTGTTAAGTCTTCTATTTCCATACCATAAGTCAGAACAAGATCTAAGATATGATTAAAGTGGTGGGTGGACTCATTACTTTTTGAGCAAAGCCAATAGAGTCTAATAATAGATTAAATGCAGTGTTGAGGCTGTCATTCTCAGCATCTGTGTGGATGTTAAAATCGGCCACTATAATTATCTTATCTGAGCTAAGCACTAAGTCAGACAAAAGGTCTGAAAATTCACAGAGAAACTCACAGTAACGACCAGGTGGACGATAGATAATAACAAATAAAACTGGTTTTTGGGACTTCCAATTTGGATGGACAAGACTAAGAGTCAAGATTTCAAATGAATTAAAGCTCTGTCTGGGTTTTTGATTAATTAATAAGCTGGAATGGAAGATTGCTGCTAATCCTCCGCCCCGGCCCGTGCTACGAGCATTCTGACAGTTAGTGTGACTCGGGGGTGTTGACTCATTTAAACTAACATATTCATCCTGCTGTAACCAGGTTTCTGTAAGGCAGAATAAATCAATATGTTGATCAATTATTATATCATTACCAACAGGGACTTAGAAGAGAGAGACCTGATGTTTAATAGACCACATTTAACTGTTTTAGTGTGTGGTGCAGTTGAAGGTGCTATATTATTTTTTCTTTTTGAATTTTTATGCTTAAATAGATTTTTGCTGGTTATTGGTAGTCTGGGAGCAGGCACCGTCTCTACGGGGATGGGGTAATGAGGGGATGGCAGGGGGAGAGAAGCTGTAGAGAGGTGTGTAAGACTACAACTCTGCTTCCTGGTCCCAACCCTGGATAGTCACGGTTTGGAGGATTTAAGAAAATTGGCCAGATTTCTTGAAATGAGAGCTGCTCCATCCAAAGTGGGATGGATGCCGTCTCTCCTAACAAGACCAGGTTTTCCCCAGAATCTTTGCCAATTATCTATGAAGCCCACCTCATTTTTTTGGACACCACTCAGACAGCCAGCAATTCAAGGAGAACATGCGGCTAAACATGTCACTCCCGGTCTGATTGGGGAGGGGCCCAGAGAAAACTACAGAGTCCGACATTGTTTTTGCAAAGTTACACACCGATTTAATGTTAATTTTAGTGACCTCCCATTGGCGTAACCGGGTGTCATTACTGCCGACGTGAATTACAATCTTACCAAATTTACGCTTAGCCTTAGCCAGCAGTTTCAAATTTCCTTCAATGTCGCCTGCTCTGGCCCCCGGAAGACAATTGACTATGGTTGCTGGTGTCGCTAACTTCACATTTCGCAAAACAGAGTCGCCAATAACCAAAGTTTGATCCTCGGCGGGTGTGTCGTCGAGTGGGGAAAAACGGTTAGAGATGTGAACGGGTTGGCGGTGTACACAGGGCTTCTGTTTAGAACTACGCTTCCTCCTCACAGTCACCCAGTCGGCCTGCTTTCCCGGCTGCTCGGGATCTGCCAGGGGGTAACTAACGGCGGCTAAGCTACCTTGGTCCGCACCGACTACAGGGGCCTGGCTAGCTGTAGAATTTTCCACGGTGCGGAGCCGAGTCTCCAATTCGCCCAGCCTGGCCTCCAAAGCTACGAATAAGCTACACTTATTACAAGTACCGTTACTGCTAAAGGAGGCCGAGGAATAACTAAACATTTCACACCCAGAGCAGAAAAGTGCAGGAGAGACAGGAGAAGCCGCCATGCTAAATCGGCTAAGAGCTAGTAGCTATGCTAAGCTAGCGGATTCCTAAAAACACGCAAGTGAATAATGTGTAAATAATTTAGAGGTGATTCAGCAGAAGGAGTGCTTTAGTTAAGGCACGTAAAGATTACACTGGGAAACAAATCGTAATCTAGATAACTAGATCAATCTAACTGCGCAGATTAAACAGCTAACAGATACAGAAAAACACCGCTGTGCTCCGGAACAGGAAGTGATACAATACAAGCCTCTACTGGTATATATTGTAACTTGATGTTGAAAAATGCTTGTTAATGGCTCATTTGATATGAAACTCTGACTAAGAGGGACATGGAGAAGCCAAAACTCAAGAAATAAACTTTACAAATCACTTATGTTTAAACGCATTCAGCCAATTAGGATGCTACTGAAGCTCAAGGTCTTACTTCTGGATTTGACCTCATATAAGAGTGGTTAATATTCACAAGGTTACACAAATGAATATACTCATACAATTGCATGACTTCACTTCCTTTCCTTCCTCAGCAAAGACAATATTGGTCTAAACTGTTTTCTGTATATGCATGAAGAGCGTGTACTAAAGCCCAACATTTTAATTAATTTCCTGCTGATTAAACACAACATATTGCTCAGTGACAGAACACTGAGTGGTACTCCTACTACTTGCTGCATAGCTTGACAAATATACTCATTTTTCAGCTTATGTTCACTAAATATGAAAACTGCGTGATGGTTACATAAGTACACAATTTTGCTCATTTATGATATGCTGACTGCAAACATATTTATGCAAAGATCATACCATTAAAATGAAAAAGTATATGCTGTTTTTTTTTTTTTTTTTTTTTTAATGTACTTTGCAAAACAAGCAACAAAAACTGCTTCAGTGAACAAATGCCTTCAGCCCAGCTGTCTATCTGTTTGTTTGTTTTGCCCTAAAACAATATATAAAATCTTCAAAAATCGACTTCTTCCAAGTCCAAGGGGTATTAGGTATACTCTGCAATGCATTTTTTAGAGTAAGTACAGATATAAAAATAAAAAGATGAGAGAGATGTTGTGATGGAGATTGAATGTTGCTATGGTGAGACACAAAAACAGGCACAAACCAAATGAAACTATTTAATGCTGCAGCAGCTTCCGGAGTCTGATGGCTGCTCTGTAACAGTGGAATAGAATAAATCATCTGTTGTAATCTGTCTGTGGGCCACATAGATCAGAATCAAAGGAAACCATAACACACTTCTTATTTACTAGACTGCTACACTGTCCGACGTTAGGCTTTTCAGCTGTCTTCTGATGCAAACAAACACACATACACACACACACTCATATGCACACATGAAGCACAGTGGTTAAAGTGAATGTTGTAGTAACTCACTCGTTGAAGACCAAGTCTGGAGCAAAGTAGAGCATAGAGCTGTTGGTCAGCGTGTACGACCTCCAGCCCAAAGCGAACACCATCACCCCCATCCACGACAGCTGAATCACTGTCATCTGATCGTCCACATGGAGGTCACGGAAACCTGTCAACAGTTATTTCATTAAACCTCCGGACGTGTAACAATGAGGCGTTAAGACACAATCTTACTTAATCTAAATTAAAAAAACACAAGAAAAACAAGGTGACGATTGCACAGTCAACTGAGGGCTGCACTTTCCACCTGCTCTGTCTTGGGTTATATATGAACACAGCCCACTCTAGTGGTCAGTATGGAACTTGAGGATGACGACACCATGTTGGTGTTCAAACTGTGGTTACATCTCTTGGAAAGAACCTCATCTGCTGGGAAATGTCTTCCTTCACTGTGTCGAGGTGTTGCTCCGTGCAAACAGGCACTTTATAATGGAATAACTGCTAGAAGAGCACATTCTTCTGCTGAAGTGGACAGTTTAATAGGAGTGGCTCTGCATCACATGTGTCAGTGCATTTTTATTTGCCCTATTAAAGAAACATCCTGACCTGAAGCAGATTTCTTGTTGAGATCTACTTAATTGTACTGAGAAATTGAGGAAAAACATTAAAGATGGTTAATAAAGTGGGAGACGGGATACAAGGAGTTGCCCTTGTTTGACAAATAGATTGGAAAGGTTGCAGAATATATAGAATCATAGCAATTGATGAATAAAATGCACAGTATACACATATATACATTATTTTACAAATAAGGATCAATATAGAAATACAGTTTTCTTCATTTCTATTGTTGTCTTATGAGGCCGTTTATTATTATTATTATTATTATTATTATTATTATTACGTCCGCCAAGGGCATAATAAAATCATCAGTGATTATTTATTTGTTTGTCTGTCTGTCTGTTAGCAGTATTACATCAAAACTACACAGATTTGGACAAAATTTTCACCACAGATAGATATTAGGCTACAGAAGACTCCATTACATTTTGGAGGTGAACCAGATCCGGATTCTGGATCAAGATTTCACTTTATATAGGCTTTGAAGGATTACGTCAAAGCAAAAGAAGCCTCCCATATGGAAAAGAAATAGAAAAAAAATTACAAGAAGTTACATCAATTCCAGTAATAAATGTTTATGTTTGACATGTTGTTCTTATAAGTCTCAGTTTGATATTACACATATCTACTAAGGATTCTGTATGTGGAATTACTGTCATATGTTGTTCTTTTAAGTTCCCAATTTATATAAGTTACATATTGTACAAATTTACTAAGGATCTTATATCTGGTTTGACTGTCACATGTCTTACAGGTTCCAGACAGAACATATACAAACTTTATAAAATTTATGTATATCTTTTCCATATGGGCTACCTTATGGATTCTCACCAAATATGCACAAAAGACAGATATTAGAGCATGGAAGACTCCACTGAATTTTGGAGGTGATCTGGATCCAGATTCTGGATCAAGATATATAGGTTTTGAAGGATTACATCAAAACTACTTCACAGATTCTCGCCAAAATTGCACCAAAGATAGATATAAGGGCATAGAAGACTGCACTGAACTTTGGAGGTGATCTGGATCTGGATTGGCTCTTATTATTATTATTATTATTATTATTAGCAGCAGCAGCACAATCCCCATGGATAAATCCAATCTAGTCTCACCACAATTCCCCAGAACAAAAACACTTGCTGTACATGTACACATTTAGTAAATTAATGACGTATATAATGAAGTGGATTAGTGGTTAGCACTGTTGCCTCACAGCAAGAAGGTCATGGGATTGATTCCCACCTGTGGTCTTTCTGTGTGGAGTTTGCATGTTCTCCCTGTGTTTGCAAGAGTTCTCTCCGGGTGCTCCGGCTTCCTCCCACATCCAAAGACATGCAGGTTAGGTGGATTGGAAGCGTTGTCCATAGGTTTGTGTGTATGTGGCCATCTGACAGACTGGCATCCTAACCAGGGTGTACCCCACCTTGCACCCTATGACTGCTGGGATGGGCTCCACCCACCCGTGATGCTCGTTTGAAGTAAGTGGTTGAAGATGAGTGAGAAGTAGGGATACCAGTTTTTTCCAGACTGAGTACAAGTACATATATTTTGGTACTTGTCGATACAGAGTACTGATACGAATACTTAATGATAACTTAATGATAATCATTAACTTTGTTTTTTTTGTTTTTTTTACAATCATTTCACTTAAATCATGTAACTTCACTTTTTGATTACAACAAATTGTCCTTTAACATTAACCATGTTTCTTAACAAACATGGCACTGCCAGACATCTCACTTGAATGTAACCTGTGGACTTCAGCACTACAAAATACCAGGAACAGAAGTGAAACTGTCCATCACTAACTTTACTTATGTCTGTGAGGACTAAAAGCCTTTTTTAAAAATGTGAGGGGCAGATTCTTTTTGATGAAAAGAAGCTTCTCTGCATTATTTCTGTTTTCATCTACAATGTGTACACTGAGCTAAACAGCCTTTCACTCCCCACACTATGTTTATTTTTTTTTTAACTTTTAATTAAATATATATAGGTAACATACACAAATAAATAAATAAAGTAAATGTTTTTTTCCCCAAAGGTGGAACCTGTAAATACTGGAGGAGCACGGCATCGTACGCACACGCACACATGGTGCTGCGCAGCATCTCTGCTCCACAGAGGCGAACATGAGTAAACATTATTATTATTTTTTTTTTCTTTGTGGAGCATGGGATAATTTCATTGCGTGCAGACAGATTTGCTTGTTGCCTGTGGTCGCTGAGACAATAATGAAGCACAGTGACTTTTTCAACTTCTGGCACAAAAGTGCAGCCCATGGGAAGGAGAGGAGGCTCCGAACGCAGCACCACAGACATTCAACAAACAGATTACACCTGTAGCGGACCGAGCCGGTCTCCCATCGGCCTGGACAGCCACACCGGGGGCTGAAACTCACCAACCTGATGGACAATCTCTTCCACTGAAACTGCGATCTGATGGACGGAACTGTGGCATAAAGAGCCAAAGTCACAGAGGAACTTTTTTCAGCCACAACAAGGAATTAAAGTATTTTCAGATGTTGTTTTCCAAACTCAGGAGGCTGTATGTGGATAATTTTTTCTACAGGATCATTTATTGATGAATCACACTGAAATGAAAAGGTAAGCCTTTATATTTACCCTGTGTGTGAATTTACTCCGCATGAGGACTGTGGTTTTCAGCCAATGGACAGCATTGATAGACGTATTTCGACTTATGAGTAAATTACATGAAAGCATGTAAAAATCTATAAATTAGCCGCATCATTGTTTAAGCCGCAGTCTTCAAAACGTATGAACAAAGTAGCGGCTTATAGTCCAGAAATTACGGAGTGTGTGCGTGAAAATCCCCCATAGAGAAGCTGACATCGGGATCGGTGCATCTCTAGTGAGAAGTATACAAAAGCTCTCAAATAAAGAGAGCTAACTATTTCAGTAGGTTTCTTTAGTCATAGTATTTATGAATTATGAATTGATAAATTATATTTTATTATCACAGCCAATATATTTGGCTATAATCTGTTGAATTAGTCTTTGTTTTGAGTAGTTACTTGGAAAATACTGTTATTATTATCATCATCATCATTGCCATAATCAGAATCCCCATGATAAATCCACTCTCAATCTAGCCAAAATTCCCCAAAACAGAAATACTTAAACATACATATTTTACTAAAGGTTTAATTAAATTAATGTAGCATATAAAATCCATCCATCCATCCATCCATCCATCCATCCATCCATCCATCCATTTTCTTCCGCTTATCTGATATAAAATCTATATCGGATAAGCGTAGCGTAAGCGTATATAAGTATATAAAATCTTTCACATAACAATAGCTAACTATTTTAGTAGGGTTTTTTATTCATAATATTCATGAAATATGAGTTGATAAATAAATTGTACTTTATTATGATCATTGCTAATGAATTTGGCTTCCTAAGAGCAATTACTGGCAAAAATATTAAGAAAGATGTTCCAAGATCCTTGTAAATTATATATATTTAATCCAGTTGCAGCTCATAACTGGTTAATACTGTCATTGTGTGGTAGCATGGTTTCCTTATTTACACTTACAGTCTTCATATAATATGTAGTATAATTGGCTAGAAACTATCTTAGTGTTAGGTGTGATGTCAATGCTCTGACATCGCACCCCAGGTTAGCATGAGCTGAGTTCCTCCATTGTGAACAATGGGATTCATCATGTGCTTAAAAAATACATACCATATTTTCCAGAGTGTAAGTTGCACCACAGTATAAGTCTTACAGAATACTAAATGTGTCTTGAAGAGGAAAAGCCTATATACTATAAGTCACATTGGAGTACAAGGTGTACCTTTTTTCTATATTATCTATCAGCCCTTTCATTTGTAGTTGCAGCATATTTTTATTATTGGGATAAATTCTTGTTATTAGAGTTTATTTTGTTTCATGGGTGATGGTCTAGTAGTTAAAGCGTTGGGCTTGAGACTAGAGGATCCTCGGTTCAAATCCCAGCCTGACTGGAAAATCAATAGGGCCCTTTTGCAAGATCCTTAATTCCCTAGTTGCTCCCGGTGTGTAGTGAGTACATTGTATGGCAGCACCCTCACGCTTTGAGCGTCTGATGCAGATGGAAAAGCGCTATATAAATGCAGCCCATTTACCATTTCATATATATATATATATATATATATAATTAAAATATTCAACTTATACTCAGGAAAATATGGTACTTGTGGTGGCTGAGGCGACAGGAAGGCCTTGAACCAGTGATTCACAATATACGCAATCGTTCACGTGTCTTAAAAACTTGTTAGCGCCACATAATGTAACACTAACCTACCAATGTTAGTGTGACAACTCACTAGCATTACATAGTACAATGATAATGGGATAACATTAGCTTGAAAACCCAATAACATCACATAACACATGCTAGCACTGGTACCACAGTCTCTTATACGTATACTGGTAGCGTGTTTTTGAAAACATGGCTGTGATTGGTCCATCTGATACGTTGGCCACTATTGGCTATCACGCCACGCTCTGTGATTGGCTGTGGTGTAACCGCTGAAAATGTAAGTTGTTTCCACTCCTCCAGAGACTGTGGTACCAGTGCTATGTTGTAAACAAAGGCTGCAGCCAATCGGAGAGCGGCATGTCTCAGCCAATCAGCAAAATGTCAGAATCCTGACTAAAAGTCACGTGACCAAATAACCCGATACCGACTCCTTTGCCTTGGCTGGAGGAGTGGAACCAACTTAAACACACGCTAACAGGCATTGCATAAAGCAGTGCTAACAGGCTAACATTAGCATGAGCCGAGTGCCTCCGTTGTAAACAGTGAGATTTCTAAAGTGCTTTAAAACAAACAAACAAAAAACAACACACTGAGTACCATATTCCTTACTTAGAGAATCGTGGTATAGATTATTCCTGTGAGGTGTGTGTTTTTATTTCCATTTTACGTTTGATGGGATTTGTTGTATTCTGGCTTGAAAATAGAAGAAAGAACAAGATGCAAAACAAGATAAAAAGAAAACAGAGAGGGGAAAAAATAATACTAGAACAGCTCCCTTGTCTGGATCTACTCCAAAGAGTAATGAGTTCTTTGGCTCATACCTCAGTGCACCTGGTTTTACACACACACACACACACACACACACACACACACACACACACACACACACACACACACACACACACACACACGTTAAACAGCTTATAGGAAACTAAAGAAGATGGTTAAAACAACATCAACAACAACAAAAAAATCCTATTGCACAAAGTTATATAATATTTAAATAAAAGTCTGCACCCAACCTAGAATTTAACAGACTATTCCTTCATCAAATAATAATAATAATAATAATAATAATAATGCTGAAACTCAAAGAAATAAAATGGGGGTGGAAACATTGCCTCTTTGGTGGAAGTTGTTTTTGTGATGTGGCGTTACATAAGTGACTTTCCCCTGCGTCTGCTCCCGTCCCACGGTCTGTTCCATTGTATTGCTCAATCTTGTTAACACGTCTGACCTTGTGGTGTTTTACTTGGCATGTTATTGTTGAAGCATCAGCGACAAATAATGTATCCAATGTGACACCGAAGCTGCAACAAATACTGCGTGACATCAGCAGAACACCCACGTTATCTGTTCCGCTGCTCGCGCTGCATTACCTGGGATGGCTTTGGCCCAACGCACCACAGTCACCAGCTGTCTTTCCCCCAGCTCGTTCAGGCTGGTGAGCAAAGACGCCGGACTGTCCGGTTGGGCTGGGTCATGTCCGGCATTGACCACAGCTGGCTCAATGGCCTGCAGGACGCTGAGCATGGTTAAGCAGGAGCGCAGGCTCGGAGTCGGGGCGAGAGCCAGAGCCTGGGATGCTGTGGAGTCACAGTGTGCTCATTAATGAGTGAATCACTTAGCGTCACACTCCAGCTTTATACACACTAATCCTCACTACCTTGATCCCTGACAGCTGGGTTACTGGCTTCGGCTTCTGCTCTCGTTCCAGCTCTCGATTGCTCCTCCTCTCCGTTCTTCGACTGTCCGGCTCCCTTCAGCCTGCGACCTAGAAACCACGGCAGACGATTCAGACAAAAAGAAGAAGACAAAAACATGGAAAAAGATAAGAAGCTAACAGTCGGAGTTGTTGTGTCTGATTTACTATAACAACAGGTGGGTTAAAAGGCGAGAAGAAAAACTGCGACTCTGGGTGGAGTAGTGCAGCAGAGTTTGGAGTTCTTTATTTTCAAAGAGGATTTATGAGGAAGTTCTTGATTATTATCAGCTGGATGGAAAAAAAAACCCAATACTTGTTTTTTTTGGGGGGGCCTTTTAGTGAAATTCAATTCTAAGAGCGTGTGTAAGCTGGAACATTTTATTGGTAGCTTCTGATCCAATGCATCTAAAGTATCCAACCACTGTGACCCCACTTCCAAAATCACTCCCCAAAGTCATGCCAAGTAGCCCCTCTCCTTCCTTGTGTTGCGCCCTTTAGTTTCTCACCTTTAAGGCTCATTCCTGACATGAAGCACCTTTTTAAACGGCACGAGGCGCAGTTCTTCCGCCTCAGTTTGTCAATGGTACAGTCATTACGACTGGCACACAGGTGGTTCTGCTTACCTGGGAGAGACAAGCAAACAAACACACAAGCAGGTTTGTGATGATGGCACAGCTTCAGCAACGCCCAGGCTGTAACCGTTGCCAGGTGTTTACCGACACCTCATAACTCTGGCTCGTAATGTCAGGTCACCGTGCCCTTCCAGCACGAGGGAGCGAGTGGGTGCCAGGAACCAAATCAATGATTGATCGAAGGCATTCTTGTGTGTTTTTGTGTGTCATGCCCACCTGCAGCTGCCCTCTTGAAAAATACTTTGCAGCTGCCACAAGTCACTGCTCCATAGTGACACCCTGAGGCGTCATCACCACACACTTGACACACCCTCCGATCTGACAGGTAGACGCCTGGAAACAGATCTTCATTCCTGAACACGTAGAAGCACAAATACATGTTTGTTAAAGGAGCGGGCAAACGCTTGGTGGGTTATTTGCTTACCGGGTACATACAGTTTTAATGACCTTTCACTGGTGAAGCAGTTTGGAAACTTTTCACCTTTAATCAGCTCATAGGTGCTCAGAGTACAGTGATGCCACACCCACAGTGACACCACACCCACATCTCAAAATCTCAAGCATGTAAAGAAAGTGTTAAACAGGCTTTTAAACAATTAAGTTCACCAACGACAAACAACAAGAAAATATCTGAACTCTTTTCCATAAACTACCTGTCCAGGATGGATCCTGGCTCTCACCCCAATGACCGCTGGGAGAGGCTCTGGAAAAAAAAAAAACCCATGAGTCGTGACCCATAACTGGAATAAGCAACCTTTGAAATGGATGGATGGATTTCCATAAAATTATCAATTATCCTACATATTAGGAAGGGCAGGAAAACTAACCTGCACCTCTAAACGTAATCAATGACAGATTCAAAACAATATCAAATTAACTATTGCAGCCATTGGGCCAGTTTTACCTGAAAGGTTATCTCAAGAAAGTACAAACCAAGTTTTTAAGATTTGCTGGTTGACCTGAAAACACAATCAGGATGTAGCCAAAAAAATAAAAACTGGCCTGAAGGCAAATATTCAAAACGGTGGTTTAAATGTTGACACAATTTCTCTTTTGGTTTTTACTTTTGAATAGACACAAGGCCTTCACTTTCAAAAATAAGCTTCAGGTCACAAAAAATGTACTTGTTCCTAAATAATTTCATTAATGGGTTTAAATTCAAAATTAAATCCAAATTGTCCACCAAAAGGCTGTTTTCAAATAAATGTCCCTATAATGTATCATACCACCAATTTTCAATCTAATTCAATTTATTTTATTGGTATAGCATCAAATCACAACAAAGCTGCCTCAAGGCGCTTCACATGAGTAAGGTCGAACCTTACCAACCCCTAGAGCAAGCACACAGGTGACAGTGGTAAGGAAAAACTGCCAGTGGTGATAATGAGGAAGAAACCTCAAACAGACCAGACTCAAAGGGGTGACCCACTGCTTAGGCCATTCTAACAGTTACAAGGTTGTTACAGATTGTCTAAAAGTTTGTTTACAAGCCCACAAGCAACAAAAACAGAGTCCTTAATTGAAAATACAATAAAGTCCATCTTGGGTCTCTAATATATAATATCCAGTACATGTGGAACAGGCGTGGCATCCCAAGGCCAGGATCAGTCAGTAGTGTTGTCAGTGCATCGGACAGAGAGAAAAAGACCAGAACCAGTTGGCTCGAAAAACTGCACCTAAGGTACGAGTTTACCAGCAGGGAAATCGACAGTGAAGCAGAGAGAATACTAAGGTGATCGTCGGCAGCAAGCCCTGAGCTTCACTAACAGACCCAGAATTTAGATGAAGTGAGGCCGACACCTGCTCCGTTGCTGATGAGTTAACCCTCATCAGCACATGTCCTGAAACCGACGTTCCAGGCAACCTGGGGTCCATGCGGACCCAAAGAGAAAAACACAGCAATATTACATTAAAATGTGACTAAACTAACTTTTATTTGTATTTATGTTGAAGAAGATTTTCTTACATGCATTCAGGCACTTTGAAATGAAATATAACTCTCAGAAAAATCCATTTTAAGAGACAACAACTGAATGCAACATCAGGAAAATTAAGGCTTGTATCAACACGTTCTGATAATCATGATCTTAACCTAAACCTTAACCTACAGAAGATCAATTATATGACAATTACATGTAGAAAATGTTAATTAAAATGCCCTCACAGCACATATGCAACCCGATTACAAAACTGTGAACCTGTAATGCTAATTAAAAATGTCCTTATAGCACACGTGTACCACATGTACAAGAAATGTTCTGTGATCTACTGTAAGAATGATTCACTTTCTCTTTCTCACTCTATTCACACGCACTCTTTACATATAATGCTTGGTGTTGAGTGAGTTTTGCACACATGACTTCCACATGCACTGCACGTTTGGCGTATTTTTTGTCAGCTTCTCTTGAACACACAATGCAGTGGCGTTTTGCTGCAGGCTGTCCAGCAGCAGCCTGTTGACGCACATCTAGCACAGCCATGTGCACCAACGCACTCTTTACATCTTTCTGCAGAGCCCTACAATTTTGCATTCTCTGCTGCAAGAGATCATTAACCAGTGCTTCACCAAGTGACCTCAGGAACTCTCTGCGCAGACTCTTTTTCCTGTGTGCCATCCATTCTGGGTGGTTGGAAACCCAAATCACCTTTGCTGCTATGCCTGCTACATCAATCATACTGAAGAATAGTACAAGGGGCCTATCCGTTGCTCTTATGCTTCACACTGTATGTGTCTACCTTGTGATCCATGTTGTCAACACCTCCTTTGTTTTCATTGTAGTGGGTTATGATCTCTGGTTTTGCCCTTTCACCCCCTCCAGTGTTGTCATGGTGGATTGATAGATAGCATGATCACAGCCTTGCCTGGTTTGAGGACATAGAAAGCTATGGTTAATTCTCCTGCAAATACAAAAATGGAAGATGCTTCTGCCCTTGCATTACTTGCAAGCATTTCGTGAGGAATATCTGGCTTGTTGCTTCTTATGGTTCCAACATTTGTCAGATGGCGAGTCAGAATTTCTTGAACCAGAGGCACACTAGTGAACAGATTATCAGCATTTATGTTTCTGCCACTACCATATAATGCTTGAACCATGTCTTTGACCACTCTGGCATCTTGGTTCATCTCCCTTTGCTCATTAGGTTGCCAGCCAAGGTAGACCTGGCTATTCAGGAGATAGCTCGAGTTTGAATCACAACGCCACTAAATTTTTATTCCATACTTGGCAGACTGGCTCTTTATGTACTGTCTAAATGGACATCTTCCACAGAAGTAACATCAGTCCCAGGGATGTAGTACTTTCTGAGTTGTGCAACAAACATAGTCCAGATGTCCCGCAATGCTGCTGGCTTGTCTGTTGCTTGTTGCCGTGGATTATTAATCTTGCTGTCAAAGCAGATGAAATAAAGCAGGGATTTAAATTGGTTGAGTGACATAATTGCTTGGAATGTTGCTCTCCCATTGCGTGGACTCCACAATTCATCCAAAGTTTCATGAGCAGCATGATACATGCCCTTGCGGGCATGTACTTGTACTTGGCCCCACAAATCTTAGAAGCATGGTGTCTAACCAGATCGTTACTCTGGATGGCATTTCCCTGATCTCTAGTAATACTGTGAGAAATCTTGGAGTTATTTTTGATCAGGATATGTCATTCAAAGCGCATATTAAACAAATATGTAGGACTGCCTTTTTGCATTTACGCAATATCTCTAAAATCAGAAAGGTCTTGTCTCAGAGTGATGCTGAAAAACTAATTCATGCATTTATTTCCTCTAGGCTGGACTATTGTAATTCATTATTATCAGGTTGTCCTAAAAGTTCCCTAAAAAGCCTTCAGTTGGTTCAGAATGCTGCAGCTAGAGTACTGACGGGGACTAGCAGGAGAGAGCATATCTCACCCGTGTTGGCCTCCCTTCATTGGCTTCCTGTTAATGCTAGAATAGAATTTAAAATTCTTCTTCTTACTTATAAGGTTTTGAATAATCAGGTCCCATCTTATCTTAGGGACCTCGTAGTACCATATTACCCCATTAGAGCGCTTCGCTCTCAGACTGCGGGCTTACTTGTAGTTCCTAGGGTTTGTAAGAGTAGAATGGGAGGCAGAGCCTTCAGCTTTCAGGCTCCTCTCCTGTGGAACCAGCTCCCAATTCAGATCAGGGAGACAGATACCCTCTCTACTTTTAAGATTAGGCTTAAAACTTTCCTTTTCGCTAAGGCTTATAGTTAGGGCTGGATCGGGTGACCCTGGACCATCCCTTGGTTATGTTGCTTTAGACGTAGACTGTGTTTCATAATTATTGTATGGCCTTGCCTTGCAATGTGGAGCGCCTTGGGGCAACTGTTTGTTGTGATTTGGCGCTATACAAGAAAAAAGTTGATTGATTGATTGAAGGATCAAGAGGCCAAGGAATGTTGGCATTTCAGTCACACTGACTTGTTCCCATTCCTTCTGGTGATTTGGATTTGTGTCATTCCATTCTCTATATACTCCAGTGGCCTCACAGTTTGTTTCTCTGATGATTATATCCAGCATATCTTCTGCGATGTGTAGATCAAAGGCAGCTAGAATGTTATCCACTCTGCCCTCTCTTGTCACACCTGGTACATGTTGAATAATGTCCTGTAGGCCTCTCCTGTGGCAAGGAAGTGTGTTACGATTCCATACTTTATTATTCTTTGAGGTCATTTGTGCTTGCATATGCAGGGCACCACCTTCATCATCTGCTGCTGCTTCATTTACTCGAGTCTGTCTTAGCACACCTCTTCCTCTACCACTGCCCCTTCGTTGGGCATGGCCTCTGCCCCTTCCATGCCTTCTTTGTTGTGCTATATGCCTTCTGTCTTCTTCACCATCACTCCCTGCTGATTAATTTGATTCATTTCTCCTGTTTTCTGGTCTCAAGGCATTCCCCCTTCCTCTGCCAGGTGTACTACTTCTGTCTCGGATCTCCTTAACCATAGGTTCATCTTGCAAAACAACATTGTCACCTTGAGCCCCTTGAGCATTTCTTTGTTTACCATCACCCTGATCAGACTCAGAATTAAATCAAATAAAATCAATTTTATTTATATAGTGCCAAATCACAACAAACAGTTGCCCCGAGGCACCTTATATTGTAAGGCAAGGCCATAAAATAATTACGGAAAAACCCCAACGGTCAAAACGACCCCCTGTGAGCAAGCACTTGGCAACAGTGGGAAGGAATTAATACCAGAGACCTCTAAGAGGTGGTCCTCCTGTTCAGAAACTGATTCATTACCAAACAGTCATTTTCACAATGTCAATCATCATCATCATCAACATCACTTGAGGATGCTAGGATTCGTTTTAGGGCTTCTGCAGGTGTGTATTTTGCCATTTTTATTACGTCCACCAAGGATGTAATAAAATCACTGGCGTTTACTTGTCTGTCTGTCTGTTAGGAGGATTACATTAAAACTACTCCACGGATGTTGATGAATTTGTCACCAGAGATAGATATTAGGCCATGCAAAAGTGCACTGAATTTTGGAGGTGATCCAGATCCGGAATGGCGGACATCAGAAATCTCAGATTTCTCTTGTTTACTCTTGCAATTGTTTCACTCTAACCTGTAAATACAGGTGAAGAATATCAATGTTTGAATGTTGCAAAGAATAAATATTTACATGGAACATCATACACAGCTTCAAAACATTTGCTTATGGTCAAGTATCAAATAATCCTGGAGTCCATGTGGACACCAAAAAAAAAAAAAAAAAAAAAATATGTCTTGACATTTTTCCAAAAACATAATGGGTTTATTAATTGGATATATAGCGTGAGGAATACATAAAAGGATTTGTCAGGAAACCAATTAAAGATGCATTTTTTTAATAACATTTTCCCCTCCGGGGTCCACATGGACCCCAAGTGTGCCGATTAGGGTTAAAGGGAGAGGAAGCATAGTACCATACTGTGTCAGTATGCTAGCTATACGAGAGGGAGAACAGATGTATCTTAAATCTGGACTTGAAAGTCTCTACAGAATCTAATGGTTTTATCTCCGTAGTGAGATTATTCCACAAAACAGGGGCACGAAAAGACAGACTTTTTATTCACGCTAGGGACACAAAGTAGTCCTGCATCTTGAGAATGCAGAGCCTGGGCCGGTACATAGGGTTTACGTAGGTCTGCTAAGTAGGGAGGTGCTAGTCTGTGAATAATTTTATGAGTTAGTAACAGAACCTTAAAATCCAACCTCACAGAGACAGGAAGCCAGTGAAAATATGCCAAAATTGGAGTAATGTGGTCAAATGTGTGGTCTGGCAGCAGCATTTGAACCAATTGGAGACCTCTAATGCTGGACTGCGGTAAACCAGAAAATAGAACATTGCAGTAGTCCAATCTAGAAAAGACAAACACATGAATCAGGGTCTCTGCATCACCCATAGACAGGATGAGACAAATCTTCGCAATGTTTCACAGGTGGAAGACAGCAGGCCTCATAATATCTCTAATGTGTAGGTCAAAGGACAACATGGGATCAAAAATCAACCCAAGGTTCCTCACTTTGTCAGTGTGATGTATGACACACGAGCCTTGGGAAAGCGTTAGCTGATCAAACTGTTGACTATGTCTCGCTGGACCAAGGACCATCATTTTCATCTTACCCGAGTTTAAAAGTAAGAAATTGCTGTACATCCAGCTTTTCAATGGAGCAAGGCAATCCTCTAAAGACTTTACGTGTGCGATATTACCAGCAGTTACAACAGCATGTGGCATGTACAACTAGGTGTCATCAGCATAACAGTGAAAAGTAATCCCATAATCCCGCAGTATGTGTCCGAGGGGTACTATATAAAGGGAGCAAAGCAGGGGACCTAAGACAGACCCTCTATTTCATATTGCCAAGGTTAGAGGTAGTGTTGTTGTATAGAACACAATGAGAGCAAGTGGTTAGGCAAGATGTCACGCAAGGACATTCCCAGTAACCCCAAAATGATTCTCTAACCCAGGGGTAGGCAACCTGTTCCAGAAAGAGCCATGAGGGTGCAGGGTTTTCTTTGCAGCCACTGACTCCACCAGGTGATTTCACTGATTCCATCTGCTCAAAGTGATATTAATCAGTAAAATCACCTGGTGGAGTCAGTGGCTGCAAAGAAAACCTGCACCCTCATGGCTCTTTCTGGAACAGGTTGCCTACCCCTGCTCTAACCTATCAAGTAGAATACGATGGTCCACCATATCAATTGCAGCGCTAAGATCTAACACTAACAGAACCATAGTGATGTCTGAATTCATTGCAAGCAGAAGATCATTTACCACTTTAGTGAGGGTTGTCTCCATGGAATGATGTGTTCTAAATGCAGACTACAGTGGCTCAAAGAGATCATTCTCAGTAAGGTGGTCCACGAGCTGCTGTGAAACCACTTTTTCCAGAATTTTAGAACAAAATGATTTGATATTGGCCTATAATTTTTCAGTACACTAGGGTCAAGAACAAAGATTTTAAGTCATATTTGAATCACTGCAAATTTGAAAGATTTAGCAACAGATTCTGAGATTAGTGCTAGTTAGTGACACAACCAGTATATGAAAGGAGTGGCTTCAGGACAACTCTGTGAATGTTCTTGAGTGCTCCAGCCAGAGCCCAGACCTGAATCCGAATGAACATCCCCGGAGAGATGTGAAAATGGCTGTGCACTGATGCTCCCCATCCAACCCGATGGAGCACTTTTTCCAAGATCTTAGAAACAAAATGATAGGTTGATATCGACCTATAATTTTTCAGTAAACTAGGATCAAACATTAGATTTCTTAAGTAATGGTTTAATCAATGTAGATTTGAAACATTTTGGAACATATCCCAAGGTTAGTGGCATATTAATCATTTCCAACACAGTAGACCCAAGAGTGGGCCACATGTCTTTAAACAGTTTTGTTGATATAGCGTCAAAACTACAGGTGGTGCTTTGAGCAGAAGTTACAGGTTTCATCAGCACACCCAATTGAATATATCAATTTGGAAATCTAGGTGATGTATCAGTAATGGCACCCACCTCAATAACAGGGTGTAGTGGCTGGACTAAGGCATGCTGGAATATATTTAACCTAATGCCACCTATTTTCTTCTTAAAATCTAAGAAATCTTGGGCTGTAAATGGAGAGCGACTTGTGGGTGGTTGTCTGTGAATAAGTGTCGCCACAGTGTCAAACAGGAACTTTGAATTACACTTGTACCAAACAACAGGATTAATAATAGTAGAACATCTGGTTTTACCAGCCTTTTTGGGCGTCATCTTGAATATCTGGTGTGAGGCCCAGTCTGTATGTTACTTTTTATTTTTCCTCGTATGAACATCCTGATTGTTAGTTTGGTTTAATTTAGGTTGGGATGAGGGTTGGTGGGAGGGGGTGTGTGGTCCTAGCTTCCCTACTAAAGAACAAACGCTTGGATTTTGTTTCTGATGAAATACATATAGTTAAATATGCAGTTCGATATTAAATTGACACCACTAAGCTGTTTCCTGAATGTGCTGTTCAATTACAGAGACATTTGTTTGGACCAGAGCCAGATGAATCATTCAACCTGCATCATTTCAAGCTGTTTTATAAGTGGTAAGACGAGACTCCAAACAGCAAGCGTCAGAGTTATGAGCCAAAATTTTGAGAATACCTCTATCACAGTATGGGAGAAAAAAACATAGAGGGTTATATTATACCTTTTTCACAAGCTTATACATCTTACCAAGTGATTAAAGAACAAAAAAATACCCCTATTGACAGTTTGGCTAAGTGGTTAGTACACATAGCTTCCATGCATAAGGTTCCCGGTTCAAACCCCGCCCCTTCCACATTTCTCCATGTAATGTGGAGTTGCATCAGGAAGGGCATCCGGCGTAAAACTTGTGCCAAATCAAAATGCATATCCACCTTGGTCTGCTGTGGCGACCCCCAATGAAAACAAGGGAGCAGCCAAAGGACTTACTTAAAGAACAGTCAGGTGGGGGAAATCAGTTTACGCTGTTTTTCGCTTTAAATGGAAAGGACCTTCTGCTGTCATGTGTCGCTCTCCTCACTACAATTTTAACTAACTGCCGTTATTATTGTTGAGTTGTCTTATGGTTGATTTTATACTTATCCAACCGATCTCAATGTGTCTTGTACAACAACACTACTTCAAAACTTGTGCCGGTAAAATATGAGGTACCACAGGGTTCTATAATAGACCCACTGCTATTCTCTCTTTACATAGCACCCCTTGGACAGATATTGTGATGCTATGGAATTACCTTTCACTGTTATACTGAGGACACTCAGCTTTACATGCCAATTAATGCAAACAATCTCGCTCAAAAAAGGATTTTTGAGGACCGATTTTTAGGGGGGGGCCGTTCAGTTGGCAACACCGGTCCAGAACCAGGAAGCCAGCTGGTACCACCTCTGCAGACCCCTCACCCCCTGGACACACACTGTTTAAACTTCTCCCTTCTGGTTGATGTTACAGAGCTCTGTACACCAAAACAACAAGAAACAGGAACAGTTTCTTCCCACAGGCCATTACACTGAAACAATTTAACCTGCCAAAATAACTCACTAATTCATATACCTCATGTACAACTTCAATTTGTTTGTCCGTTTCTCCTTTGCACACATTTTTATTTGCACTTTTTAAATAGTGAATTATTTGGTGTTTAGCAGGGGTGGTGGCCAAGTGGTTAATGCGCTTGGTTTCAGTTCAGAAGGTTCTGGGTTCAAATCCCAACCCTGCCACATTTCTCCATGTAATGTGGAGTTGCGTCAGGAAGGGCATCCGGCGTAAAACCTGTGCCAAATCAACATGCAGATCCACCTTGGATTTGCTGTGGCGACCCCGAGTGCAAACAAGGGAGCAGCCGAAGGGACTTACTATTTGGTGTTTAGTGTGTATTTATACATGTTTGAACAGAGAGAGTACAGTTCAAACCGGAGTCAAATTCCTTCCTGTTATGTGAGTTCAGATTTTCAAATCCTACATAGGCTAGCACCCCCACCCCCACCCCCCCCCAAAAAAAGAACTGGCAGACCTAATTAAACCTTATGTACCAACCCCATGCTCTGCATTCTTGGGATGCAGGATAACTATGTGTTCCAAAGGTAAAGAAGTAGCCAGCAGGTCAGACCTTTTTATGGTGTATCTTTTCTGTGGAATGGTCTGTCTGCTGTGATAAAATAGTTTATGTGTGTCCTGCCTGAGGTTTCTTTCTACAATCTAAACACCTTGGGATGAATTATGTTGTGATTTGGCACTGTATAAATAAATTAAACTTGAATTGATGTCTCTGGGTTCCATAGTATGGTGGTAAATGAAAATGGAGTCCAGACCATTGACTGCATAAACACTGGACAAACCATCTGTGATATTACCCATAAGTGATTTAAAGAGGTGGAGCTTGGGCAAGACTGGTTTGACGGAGCGGGACGAATGAAACCCAAACATGATCACTTATCTCAAAGTTACCAACTTAGCTAAAGCAAACAGGCTAGGTAACCTTCAATTTAGGTATTTGATTAATGCATATGTCTGCAGACTGGACGGTGGTTTATTACGTGGCTTGGGTGCAGATATTAAAAACTATGACTGCCATCCAGCCTCATTAACAGTGGCAACATGAGCGGAGCTAACATTACCAAGCTACTGATACCTGCTAAATAATGCCAATGGTGTAATGTAGAAAAAAACAATATTAAAATTTCAAACAGAAACACTGGCACACAGATCATTTAGATGGTCCATTAGAACAATTAACAGTCCAGAAAGCCACAGTCGAGTCCACAGTTTGCGACTGCCGCTAGCAGTGGCCTTCTCTGCCGATTGACACACTAGCTGTCCCTCAAAGTGACTATAGCCCCAAACTATTCATACATTTATTGCTTAAAATAGCTTAAATTGATGAGATATAAAAAAGATTCACCGCCATACATGTGCCATTTTGTACCAGGCTATAAAGTTGGAGATTTTAACATGTGCTTCGACGGGGACTGACTTGCTTTTCCAGCCTCAAGTGGCCCTTCAAATAACAGAAAGGTGGCACTTCCAATTTATTTTTCAGCACTTTTTTACTCAGATTGCCAGTCACCATGTCACGTCACTCAGCATTTGCATGAAATAGACTTCTTATCCATTTTGGCCCCACCTCGCTGATGGCATAGTGACCACTGTCTCATGTTGCTGCAAAATGCCCATTCTAATTAAAAATGAGTGGCAAGTCTTCACTTTGCCTCTGTCACTTGTAGCTAATGTGACCATAGGGTTAAACTCACAGACTGGCTAAATAGACTTCTCTGAGACAACCCTCCAGTAATAAAAGACACACCCCTCATCCACAAAGACCCAAGATCCACGTCTGTGAATAATGGGAGAGACTACACAGATCCTAATTTTAAAATAGACTTTATTTTCGTTCGTGTTGGCGATCCTCCTGTCCTGTGCACCAACAGCATTTCTTGTATATTCGTCCGTGAATTGTTCTGTAATTTATGTTTGTATCATGCCCCAAGCAGAGGGTCACCCCTTTGAGTCTGGTCTGCTTGAGGTTTCTTCCTCAGAGGGAGTTTTTCCTTACCACTGTTGCTCTGGGGGTTGGTAAGGTTAGACCTTACCTGTGTGAAGCGCTTTGAGGCAACTCTGTTGTGATTTGGCGCTATATAAATGAAAATAAACTGAATTGAAATTTTAGGAGAAGAAGGTTATATTTGTCACAAACATGCAGACTGCGATGATCCTGAGAAAATAAATAAATAAATCAAACCCACGCTGTCTAATCCAGATCCAGAGGCTGTTACCGTAACTATCACACTACAGACTCATCAAGGTGAGTTTAGTAAACAGCATGATGTTTGACTGTCACAGGGTCTGTCCACATTACATGGATAGGTGATGTCAGCTCTTTAACCCCTCAATCACATGCAACCCAGCTAAAAGTTTCAATTCAGTCAAAGGTGTTTCATCACAGAGAGAAGCCAAATACATCATTAAAGTTCACATATCTCTCTGTGATACAGGCCTGTAGCCAGGATACGAAAACAGTGGGGGGTGTTCTCTTTTTGTGAGAGTGAACCATTGTGCCTTAATAGGGGATCTGCATTCTGGAGGGTTTTTTGATCACTATCCACCACCCCAATTTAGCTGTACTGCTTGATATGTGTTCTATTAGTACTTTCCTTAACACATTTTCACCTTTTCTTTGCCTTTATCCCAAACTGTCATCACAAACTACATGTTTGTTTTATAAGATAACTAATCCCAAGAACTGTTTTGGCTTCCCTCATCCTAACAGACCTCATTTTACAGCTAGAACCCCAAACAGACCCAGTAATGCCTGAGCTTAGACGTCACGGTAAAAAGAAAAGAAAAAAAAAAAGACAGTGCTTCACGTCCCACTTTAGCTATGCAGAAAAGTTAAAGTAAGTAAACATGTAAGGATTAAACAATGAGAAGCCGTGCATTACACGGTTTGAATGCACGACGCGGAGTCTAAAACACCACGACGCGAAGCGGAGTATAATTGAAACTGTATAATGCACAGCTTCGAGTTGTTTAATACGCTTATTCCATGGTCCCGCACAGTGAGCTAACACACAAATATTTATTTAAGTTAACAATTTCATAAAAATGCTGAAGTATTTGGGACTATTTTATGCCAGTCTCAAGATATTTTCATCCTTGGCAACCGTTCTCTTCTTCTTTCCCGTCTTCAATCTTGTCCAGTTTGTCCGATGCTAAATCTTTATGCCGTTGCTTTTGCTGTTCTCATTTGTTCTCCTCCTCTTTCCATTCCTCAAACATTTTGATGACACCTGATGAACTCTGTAAAAGAACGGCTCCAATGTCACACCCGGTTTGCACTGAGGAAAGTCCAGGGGGACTGAAACGTTTGCACTTTTCTTTTCTTTTTTTTCTTTTTCTTTCCTGCACCCTTCTGGGTAAGGCTCCTTTAAGTAAAAAAAACATGATCTGAAAAAAACTCTGAGTTTGTCCTTCTGTGTGCGAGTCCCTCCTGCAAACAGTTTATGCTCCGCTTGACTACCGCACCAGAACCAAACAGGACTTGTGTAAAGAGCGCAACTCATTTTTTGCTAAACTCAAACATTTTGGCCCAAAGTATTAAAATTCACTTGGAAATCCATGTTTTATCGCGTTTCTGTCATTCAGCTATCAAAACACAGTTGATCTGCACCAAGTGATTTGCGCGTTGCTATGGTGACGACCAGAGCGGAGTGATATTACAGTGACTTAACTCACCAAACTACATGTGCGTATACACAAAAATAATGCAGACATGGAATTCTCACTGACCACGGTATAAATTTTTGTATGGCTTGTTATTTCTACTTGGTTCTTTTTATGTAAAATTCCGCCCCTTACCAAAAACCAAACCATTGTAATCCTCATTTTGAGTTTATTCAAGGTCACATTAGAAACCAGGCCTGGGACCCTCACAGACAGTGTCCATCTTGTGAAAGGCCCCTAAAATGAGTCATACAACACTTTTTATACAATGTGGGTGTTAACACGGGTGTGGTTTAGTCTCACATTTCTAATGTTACTGGCTCTCACCAACAGGGGGAGCTCTCCCTGTATCTGAAACTTGGACAGATGATAGAGTAAAACTTAACATTTCTCAGAACTTCCAAACAAATAACACAAATACATAATAGCTAACATAAAACAAAGAATTAGCACAGATATTATCTAACAGGCTCATCAATTAAACAGTGCAGAACTGCAGTAAAACTTAGGCCCAGAGTAAAACTGATTTAAACATTTCAGTTGTTAAAACTATTATTAATTATCATTATTATTATCATTATTATTATAATAAGTAGTAGTATTTAGGAGTACGAAAAATGTATTCAACAGTGGATCTTTAATCTAGGGATGTTGTGGGGATGGGGGGCGCCTCTACAACTGTTTGAACAAATCGGAGCTGCGACACAAAACAGCAGACTAACAGCTCGCAACATCAAACGCCGATATATCATCAATATGGGGATTAGCGGTGCACCAAACAAACATTTATACCGGTACTTCAACCCCTAACAAGCACCAGGGTGAAAATTGTAGCAAAAGTGGGAGACATGGGCGGTTTATCTGAACCCCCCCGAAGCCCCTTCTGGCTCTGGCTAAATTACTGGAATAATATTCAATCCACTTCCACGCCCAGATCATGACAACCAAATTACAGTAACAGCTGACCTCATGTGAACTCTTCCTGTCAATCATAGTACGTGTGCAGAGAGTAATCTCTCCTCTTCAGGCACACCCTGTTCACTCTCACAGTTTCCATTTACACCTGGAACCTGACCAGTACAACCACCAGCTCATCTGTCAATCGAACTACCACCAGATGGTGCTGCAGTTACGACAACACATAAGGTTAAATCAGCACTCCACCAAGTGCTTTTCTAGTTGTCAGTCAATTAAACAGTTGAGTATTTTTACAGTTATAGACTTAATTGTACAGTGATTTTTTTTTTTTAAATGTGGAGGGTCAATGATCAATTTAAAATTCCTTGTCTTTTTTGTGAGGTTGAAAAGTATTAATCAGGTAGAATTTGGATTAAAGGCAAGGCTTGTTTTTATTTTTAAACTGTCTTCCCCTTGTGAATCTCCCCTTCGATTGCTGGGACATTTTGTTGTCTGGTCCCTGTTGTTGTTCCCAGTGATTACATTTATGTTGATCAGTTGTACAGCTGGGCACAACTTGATAAATGTTCAATTTGATTTACAGATCAATATTTATCCTTTTATTGGAGTCTGGCTCAAAAGTTGAAGGATGTCTCCACAATATAAAAAGACAGCAGTAAATTTAAAAATGTCCACCAAAATATTGACTTTAAATTTCTAAAACTGTATTGTTAAATTTCAAACTGGATTTAACAAGAAAATATTCACACACCTCTGCACATAAATGTGCCTATTTAGAGGTTTGTGATTCCTACTTTTTTCTTCTTCTTTTGTATATAATGTAAGCACGACTGTGTTGTATTGTTTTTACAGTCACCTTGAGTATTTTATGTGTTAGATATGCATAATTAGTCACATGTGATCATTTTATTTTATTCTAATATGGGTTTCCTTTTAAGAACAGGACAATTTCTGATAATTAACCTATAAGGCCAACTAGATCATTTATAGGAGTTCATCTGTGATCAATGAGTAAATAAATGTGGTAATCGTGAAATACTTTTGTGTGGAAGCTCTGGTCCCTATAGGTCTCTGGATGGTCTACTGAACCTCAAGTTTTTTTGTTTTTTGTTTTATTTTTAATAAAGACACATCACAGTTATCCTGAACCCAGTATTATTCATCATATTACTCCAGAAACAACATTTGATTTATAAAGAAAGATTTAATTTTCAGTCATGTTTAAATGGGTCAAAATAAAAGGTTTCACTCTGATCACATGATCAGCAACAGGTGCCATATCTCTTGTTTACACTGACACAATGCAATAGCCACAGCACGAATGCAGAGTGGTACAAGGTCAAGGGAAGGGTCACCTGCTTGCACGCAGCGTTACCAAGGTGAAGGGCAATGTGGTGTTTTAAGAACACAAACAATTTAAGGATGATAAAGATGCACCGTGGCCCCTTTTAAGCACAAATAATTACGAATCACTCTGATTTGTAAGGTGGAAACTCCAAACTTGGACGGTCTGTAATTATTTGTGGAGAAACGAAAAGGTCACTACAGGTCAAGTGGGGTCAAATAAGGACAATCTGTCTTTTTTTTTTTTTTTTTTTTAAGAAAAATCAGAAAGTACAAATGCACCAACAATTCAGTCAGACTTTACCTGAAACGGCGGTCCGCGCAGTGCGTCCACGCCGCCGGTTCGGTCTTAATGGTGGGGTAACCGGCGTGCCCCCGGGCGGCTGCACTTTGGTAACTTTCCGCTTGGCCGTACTCTTGTGCCGTGGCTGATTTGGCGCCAGCTTTTCCGCTGTGTTCTCCGCTGTTGTACCAGACGCAGCGGCATCCACGCGAGGCTTCTCCACAGTTACAGTATTTACACAAGAAATTAACTCCACCGGATCCGCCTCTGACGGGCTCGGCCGGACCACCGTATCCGCGCTCGTTTACGCACCACGCATCCGCCGTCGCGTCTCTTAAGAGGACTTGTCCGCTGGAGTACCCCGGGTAAGGTTTTATAGGTGACCGATCGGGCGGCTCGCCCACAAATAAGTTTGACTCCTTGCACACGTACCGGGAGACCGCGGAGGATCCGTGCGTCACGGGCAGCGCGCCGTCCGCCGCGTCGCCCGATCGCAGCAGATCCATGCAGCTCACTCGATCCATATCACGACACACTTTTCCAAAGTCGTCCTCTCTCGGGTTGGCGTTCGCTGCCGCCACGGTGGCGCCTTCTGGGTGCACGCCTGCTGCCGCTCCTAATAAGTGGAGCGCTCGGTGCGCGCTGCTCGCCAACGCGCCACTGGAGGAGCACTGACAGGAGACTGGATCCAAACCCAAGGACACTGACACTGCTTTGCTGAGCCCCGCCGTGCTGGCACACGCGCAGGTGTCCGTGGCGTCTTCGCTGTTCATTAATAAAGAGTTTGACGTGTCGTGAAAAACGGACTGGTTCGAGTTGAAGGACATAATCGCGCCGCACAGTTTCAGAGAACTGCGCGTTTTTTCTCCAGGTGAGAATACGCTTCGGTCTCAGTGCAGGAAATTCACAGCAGTCGCTGACGTAGGTCTCTGCAGCCAGAGGACGTCCCGTCGATCCGATCCACCAAACCAAAGGCAACTTTTTCTATGTAATCCTGCAGACCGAGATCCTGGTTCCGGACGTGTCCAAAAATCCACTTAACACGCGGCAGAAACCCCGCCAGCAGACTCGGGCGTGTGCTCCGGTTTATCACCCAACAATAAAGTCTCCTTGTAAATTATCTCAATTGGAGCACGACTGCCGCGCCTCTTGTTACTTGGATGCAAAACTAATTTCAGTTCTCGCGAGGACGACTGAACCGTGCGATTACCCCCATGACTGATTATGATCTAAATTTATTAGACCAAAATTATATTGTGAGATGAAGTGAAGACGTTAAACACAGAGAAAACACTCTAATATCTCCAATGGAGTATCTTAGTGAAGTAATATAGACAGTAACAATATATATATATATATATATATATATATATATATATATATATATATATATATATATATTATAATTGGAATACTCTGGAGTACATGTAATCTGAATGCGGTCCAAAAGTACTCAGATTTTAAGAAATCCAATGCGTTCCATTTAATAATAATAAAAAAAATTAAAATAACTGATTACATTTCAAATTGATCCTACCCAAGTCTGCAACTAAAGCAATCAAGATGTTCTTGTAAATATTACATTTTTAATTTCAGAATTACAGCCATTTCCCTCCATTTTCAGAGGCCACAACTAATTTGACGAATTATCATTCGAAATGTAAGGATTAAGTCATCACTTTTACAGCTGGCTTTCTTGACTAGTCAAGCGATGGACACGTGAACATTTACAAGTCTTGGACTTCATTCATGTCAATTATTAAGAAATACAAACAATATTCTACTGTATGGTAAATCTGTCTGGAACAGGAAGGTCTCAAAAACTGACTGTGTAAGAAGGAGACCAGTGAGTGAAGACACCATGAATAACTAGTCTGAAGAGGTTATAGGCTTCTGTGGATGCAACTGGAAAAAGTGTGAATGTGGATGAGTGGGCGAGTGAGTGGGATAGTCCATCCCTGCCAGCTTGTGTAGGCAATAACTCTAAAACAACAGTATATTGTTATCATATTGTGCATCACCAAATTAAAACAACATATAATGAGTGCAAACCCTATTGAATCAGGTGAACTTTGGTCAACTTCATTGATCAAACCAGCAACTTTATTTGCATGTGTAATATCTATAGGTGTGTCTGCCACCTACTGGATGGTTAGTGGATGCTGGATAATTTATTGAAACAACTGTGTTGTGTGCACAACACTGCACTTTTGGACAGCTAACAATCTTACATCTGCAGGGATGAAGATGACTCCCACTATAGGAGTAACTATGAGATGAAATGTACAACAGAATGGGAAGGTAAAAAAAAAAAGAATGGATAAAACATGTGGCTTGGGACAGTAAAACCTTTTGTCTGTACTGCAAATTGCTGTTGAAAACAAATGCTTACAAATGTTACACTTGATTTGTTGCTGTGTTGTTGGAAAAATATTAAAACTAGAGCACTGCACTTGCACAGTGCAAACCTCCACCAGCACTAGTTTCCAGTTCTGCACATTTTTATTTTGGAAATCATTTTCAAGGTCAAAGTCCTGTTAGAAGTGACTTTTCATAAGCTAAATTAGATGTGATTAAAGGAGTCAGGAGTATGCATTTAGTTCATGTACTTGAATCAAAGCTTTTTGTGGTGGTGTCAGGTTTTTTTTTCAGCTGTTTCAGTTTGTGAATTCTTTTTCCGAAAATTTTTATAGATCATTGGTTATCTCTGCTATGCACAATTTGCCATTGCTTTTTGGCACTTGGTTTCTGACTGATAACTGGAAGTCAAACAGATAGGCATAAAAGTGGAACTAGAGGTGGGCGATACCGGGAATTTTGGTACTGATCCGATACCAAGTAAATACAGGTCCAATATCGCCGATATCGATACTGATACTTTCATATTTAATGTTATGTGTGGGACGCGGCTCGAGGAGCGGTCCAGCGTCTGACTGAACCCAGCGCTAAATAACCAGAAGCAGTTCCAAAAGAAACAAATTTATTTTTCTTTTCCACTGTGCAATACAAAATAAATAAATCTGGTGGGGTGAAGAGGTGGCACGCTCTCCCAGCGCCTCAACGGACCAGAGCCCGAACGTTCTGGACTCAGGTTTTCCGCCGACACCCCCCAGGTGGCTTTTCCCAGAACTGTACTCTGTGGAGGGGGAACAGAGGTGAGATTATTCAATACTATTACCAGAAAGCTATTAAAGGCACACTTATCAGCAACACGTTCAGTTCAGGTTTCAGAGTTAATTCAGATGAACAGCTGCTCACGGCTTGTGTAGGTTTATTATTCCGCACACCACAGCCGCGAGGAGCAAACAAGACCATTTCTTCAATGTTCAAATTTAGCTGTGCAAAAAACACCACATTATATTCACAAATAAGCCTTTAAAGATAATCACCTCTGACGTGTGCTGACAGCTTTTGCCTCTCACCCTATTCCTCCTTCACAGACGTAACGTCAAACTCTGGAGCGGCCCTCAGCGTCCCCAACGTTCGATACAAGGTCGTAACAAGGTTGTATTCTCCAGCAAACAGCCCTCATCACTGCTGGCTTAAATGCAACTCCTCATTTCTTCATTGACGCCAGCTGAGAGTCCTTAGTCTGCGCGTGAATGTCACAGGTGTTGCAGATCATCCTGATAAAGAGCCACACGAGGATGCAACAGGTGCAACCAATCATCACAGAGGTGAGAGACTCTTCTGCAGCACAATTTTCCCAGAGGTCAGTCCCAGACCACCTGGGAAGGAAAACAAACACAAAAACCACAAAACAGTGTCCAGCCAAGCCCCCCAACACACAACATTTAAGCTTCATAGATCCAAAGAATCCAAAAGACCCAGGATAGAATTTTGCCAAACATTGTACGTGACAACAAAATACTTTATAATCACAATCAACATTTTTGTTTAAAAAAAATATCACTCAATACAACTTAAAACAAAATCTCCTGAGGTAGAGGGCTGACAAACCACAATACAAGGGTGCGCTGCTCCGTGTTGTGTGACACAGTGCAGCGCTGCTCTTACAGAGAGTAGACTTTGATGACTCTGCATGCGCAGCAGGTGCGGGAGAGAAAAGAAGCTCGAGTATCGATCTTTTTACACAAGGAATGTTCAATATCAATACCAGAGTTGGTATCGATATTATCAATATTAGGATTGATCCACCCACCTCTGAGTGGAACCTCTATCCATTTTTGGTGGTGAAGATAAATCCATAACAAAAAAATGAAAGTGATTGAGGCACTTTTGATTGAGATAAAATTAAAAAAGTACACCAAATGGGCTTTTCAATATTAAATTCAAATGTTCACAAAATCTACAATCTGGATCAGATCTGGATCAACTTCATCAGGTGATAGTGAGTGCCAGTCTGCACCTCACTTTCAAATAGTGATTTGGGCATGTTTGAGTAAGATATAATGTAAAATATACATTAAATGGGGTCTTCAATGTTAAGTTTAAATGGCCATTAAATCTGTAATCCAGATCAGATCTGGATCAAACACTGTCAGCTGATAAAGGATACAATCCCACATTCAACTTTCAAATATGAAAGAAATGTGATCTTTTTTGACAGAGTTATGAATTTTTGAAAATTTGTTCAGTGTTAAAGGATAGGGACTTTTCAAATATTTTTCACGACTTTGACCTTTGATCTATGACCTTGAAATTGAATAATTTCTTGTTCATCAGGATATGAATCTTCAGTAAAAATATCATAGCGATATATGGAAAATTGTGGGTTTCAGGCTGTTCACAAACAAACAAACAAACAGGTGAAAACATAACCTCCACCCAATTTCATTGGCGGATGTAACAATTGTTTCAGTACTGACAATTGTTTCACATATCTACTCTGCTAAACTGAACATTCTTCAAAGGCCAAGTCACTCACCAGATATCAGCCCATTAACTGAAGGAGACTGCAGTAAAGGCTGGACAAAACATCTTAAGCTGAATTAATTCTACATTCATATTAATTCTACATTTCTAGCAGTTTGAGGAGGTGAGGAGTTTAAGAATTAATTGTTCAAATATCAGAATCAAATGCACCAAGAGCCACTCTGCCAACTGATCTACAGTTTGTCACTGTAGTACTTTTTTATATATTTCTCTGCTGACAAGAGGGCTTTGATGGATGAACTATATCACAAATTGTAGTTTATCTCCAGGCAAACTGAAAAGTTGACCAGACAGGTTCGCAGGTATGGATCGGTAGTTGCAGAGTAGTGGAGTAGTAGTCCATTCTTCCCTTTCCCTGTCAGCTGCAAAGAAGCTCATCCATGCCTTTGTCTCCTTCAGGTTGGACTACTGTAATGCACTCTTCATCGGGATCCCTGGCAGGAGCATTCAAAAGCTCCAGTATGTTCAGAACAGCACTGCCAGGGTCCTGATGAGGGTGCAAAAACACGAGCACATCACCCCCATCCTCCACACCCTCCACTGGCTCCCCGTTCACCTCTGTATCAAGTACAAGGTCCTTCTGCACATCCACCACTGTCTCTATGGTGATGCCACCACCTACCTCACAGACCTGCTCACTCTACACACCTCAACAGCACCGTTCTTCTCCTGCCCAGGACACGGCTTAAGACCATGGGGGACCGAGCCTGCAAGGCCACTGCTCCCCATTGTGGAACACTCTGCCAGACCACCTCAGGGCTCCACAGATGGTCGATGCTTTTAAGAAAGGACTAAAAGCGTATCTTTTTAGGAAAGGTTACAGCCAACGTTATTAACTTATGTGTATATTTTACGATGTTTTTATTGTTTTTTTTTTTGTTGTTTGTTTTTTGTCTCTGTAGCACTTTGAGATTTGGAATCAGATGTAAAGTGTAGTATAAATAAAATTTATTATTATATTATTACTTGCATTGGGACCAATTGGACAAGTTCATGCCACTAACACAAACATATTTATTTCTCCATTATCCTGTTTGCTTTGGTTTGCTAGCATAATAAAAAAAAAAATGGATTTCTTTTGTTGTCAAATGACTGTTCGGTAATCAGAAGCTGGTGAAACTGAGAAGCAAGAGGATGACAAACCACCAATCACAAAGAGTGATGGAGAATAACCCCCCTACAGTAAAGGAGAACAGTCTCTCTACTGACTCTGTCCATTGTTCGCTGGACATATTTTTTATGTTGTTGTACCTGTTTACCCTCAGATGTTTCCAAATTTGCACTTGGGTCCTTCCAGAAGGGTATTTATGCTGATTTTTATCTCCTGGCTATTGTACAACCTGGTAGGGAGATACAGAAATGCACTCTGTCCATGTGTATCCATCAGTCACACCTCAGCAAAGACACTACGTAAATGCAGTGTTGTGTTTAGGTTGAGGTTTAACCCTTTGGAGTCGAATGACGCGCCATGACATGATAACAGCGCACTGCTTCATTAATGTAATTTCATGACTGTACGTCTGTGACCATGGGTCGTTTACAGAGGAACAGATGGTTCATACTTGATAAGAGGGTTTTTTTATGATGTGTGTTTTTATTTTTTTAAATACATCCATTTCATTGTTGATTTCAGGCATTTCCCGCAGGATTTACAGGCCAGCAATGGTAGAGTGCAGTGGTACGGTTTTGGGCAAACAATCAGTGAAATGCAAGTTCAAATCATGTGTGTGTATGTATTTTTTCTGTTTTTCCACAGCAGCGGCATGATGTGGTTCCACAGGTACCAGCTGTTTTTTTTCCCTGTCTGCATATATAGTAATGGTAAATGCCACACTGGCAGAACCATTTATATAAATAAATACACATATATGCAATTTGTTCTTGCAAGACAGACAGTATGTAGAGCATGAGTGAATGTGGTGTGCGTGTGTGACCCCCCATCCGCCCTTCCCGATCAGCCTACAACATCCTACTCAAAGCCAACCAACAACTTCTTTCAGGAAGAGCCGACCACCAAAACAACATGAAGACAGACAAGAACGAACGACAAGTGGTGACAGTAATATCTATAAAGTGATGAAAAGTGAGACACCAAGGAGATGGGACCCCGACCATACAACATACCAGGACAAACAACCACACATGAACAAGCAGTGACAGCAACAGTCTGTTGTCTCGTTAGTGAGCATCCATACCCTAATTGAGGACACTAGAGTCTTGATCCTCTTGAGAGCACCCTAAACCGAATTGTGGTGATGGCCACAAACACCGAACCATCCACACACAGAGACCCAGATCACAGCTGAATATCCAATCACTACTGTGGACCACTCTGGCATGTCAGATGGAAATGGGTCCAGGATGCAGGGCCCCACAAGACGCAAGGAGAAAAGGGACAGTAGAAGGGCACAGGGGCCAGGAAGGGCATCCAAGAGAGCCACCAGGGCAGCCTGATGAACCACCAGGGGAACGGCGCAGGCAGACCAGAATGCACCCCCACACCGCCTCCCCCCCACTCACAGAGGCACATGGAGCAACTCCACACACCAGGGGGAGCGCACAAGACACCGGTGTAGGCCCACAAAAGGGGGCACCCCAGAACCACATCACCCGGGGCCTCAGGCCCCAAAGGGAGGAGCGAGCAGTGGCGGGGACGAGGGGCCAAGGAGCCAAGGAGCCAGCACGACCAAACCCAAAACCCGGGCAGGGACCACAGCAGCGGCGCAATGTGGTTCCGCATGTTCCAGTTGCTTGCACTGTGTTCGTGCACGAAACCTTTACAGCGGAATCGTCGTACATGCCTGCCTGTTGGCGCGATGTTTTCGTGGATTACTAATTAGAACTGTTTCGTGCTGTTTCGTCGTAATTCGACCAAATTTGCACTATGTGTGAAGGGTCCCTCAACACTGCAGCAATGTTGCTGTGAGTCTACCATGTCGTGGCAACTTCACTTTCTAACGTTATCATCACTAAAACATAATGTTGTGATTATTTGCTACATAAAAATACTATATTATAGTTGGCAAAACTATAAATATAAATGCTACAGATTTAGATTGGAACAACTTGAAATCCCAACATTGTCACAATGATGCCATATCACAACAATGTTGTAAAAATGTAAATTTGTTAGCTGGAAGTTTCTTGTGTACATGATAACTTGAACAAAATTGATTTGATTTTCACCAAATTTGGGTTGAACATTCTGAATGAGTGAATCCCAGATGAGTTTCACCAAAAGCCCCTTAAGACCCCCAGTTTACTGAGATGATTACTGAATTTATGATCTCATTGTTTTTGTTTTTGGCAGTACTGGATTATTTTTATATCTCTGCCCTAACCAGTATATGCAGTGTGAGAATATTAAACTTACAGAAATGCAGCTGGTGAATTGCATCGACAGGTGATCCCCTACTCCCTTTGTACTGACCAACATCCCAGTGTGGGAGCATGAAGAGGTCAACAATGCAGCTCGTTACTGGCGCCAACGAAGTTGGGCAGAGGTTAAGTTTTCACCCGTTTGTTAGATTGTGAACAGCCTGGAACCCACAATTTTTCATATATTGTTATGAAATTTTTACAGAAGATCCATATCCTGACGGGCAAGAACTGATTCAACTTTCAAGGTCATAGGTCAAAGTCAGGAAAAATCTTGGAATGCTGGAAAAATCCCAATCTTTTAACATTGAACCAATTTTTAAAAATTCATAAATGTCAAAAAAGATATTTGAGATTGTTATGTAGGATGGTATCCTTTATCAATTCAACTCAGCTCAAACTTTATTTATAAAACATATTTAAAACAACCAAGGATGACCAAAGTGCTATTCATATTCCAATCACCAAATCAATAAAAGATACACAATAAAACCAACACAATACTATAAATAGAACATAAAGTTAAAAGTAATTAAGTTTAAAAATTGCCAAAAAGCCACTTAGACTTGGTCAAAAACCAAGGAAAAAGATGTGCCTTTAAAGATGATTTAAAAACCTCAGATGATCCCACAGAGCGGCTATGCCAGGGCAAATTGTTCCAGAGCCTCGGGGCTGCAGCCACAAAGGCCCTATCACCTTTAGTTTTTAATCTCATTTTAGGGGTAACCAATAACAATTGATTGGCAGACATCAGTGCTCTAGCAGGGGCATAGACACAAAGAAGGTTAGACAAATAATGAGGGCTAAACCACTGAGAGCTTTAAAAATAAATACTCAAATTTTAAAATAAATTCTAAAAGCAACTGGAAGCCAGTGCAGCGAGGCCAAGACAGGGGATATATGATCACGCTTGCGCCTGCCAGTAAGAAGACGGGCAGCTGTGTTTTGCACCAGCTGCAGGCGGTGCAAGAGTGACTGATCAAGGCCATACAATGAGTTGCAGTAATCCAGCCGTGCATTAACAAAAGCATGACTCACAGTGTCAAAGTCTTTACATGACAAGTACACTTTAACTTTAGCTAAAAACTGCAAATAGAAAAAACTATTTTTTCACAACTGAGTTCAGTTGACGATCAAGTTTCAACCTGTCGTCAAATCTTAAACAGAGATTTTTCACAGAAGACCAAATGTTCGGAGTCAAAGAGAGCAGAAATCCAGCAGAACAATCTGAAGGACCACAACCAAACAATAGTTTCAGTCTTATTTTTGTTTTCAGATTTTCATTCAACTTCCAAAAATTTGAGGTCATACAAGACAACATCATTTAAACAATCAGACAAACTGACAAATTGACTGACTGGTGGCATGGTGGATTAGTGGTTAGCAATGGTGGCTCACGGCAAGAAGGTCGTGGGATCGCTTCCCAGCCTTTCTGTGTGGAGTTTGCATGTTCTCCCCGTGTCTGTGTGGGTTTCTTCCAGCCACTCTGGTTTCCTCCCACAATCAAAACATTCTTGTTTAGGGTCTGCTCCTTTCTCTGCCCCTGACCACGGTAGCGTCTCTACATCTGGAGTTGGTCTACGGGCGCAGGAATGTGGCTGCCCACTGCTCCTAGTCGTTGGATTGTGTCTAACTGTAATTAGAATGGGTTAAATGCAGAGGACATACACGTATTTCATTGTATGCATGTAAACGCAACACTTTTGGTTTTGCTCCCATTTTGTATGAGATGAACTCAAAGATCTAAAACTTTTTCCACATACACAATATCACCATTTCCCTCAAATATTGTTCACAAACCAGTCTAAATCTGTGATAGTGAGCACTTCTCCTTTGCTGAGATAATCCATCCCACCTCACAGGTGTGCCATATCAAGATGCTGATTAGACACCATGATTAGTGCACAGGTGTGCCTTAGACTGTCCACAATAAAAGGCCACTTTGAAAGGTGCAGTTTTATCACACAGCACAATGCCACAGATGTCGCACGATTTGAGGGAGCGTGCAATTGGCATGCTGACAGCAGGAATGTCAACCAGAGCTGTTGCTCGTGTATTGAATGTTCATTTCTCTACCATAAGCCATCTCCAAAGGCATTTCAGAGAATTTGGCAGTACATCCAACCAGCCTCACAACCGCAGACCACGTGTAACCACACCAGCCCAGGACCTCCACATCCAGCATGTTCACCTCCAACATCGTCTGAGACCAGCCACTCAGACAGCTGCTGAAACAATCGGTTCGCATAACCAAAGAATTTCTGCACAAACTGTCAGAAACCGTCTCAGGGAAGCTCATTTGCATGCTCGTCGTCCTCATCGGGGTCTCGACCTGACTCCAGTTCGTCGTCGTAACCGACTTGAGTGGGCAAATGCTCACATTCGCTGGCGTTTGGCACGTTGGAGAGGTGTTCTCTTCACGGATGAATCTCGGTTCACACTGTTCAGGGCAGATGGCAGACAGCGTGTGTGGCGTCGTGTGGGTGAGCGGTTTTCTGATGTCAATGTTGTGGATCGAGTGGCCCATGGTGGTGGTGGGGTTATGGTATGGGCAGGCGTCTGTTATGGATGAAGAACACAGGTGCATTTTATTAATGGCATTTTGAATGCACAGAGATACCGTGACGAGATCCTGAGGCCCATTGTTGTGCCATACATCCAAGAACATCACCTCATGTTGCAGCAGGATAATTCACGGCCCCATGTTGCAAGGACCTGTACACAATTTTTGGAAGCTGAAAATGTCCCAGTTCTTGCATGGCCGGCATACTCACCGGACATGTCACCCATTGAGCATGTTTGGGATGCTCTGGACCGGCGTATACGACAGCGTGTACCAGTTCCTGCCAATATCCAGCAACTTCGCACAGCCATTGAAGAGGAGTGGACCAACATTCCACCGGCCACAATTGACAACCTGATCAACTCTATGCGAAGGAGATGTGTTGCACTGCATGAGGCAAATGGTGGTCACACCAGATACTGACTGGTATCCCCCCACAATAAAACAAAACTGCACCTTTCAGAGTGGCCTTTTATTGTGGGCAGTCTAAGGCACACCTGTGCACTAATCATGGTGTCTAATCAGCATCTTGATATGGCACACCTGTGAGGTGGGATGGATTATCTCAGCAAAGGAGAAGTGCTCACTATCACAGATTTAGACTGGTTTGTGAACAATATTTGAGGGAAATGGTGATATTGTGTATGTGGAAAAAGTTTTAGATGTTTGAGTTCATCTCATACAAAATGGGAGCAAAACCAAAAGTGTTGCGTTTATATATTTGTTGAGTATATGTGCAATGGCAATAAAGGCTCTATTCTGTTCAAAGATTTATCTGGATCTGATCTGGATTTAAGATATTGTGGTCATTTAAATTTAACATTGAAACCCCCATTTAATGTATATTTTACATTATATCTTAACCAAACATGCCCCAATCACTCTCATATTTGAAAGTGAGGTGCAGTCTGGCACTCGCTATAGCCTGACAAAGTTTGATCCAGATCTGATCTGGATTTCAGATGTTGTGGCCATTTAAATTTAATATTGAAACCTCCATTTAATGCATATTTTACATTATATCTGTTATGTGCTGACGCGGGTTGAGGAGCGGACCTGCGTCTGACTGAACCCAGTGCTAAATAACCAGAAAGCGGTTCCAAAAACAAAACATTTATTTCCCTTTCCATGCAATAATTGTGTACAACATAATATATAGCTTGTCTGGCGGAGTGAAGGACGGCGCGCTCTCCAGCGCCCAAAGGGATCGAAGCCCGGCGCTTCTGGACTCAAATTCACTGCCAAACACCCCCCAGGTGGACACGACAAACTGACTCTGTGAAGGATAGAAGAGGTGAGGTAAGTCAACAGCTACAACTAATATCCTTCAAAAGGCACACGCTATCAGCAACACATTCAGGTCTGACTTTAAGCTTTATGTAAATGAGCAGCTTCTCACAACAGGTGGAGGATCATCAGTCCGCACGCCATGGCCGTGAGAAGCGAGCTGCACAATTCTCATCAATGTTCAAATATACTGCGTAACAAAATACCAAATTACTATTAACACTTATTCAGACAATCAATCACCTCTGATGTGTGCTGAGCATGTGTCCCTCACCCGTCCTCCTTCACAGGCACGATGTGTCAAACCCAGGCGCGGTCCTCAGCGTCTCACAAACGAACGTCACAAGGTCGAGTTCCCGGCAATTCTGCTTGAACCACTCATGGCTTAAATGCAGAACACCATCTAATTATCTGCTTCAGCTGAAAGTCCTTAAGTCTGCATGTGAGCATCATCCACAGGTGCTGCGAGTCATTAGGCCTGCACGTGGACATCCTCCACAAGTGCAGCCAATAATGTTGATGAGGGTGAAGGATTCATCTGCCAGCACCTTCTCCACAGACAAAAACCAGTTTGCATACCACCTGGAGAGCAAAGAAAAGAAAACAACACAAAAACATCCAGCCAAACCCCCCAACACACAACAATATCTTAACCAAATATGCCCCAATCACTCTCATATTTGAAAGTGAGGTGCAGACTGGCACTCACTATCACCTGAGAAAGAGTTATTTTGATCTGATCTGGATTTCAGATGTTGTGGCCATTTAAATTTAACACTGAAACCCCCCATTTAATGTATTTTTACATTATATCTTAACCAAACATGCCCCAATCACTCTCACATTTGAAAGTGAGGTGCAGACTGGCACTCGCTATAGCCTGACAAAGTTTGATCCAGATCTGATCTGGATTTCAGATGTTGTGGCCATTTAAATTTAACATCAAACCCCCCATTTAATGTATATTTTTGCATTATATCTTAACCAAACATGCCCCAATCAGATCCAGATCTGATCTGGATTTCAGATGTTGTGGCCATTTTAATTTAACACTGAAACCCCCATTTAATGTATATTTTGCATTATATCTTAACCAAACATGCCCCAATCACTCTCATATTTGAAAGTGAGGTGCAGACTGGCACTCACTGTCACCTGAGAAAGAGTTATTTTGATCTGATCTGGATTTCAGATGTTGTGGCCATTTGAATTTAACACTGAAACCCCCATTTAATGTATATTTTACATTATATCTTAACCAAACATGCCTCAATCACTGTCATATTTGAAAGTGAGGTACAGACTGGCATTCACTATCACCTGACAAAGTTTGATCCAGATCTGATCTGGATTTCAGATGTTGTGGCCATTTAAATTTAATATTGAAACCTCCATTTAATGCATATTTTACATTATATCTTAACCAAACATGCTCCAATTACTCTCATATTTGAAAGTGACATGCAGACTGGCACTCACTATCACCTGACAAAGGGTTATCTTGATCTGATCTGGATTTCAGATGTTGTGGCCATTTTAATTTAACACTGAAACCCCCATTTAATGTATATTTTGCATTATATCTAACCCAAACGTGCCCCAATCACTCTCATATTTGAAAGTGAGGTACAGACTGGCACTCACTATCACCTGACAAAGTTTGATCCAGATCTGATCTGGATTTCAGATGTTGTGGCCATTTAAATTTAATATTGAAACCTCCATTTAATGCATATTTTACATTATATCTTAACCAAACATGCTCCAATTACTCTCATATTTGAAAGTGACATGCAGACTGGCACTCACTATCACCTGACAAAGGGTTATCTGGATCTGATCTGGATTTCAGATGTTGTGGCCATTTTAATTTAACACTGAAACCCCCATTTAATGTATATTTTGCATTATATCTAACCCAAACATGCCCCAATCACTCTGATATTTGAAAGTGAGGTGCAGACTGGCACTCACTATTGCCCAACAAAGTTTGATCCAGATCTGATCCGGATTGTGGATTTTGTGGCCATTTGAATTTAATATTGAAAAGCCCATTTGGTGTACATTTTGCATTATATCTCAATCAAAAGTGCCTCAGTCACTCTTATTTTTCTGTTATGGATTTACCTACACCTCTAAAATTGGATGGAGGTTCCAGTTTTATGCCTGTTTGTCTATCTTCCATTGCTTTTTGGCAGTGACGAAGTGTGAATAGCAGAGATAACCAATGTTCTGGGAAAATTATCTGAAAGAGAATTCAGAAACCGAAAAATTTGAAAAAAAATTGGAAGCTAATGTTGGTGGAGGTTTGCACTCTATGAGCACGGTGCTCTAGTTGTTTTTATTTTTAAATCCATTATCAGAACATGCATCACATGCTTCAGTGAATTTTGTGTGTGTGTGTGTTTTTACATATCTTTTTCCATCTTGTTGCCAAAATCTACAAGTGTACAGTCTTATTCTGTATACCATCCATCCATCCATCCATCCATCCAGCCAGCCAGCCAGCCAGCCAGCTCACTAAAAAATGATATATATTTCAAACAAACAAATAAACAAATAATAAAATGTTGTTTTAAGGTAAAAATTGTCAGGGATGTTTTAAATGGACTGCATTTATATAGCTCTTTTTTTCCATCTGAATCAGAAGCTCAGCTCATTCCAATCAGATGTTTTACTTTGGATTGCTGCCCTTTTTTTCAGTTGCATAACAGTTGTCTCATTCAGAAGTTTAAAGGTGACACTTCTCTCCCAGTCATCAGATGCTGATGCACACTGCTACACTAATCCAGACAGTGATGAAGATCCTGTGCAAGCTATTTCTGTGAGAGGAGAATGTGGCGTTTAACATTTCTGTGGAAGGATAAAATGGTACTTTAAATGCATTTGGTTGCATAAATCAATATTTATTAATCTTTTCATAGATATTCAGTTTATATAAGCCTGTAATATGAATGACAGTCTAGGACAACATTGTTAGTCTTTACAAACTTGTCTGAGTTATGTGTTTGTAAAATTGAGGTACCTCAGTGTCATTTCCACGACTGTCTTCTTTTCAGATGAATTGTCAGTGCAGATACTTCAGGTCATGTATTACTCCAGTATTGTTTGGTCACGTTTACTATAAGCATTAATGTGCATCTACATTTAAAAAAGAAAAAAAAAATCTGTGTGTGCATTTTCATCAAATATCTTCATCCTGCCTTCAGTTTGAGCGGGCCTGATGCAGAACACGTCACATTGACTCAAATTCATCAATACGCTGTTTGGTGTTGCCTTGACGAATCTGACGTAGGGTTTTGTATTTGTCACGGCCCGCCTTCACATTCTCTGCATGGATCAGGTCATTGGGGGTCTTCTTGCTCTCTTCTACAGCTCCAGCCAGCTCAGTGCTCAGGAACTGAAAGAGAATGCAAACACACAGAGAATGAAATCCTTTTACCTGAGAGTCTTTGGAAAAGTATTCAGAGATCTCACCCATCTCCCCTCTATCCCTGTACGCTGCACAATCCCTGTCTGAAAACGTTCATTTGTCCACAGTTATTGTTATTTGTGTGTGTGTGTGTGTGTGTGTGTGTGTGTGTGTGTGTGTGTGTGTGTGTGTGTGTGTGTGTGTGTGTGTGTGTGTGTGTGTGCGTTGCTCCTGTGCAGCAGCATGGGGCGCAGAGATCCTTTTTATGTTGGTTACAATTTCTTCAAGCCTTGAAATCAAGTTGATGAAAACACAACATGCATGATGTATCTGCACCTATTTTTATGTAAATTGCATTTTGTTGTTGTTGTTGTTCATGAAACTCAAATTTTAGTTTCAATTTCGATAAAAATGGCTAAGACGGATTACAAATTCATCTGAAGATGCTTTTCACCTTCATTCACTTTAAGTGAATGTAGCCTTGGCCAGGAGGGGTTGATGTCATCAGGCCGTATCCATCGTTCATCGGGTGTTTTGACTCTTAGCCTACCGAAGGTTGGGTCAGCATTGGTGGCCAAGTCACTGCCCATCTTCCCCTACTGGCTTCCAGTTTAATTCCTCTCTCCTGCTCAATAACCAGCAAGAGTCTCTTTCTGCTGCCTCCCCAGGCAGGCTGCTACCATGCAAGGCGCCCACTACACACCGGGAGCAACTAGGGGATCACTAAGGGCCCTTAGTAATTTTCCGGTCAGGCTGGGATTTGAACCGAGGATCCTCTGGTCTGAAGCCCAGAGCTTTAACCACTAGAACATCACCTCCCCCAACTGATGGGGGAGCTGTTGTCTTTCTTTCCTTCCCTGTCATTCCAATGGCTCTGAGCATTTTCCACACTGGCTGAGCAAGGAATTCTCTACAGCCAACCTCAACCAGCAACAGCCTTGCCTGCCATCCTTCCCCCCTGCAGTCATGCAGAAGGTCTTGGTATTTGGCACTCCCCCTTTCAAAGGCCTGGTCACACCCCTCTTCCCATGGTTCTCTAAGTTCTATGAGGATGATCTTTATTGCCTCTCCAGACCATAGTGCCACATCTGGCCTTAGGGTTGTCTGGACAATCTGGGGGAACTGCAGCCTTCCTTCTAGGTCGGCCTTCATTTCCCACGATTGGGCTTTTTGTAGCAGACTGATTCTTGTTGTTGCTGTGGTTGGTGGCTTTTCCCCCTCCCCTACAAACTGGACTGATGTTGTCTTCCAAAGTGGTTGGCATTTCTTTTTTCTTTCCTGCTCTAAGGAGTTAGCAAGTTTCACGAGTGCCTTGTTGTGGAGCTACCTCTATCTTCCTTGGGTGAGTGCAGTTTTACACCTGGACAGGATGTGTGCCATGGTGCCCCTCTCCCCACAAAGCTTGCACAATGGGTCCTCTCTCATGCCCCACTTGAAGAAGTTTGTTGGGGTTGGGAATGTGACATAAACTGATCTCAGCAGGAAGGAGATGTGGAATGCCTCCAGTCTCTACAGGCCCACCCAGGTGATCTTCCTCTTAGCAAGGTCCCATTTGGCCCATGAAGCTAGCTCCACTGCCCTTGACCTTCACCCTTCCAGGTTCCATACCTCCTCTTGAATCATGGCTCTTCTATCACAGGTTCCTGCCTTCCTCTACTGTTGGAAACAAGAGGTTCTAAGTACCTGCCTTCCTATGCATGGCTCTCCAGTGGTGTCGCATAGCTTCAGCATGTTTTCAGCTCACACAACAGATGAGTCATCTGCCCACTTATGTCCCGATCTTGTGGTGATGCCTGCATGTCTGACTTGTTTATCCTGAGAATCTCTGTGTGTCATTACGACTCTGCACTTTGCAACTTTGAATTCCTCAACCACAGATGACAGAGGAAGTTCGAGCTGCCCTGATCTTATGTAGAAGCCTACCACAGTACAGCTTGGAGGGATTTTCAGTCGCTTTCAGGGGTACTTATTCGTCTCCACTCCTTCAATGCATGTCATTGGGACTTCATACACTGTCAGCTGCCACATGAATCTTGGCAACATTCCGTGTTGATAAAGCCATGCTTTGAACTTCCCTGGGAGCCCTGATTTTTCAGTCCTCCTCAGCCATTCCTCCATCTGATTTTCCATACTGACGATGTTGTTCCTGGCAGCAAGTGAGTCATCAAACCACTTTTCGAGGCACTTGATTGGATTCTCTATCGATGGAATCACTTCCTCTTGCACATACAGCTTCAACCTTTTAGTCAACTTCCCATTCCTGAACACCAAACTTCTGGATTTCTTTGGCGTAAGCATCATTCTGGCTTGCATTGCCATGTGGTCCAGAACAGTTAGCACTCACCTTTAAACGGGTTGTGGTCATCACGGTAAGGTTGTCCATTTTGCCTCTTATTGGGGGTTGTCAGATGCCTGACTCCATTTTTGGACCCCGAGTTTCCTTCTCCGCAGCTTTTATTACGAGGTTCATTCCCATGACGAAGATGATGGGGGAGGTTGTACAGCCAGTTAGGATACCCTTTTCCAAGTTTTGCCACTGAGTTGTAAAATGGGCTGTCACTCACTCACTCATCTTTAACCACTTTTCCGGGTCGCAGGGCCACAGCTCCAGCAGGGGACCCCAGACTTCTCTTTCCTGTGCCACATTGACTACCTCTGACTGGGGGATCCCGAGGCATTCCCAGGCCAGTGTGTAGATATAATCTCTCCACCTCGTCCCGGGTCTTCCCCGGGGTCTCCTCCCAGATGGACATGCCTGGAACACCTCCCTAGGGAGGTGCCCAGGAGGCATCCTTACCAGATGCCCGAACCACCTCAACTTGCTCCTTTCAACGCGAAGGAGCAGCGACTCTACTCTGAGCTCCCCACAGATGACCAAACTTCTCACCCTATCTCTAAGGGAGACACCAGCCACCCTCATGAGGAAGACCATTTCGGCCGCTTGTACCCACGATCTAGTCCTTTTGGTCATGACCCAACCCTCATGACTATAGGTGAGAGGATGAACGAAGATCGAGTGTATAGATCGAGAGCTTCGCCTTTTGGTTCAGCTCCCTTTTTGTCACAACAGTATGGCAGAGTGAATGCAATACTGCCCCTGCTGTGCTGCAAAAAAGAGAGCTCTCTTGAATCATATTTAAAACATATTTCAAGCTTGCACATGTTACCTTTGAAGCCTTAAAGCTACAGTGTGTTGGATCTTAATGTCACCTAGTGGTGAGGTTGCAGATTGCATTATGCCATCAACAGTCACAATTTGAGTTCTGTTCACATTTTGGCTTCTTCAGAGATGGGGATTCATGCACCCTTGCCTTGTCTTGCTTGTCTTTCCCAAATATGAAACTTCTCAAACTTGTTAGCCTGCAAGAGAAACCAGTAGATACTGTATTGGGGATGCAATCACTGCTTTGTCTTTTTTTTTTCTCCAGTCTTCTGGCTGCATTGTATAATGCAAAAGGTGGACTAAGTATGTCTCTTTTGGGCTACTGTATTGATATGGTGTGCAGTGTGGCAGCCTCTATGGCCAAGCCCTCCCCCGTGTAGATATGAAGGGTTCATTTATATTTATTTGTTCTTACATGTAATTATACACTATTGTGTGCATGTGGTAGTTAAGCTGTGTGTATGTATTTACACCAGGGAGCATTTCAGGTGCATTTCTGTTGCATCACTGCTGCAGTCAGCTCAGTGTTTCTACATCAGATAACTTGATAATAGCTTTCTCCCACACTTTATATATTTGTGTGGAGTAACTGCTTTTTGTAAGTGAATGTACAGGACACAATCAGGTTTTTTTTTCTCCCAGTTCTTTTAAGTACCACATGCAGCAGACCTTACTGGCAGTCAGCTGACAACACCTACATAAAAGCACACATCATGTTGAAAGTGTTACAATATAAACTTAAAAATATATAATTACATTTAGACCGTCCATCGCTTTTCTTTTTCATAATGACTTTTTATCTTGTGGGTCACAGAGCTGTTAGTGAGTTTAGTAGGGGAGGTTTCAGAAAAATTAATATCATAAAAGTGACTTCTTGTAACTGAATAACAGTCATGTGACTTTTTTAACAGCTGAAATGGTTATTTGTATTTGTAATGTCTGTGATTTATTTTCCAGACAAAGAAACTCCAGGAAATGGTGTTAAGTATTTAACATTGCCTGGGTGATATCTACACATCAGTCCTATTCTCTGTTCTCTGTCCTGTTTCTGCCACTTGCTGCTCATGTTATGCATGTAAAATAGGTGTCTTGCCTTTTCTCTAGAGGGGCAGGGTAGGAGTGACATGAGACCCACGTCTGGGATACTACCCTCATGCAATAGGTGTGCAAGATGTAACATCAATGGGGAAATGAAAATCTACACACAGCACACACACAGAACATGCAACATATCTGGTGTGTTTCATGCTTAATGAACAGATAGTTATAAATGCTATGTTTTGTCCATCCATTTTCTGAACCTGCTTCTTCCAGTTAAGGGTCTAAGGGGCGATGGGGCCTACCCCAACGGTAATTAGATGGTAGGTGGGGTACACCCTGGCCAGACCGTCACTTTCACTTGCAGGTTAGTTGAATTGATGATTAAATTGACTGTACACCTACAGCCAATTTAGTCACCAATTCGCCTAACCTGCAAGTCTAACCCATGCAAACACAGGGAGAACATACAAACACCACATAGAAAGGACCAGGATGGATGCAAACCTGGGACTTTCTCGCTGTGAGGCAACAGTGCTAACCGCTAAGCTACCATGCCTGCTGATAAATGCCCCTAAATACTACATACTGTGGCTTTAATATCTTCACAATTCTTTTTTTTCCCACAGCAAAACACAAGCTAACAACACCCTGACATGCCACGCAAAATTGCACCGATTCAATATTTCAAGAAAAAAATTTACTTTCATGGTTGTGTTAATTGCATTTTGTTGGATAAACATTTAGTGGCCACAACAAGAACTTTTGGTTTGGTGACTTGGACTCCATTATTCTGCTGGGGAACTGAGGTTTTATTGAAAACAGAAGTATTATATGGGGAAAAAAGCATTCTCTTCATTTGTGTCTACAGGCCTTAGTCTCATTAGTTTGAGGACAACCACAGGACTTCTACTCAGCAGCTCGGCATGAAGTACCGACCTGAAAAGGAATCAGGGAACAGCAAATCACTCAAATACGGCATCTTACTGTTTCCTTTGAGGCTTACCTTAAGGTTTTTCTGGAGCCTCTGGTTCTTCTGGGCCTCTGTCACCCTTTCTTCCTCACTTCGATCTCGCACCATACCTGGAGATGTCAGCTCGGCACTCGCCTCCGCACTGCTCTCGTCTGTCTCATCGTGCTCATGGATGTGTGGTTGCACTGTTTCCTGGATGTGGACGCCCATAAGTTTAGTCTTCAGTTCCTCTTTGGTTCGTTCTAAATCAGCCTCAACCATCATCGCCTGCCAACACATACAAGTTTCATTAAAATGATGTTATTAAATATTCATAAGTGAAAGTTTCCCTCCACTGGAAGTTTTATTGTACTATTTTATTATTTTTTTTGTTGTTGTTTAAGAAATCAATCACTGTGCTTTGTAGCTACTCTTTTTTACCAGATAAAAAAAAAAAAACAGTCTTTTATGTCAAAGTGATCTGATAAGATAAGAATAAGAATATACCACAGAAATACTCCTGCCCCTCCCCTCCAAAAAAAAAAAAAAGAAAAAAGAAAAAAGAACATGACACAACAAAACCATGATTCAGTTCTTATAAAACACAAGTGACTGGCTTCTAGGTAAATCAGTCATTGAAGAACCAACACATTGATGCCCACCATTAAATGATCGAAAATTGGATCTTGACTAAAATTAACACATTATAATGAAAGTGAAAGAACACAGCGTTGATACATTGCAAAAAGAAAACACTGTCAAAACTCTAAATATTGAGGCAACTATGAAAGATTCAGCTCACTTTATACTTTATTACAAAGCATCTGAAGAGGTCACCAAATATGGCCATCAGTATTGCGAAGGCCTTGCGTCCGTCCGCTCGTCTGTCTGTACTCAGCATAAATCCAGTCCTGTTACTGTCAGAGTCTTCAAATTCAGGGAACATTCTTGGGACACAGACCTTTTTAAAGATGTATTTTAAGAGTTCTTTTTTTTTTTTGAAGGGCGGGGGTGACAGCCAATCAGAGTGGAGCGGTACCGTGATGTCAGTGACTACGTTTATATGCAGCCAATAACTCTTTCATAACCTTTCATAACCTTTCATAACCGGAATATTAGCAATAACCCGGTTGCACACGGCCATGTAAACACCCGCAAAAACCTGAATATGCTCATTTCCGATTTTTAAAAACCCGAATATGACCCCTGGGTTACTCCTTTTCTAACCTGAATATCAGGTCATATAAACACGCATCGGGATATCCAATGACCATGTATACAGGAGTAACTCTGTCTGCTTAAGCATGTAACCAGGTTATTCCTAATGATTCAGAAACCGGAATATTGACCTTATCCCGAATATTAACAGCATGTAAACATAGCCAGTGGTTGGTCTCTTTCTGGTGCTCCAAAACCGCTTCGTTTATGTGTTTATATAGTAACATGTTTCTCATATATTATGCAAAAGCTAGCGAGAAGTAAGCACTAAAATTGAAAACGCTGTTTTTGGAACCTGATACCACCTCTGAAATGATTTCCAAGACATTTCGTGGATGTTAGCGTGGTGACGTCACACGCTGGTCTAGCTAGCTGCAAACTCAGTTTCGTTTGTGCATAAACATAACATCTTTCTCATATATAGTTGTTAGATATATCTCTGGGTTGATATACAATTTTGTTTTTATTATTTAGCAATCACCTTACTTAAAGGATCATATATTTGTACTATGAGTCTGTTAGCTGCTTAAATGCACAAGTGGAATTGGATTTAACTGGTTTTAGTGCTTAGAACAGAGATTCAAGTCACCATAGGTTCTGACCTCGTGTGGGTTTGGGCAGGGGTCTGGACCTCCCTCTATGCCCTCTACGGATCTCGTGCGAGAGAAATGTTCATTGGGATCAGGCCTGTTTTTCACGGTGATTTTGAATAAATTTAATCTGAGAAATAGTATGACTTTGTATTTTGTAGGGACAACATTACAATTAGGACCGAGGTAAAACTAACATTATGTAAAAGCTACCAGCAAATAAACAGTTCTAAAACTGAAAACTATGTTTTTGTAGCATGATAACACCTCTGGAGTGATTTACAAGACATTTGACAGACGTCAGCATGCACACTAACCTCTGGTCAAAAACCCATGTATCATGTATGTAAACACGCACACCCTCCTGCAGATGCCATTAAAATGAAAATAAAATATTGTTTATGACTAATTGAGGGGGCTTTATTGAACATGTACAAATTGTACATAAGACAATAGGATCTTAATAATTAATGCAAATAACAATAAATGTATAATTATAATTATATATATATATATATATATATATATATATATATATATATATATATATATATATATATATATATATATATATATATATATATATAGTTTTACATTTTACATTTTGACCACATTTTATTTAGTTGTACATATATTTAAATAATTTATTCTGTTAAATTTCATTATCTTTTATTTGGCTAACAATTACTCGCACCTCGGAAAAGCACCTTTTGGAGTTGCACTCAAATCTCATTGCAATGTAAATTAAAATGACAATAAAGGCATTTCTGATTCTGATTCTGACATCTCCTAGTGGTTTGAATCTGTCCCTCTGTCATGTACTAATCAGGACCTGCTCTGTTTCACATCTGAGATCTGGTGGGATCAGGTTCCCTCACAGCTGCATGGTTATACCTAAAACTATACCAATAGAACAGAATTAATGGCTGAAGATGTCAAATCACAAAGGAACCCCTGGTCCCAGGAGGGAGCATATAGCTCGATAACAGTCCTAATGACTGATACTACTACAAGATTTATGGAGTACTGCTGTTCAATAATGTACAAATTAAGTGTAGGATTTATGGATCAAAACCACAGAAGAACATGAGCACGTGGGAAAACCAATATGGTGGATAAAACTAGGGATGGCACGCCATCATTTTTCATGTCTGCTGCAATATAATACTGGAACCTTCAGTATCTGCCAATACCAAGACCAATGTCATACCATTTTCCCTGTCTTAAAACATCCATCTGTTGATATATACCTTTGTCTGGATGTACTTTGCTAACCTACCCACCTAACAAAACAAGTCAAACTGCAAAACAAATATTTTACTCCCCTAAAACATACATAACATCTAACATGCCTCAGATGTGCAATAGAAAACTCAGATAAGACTGGATTAAAACAAACAAACAATATCCAATCCACTATCTTTGGACAACACTGGACTGAGATCACAGATTGCACACCCCTAGATGAAACACCAGTGAAACAAGGTGCCAAAATGCACGGGTGCATTGAAGCTGACCCCACATGGAGTCTGAGTGGAAAATGTACAACTTGTCAACAGTAATGATGTAGTAAGCATAACATTTCATGCAAAACTCAACACTGCGAAGGGTGACGTTTCTGACCTTTCAGTTTGGCCTCTGGGTTACTATATATTTCAGGTATTATCTCTCAATCAATCAATCAATCAATCAGCTTAGTGCGAGTCTTGATTGAGTTTGATTGTTAGGGATGTATGTGTGTGTGTGTGTGTGTGTGTGTGTGTGTGTGTGTGTGTGTGTGTGTGTGTGTGTGTGTGTGTGTGTGTGTGTGTGTGTGTGTGTGTGTTCGTGATAGACATGGAGGTGTGAGTCTGTGTGTGACAGGGGTAGGTGTGTGTGTTTAAGGGTGGAGGGTTCATGTTGACAGTTCTGTAGGGGGGGGTGGGATGCAGTGGTTCACTGCAGGGGGACTATGGCTTTCACAGCTCTAGGGAAGAAGCTGTCCCTGAGTCTTTTCATGGTGGCTTTGATGTTCCTGTACCGCTTCCCTGATGCAAGTGGAACAAACAGTGCATTGCCCGGGTGGGTGGGATCGGCAGCCATACGTCTGGCCCTCTTCTGGACTCAGGCAATGTAAACGGAGTCCAGATCTGGTACACGGCAGCCCACAATCCCCTGTGCTGTTCTCACCACCCTGGCTAAGTCCTTTTTGTTTTGTGATGTGCAGCTGCCATACCACACCATCACACTGAGACACAGGATGCTCTCAATGGTGGCTCTGTAAAAGTTCACTAACACCTGAGAGGAGAGTCCAGACCGCTTCAGCTTCCTGAGGAAGAAGAGCCGTTGTTGGGCCTTCTTTACCAGGTGTGAAGTGTTCACAGTCCAGGTGAGGTCAGAGGAGATGCGGATGCCCAGGAACTTAGTGCTGTCTACACACTCCACTGCCTCTCCGTGTATGCAGAGAGGAGTGTGCTCAGTCTTCTTGGACCTCCTGTAGTCCACGATGACCTCCTTTGTCTTGCTGGTGTTCAGGATGAGGTTATTCCTGGAACACCATTGTGTGATGTTCTGGACCTCCTCTCTGTAGTGGGTCTCATCGTTGTTAGATATGAGACCCACCACGGTGGTGTCATCCGTGAACTTCACGACCATGTTTGAAGGGTAAATGGCAGAACAGTCCTGGGTGAAGAGGGTGAAGAGGGCAGGGCTGAGCACACAACCCTGTGGCGTTCCGGTGTTGAGGATCAGTGGTGCAGAGGTGGACTTCCCTATCCTCACCACCTGAGGCCTGTTGGTGAGGAAGTCACTGATCCAGTAGCAGAGCGATGGTGACATACCCAGGTTGTGGAGCTTCAGGGCCAACACGTCCGGAAGAAAGCCGAACTGAAGTCCACAAACAGCATCCTGACATAGGTGTTCGGATACTGCAGGTGAGTCAGGGCTTTGTGAAGTGCTAACGAGACAGCGTCCTCCGTCGAACGGTTCTCCCTGTAGGCGAACTGCAGGCTGTCCAGGCCTGCAGGGATAGCGTCCTTGATGTATTTCAGGAGGATCCGCTCGAAGCACTTCATGATGACTGGGGTCAGGGCAACAGGACGGTAGTCATTGAGGCAGGTGATGGTTGTTGTTTTGGGCACAGGCACGATGATGGAGGACTTCAGGCAGACAGGGACCATGGAAAGCTGCAGCGACAGGTTGAAGATGTCCAGGAAAACCTCTGCCAGTTGGTCCGCACACGACTTCAGGGTCCGACACCTTATCTGGGCCTGAAGCCTTGTTGATGTTAATTCTCCTCAGGGTGGAGGTCACCTGGTGCAGCTGCAGGGTGAGAGGTTGATGCTGCACCTCTGGCTGAGGAAGGTGCACAGCCCCTCATGTATCATGATTCCATGTGGTTTTATTGATCATTGGTGATTCGCTCTTGGGTTTCTCTTCCATGTTAATGGGGCAGCCACTGATCTGAATATAACACTAGATAGCTCATTGGCCCACACACTTTGTACAAACCGCTGAAACAAACTGGCGGCCATCTTACCACTCACAAGTTATGCAGCCCGCACATAGACGGCTTATTAGAATGTCAACAATGTGGCGTAATAACTCATTTCCTTATTTTTGTTCACCAGATAATGTAACCTTCATCCCTCCTAATCTATGTCTGCCATGATTAGCTATTTGATTTATTTCCTTTCTTTCTTTTAGTACTTTGACACATTCTCCTCTTCTATTTTCAATTGCTTATATCTCACTGGGACAAATACTCAATTCTAAAAATTATGATTCTTTAATCAAAGTTTATACAAGTTTTGTGTAATCATCAGCAAGCTTATATATATATATATATATATATATATATATATATATATATATATATATATATAAAATGAACAAAAGTGAACAACAACAAAAGTGGATGGATAATTAAGGCCATTGATGGATAATATAGCTGTCGTGGATTTTTATACACCACTAACTGGCTACAGGAGAGCTGGGTTTCCCTTGCAATGTTAATATTTATTACACATAGCTCTGTGAGCTTCAGCCTAATATTAGTAATAAAGCTCGTAGCAACAATGACTACAGCTCCAAAACTATGCACAAGTAGACCGAATAAATGTCTTTGAATAGTTTGTCCAACACAAAACTCAACATGTGGCTATACACAAGCCACGTATTATTATCCATCCATCCATCCATTTTCTTCCGCTTTATCTGGAGTCGGGTCGCGGGGGCAGCAGCTCAAGCAAAGCCGCCCAGACCTCCCGATCCACACACACCTCCCCCAGCTCCTCCGGGAGAACCCCAAGGCGTTCCCAAGCCAGCCGAGAGATGTAATCCTTCCAGCGTGTCCTTGGTCTTCCCCGGGGCCTCCTCCCAATGGGATGTGCCCGGAACACCTCTCCAGCGAGGTGTCCAGGGGGCATCCGGAAAAGATGCCCGAGCCACCTCAACTGACTCCTTTCGACGTGGAGGAGCAGCGGCTTGACTCCCAGCTCCTCCCGAGTGACCGAGCTCCTCACCCTATCTCTAAGGGAGCGCCCAGCCACCCTGCGGAGGAAACTCATCTCGGCCGGTTGTACCCGCGATCTCGTTCTTTCGGTAATGAGCCAAATCTCATGACCATAGGTGAGGATCAGAACGTAGATCGATCGGTAAATCGAGAGCTTTGCCCCCCTACTCAACTCTCTCTTCACCACGATGGTCCGATACAGCGACCGCATCACTGCAGATGCTACACCGATCCATCTATCGATCTCACGCTCCATCCATCCCTCACTCGTGAACAAGACCCAGAGATACTTAAACTCCTCCACTTGAGGCAAGGACACTCCACTGACCTGAAGAGGGCAAAGCACCTTTTTCCGGTCGAGAACCATGGCCTCGGATTTGGAGGTGCTGATTTTCATCCCGGACACCTCACACTTGGCTGCAAACCGCCCCAGTGCACGCTGAAGGTCCTGATTTGACGAAGCCAACAGAACCACATCGTCCGCAAACAGCAAAGACGAGATTCTGTGGTTCCCAAACCAGACCCCCTCTACACCCTGGCTGCGCCTAGAAATTCTGTCCATAAAAATAATGAACAGAACCGGTGACAAAGGGCAGCCCTGGCGGAGGCCAACGTGCACTGGAAACAGGTTTGACTTACTACTGGCAATGCAAACCAAGCTCCTGCTGCGGTCGTACAGGGACCGGATAGCCCTTAGCAAAGGACCCCGGACCCCGTACTCCCCGAGCACTCCCCAGAGGGTGCCCCGAGGGACATGGTCAAACGCCTTCTCCAGATCCACAAAACACATGTGGACTGGTTGGGCGAACTCCCATGAACCCTCGAGCACCCAATGGAGTGTGTAGAGCTGGTCCAGTGTGCTGCGACCAGGACTCCTCTCCAGTACTCTGGAATAGACCTTATCGGGGAGGCTGAGGAGTGTGATCCCCCTATAGTTGGAACACACCCTCCGGTCCCCCTTCTTAAACAGAGGGACCACCACCCCGGTCTGCCAATCCAGAGGCACTGTCCCCGATCTCCACGCGATGCTGCAGAGGCGTGTCAACCAAGACAGTCCCACAACATCTAGAGACTTAAGGTACTCAGAACTGATTTCATCCACCCCAGGAGCCTTGCCACGGAGGAGCTTTCTAACCACCTCGGTGACTTCTGCCTGGGTAATGGATGAGACCGCCTCTGGGTCCCCCGTCTCTGCTTCATCTTCGGAAAACGTGATGATAATATTGAGGAGATACTCGAAGTACTACTTCCACCACCCAACAACATCCCCAGTCAGGGTCAACAGCTCCCCACCCGCACCATAAACAGTGCCGGTGGAGAGCTGCTTCCACCTCCTAAGGCGTCGGACGGTTTGCCAGAATCTCTTCGAGGCCGACCGATAGTCCTCCTCCACAGCCTCCCCGAACTCCTCCCAGACCCGGGTTTTTGTCTCTGGGACCGCACGGGCTGCGGCACGCTTGGCCTGCCGGTACCTGTCAGCTGCCTCTGGGGTCCCACCTACCAACAAAGATAAGTAGGACTCCTTCTTCAGCTTGACGGCATCCCTTACTTCCGGTGTCCACCACCGGGTTCGGGGATTGTCGCCGCGACAGGCACCAGAGACCTTGCGACCACAGCTACGAGCGGCCGCATCAACAATGGAGGTGGAGAACATGGTCCACTCGGACTCCATGTCTCCAACCTCCCCCGTGATCTGGGAGAAGCTCGCCCGGAGGTGGGAGTTGAAGACCTCCCTGAAAGAGGGTTTGGCCACTCGTTCCCAGCAGACCCTCACGATACGTTTGGGTCTGCCAGGTCTGACCGGCTTCCTCCCCTCCCAGCGGATCTAACTCACCACCAGGTGGTGATCGGTCAACAGCTCTGCCCCTCTCTTTACTCGAGTGTCCGAGACACGTGGCCAAAGGTCAGATGATATGACTACAAAGTCGATCATCGACCTCCGGCTCAGGGTGTCCTGGTGCCACGTGCACTTATGGACATCCTTGTGCTCGAACATGGTGTTCGTGATGGACAAACTGTGACTAGCACAGAAGTCCAACAACTGAACACCACTCGGGTTCAGATCGGGGAGGCCGTGCTTCCCGATCACCCCCCTCCAGGTCTCACTGTCACTGCCCACGTGGGCATTGAAATCCCCCAGGAGAACAATGGAGTCCCCAGTCGGAGCGCTATCTAGTACCCCTCCCAGGGACTCCAGGAAGGTCGGGTACTCTGCACTGCCGCTCAGCCCGTAGGCCGAGACAACGGTGAGATACCTGTCCCCGACCCGAAGGCGTAGGGACGCGACCCTCTCGTTCCCCGGCGTGAACTCCAACACATGGTGACTGAGCTGGGGAGCAATAAGCAATGCAACCCCAGCTCTCCGCCTCTCCCCGTGGGCAACGCCAGAAAACTGAAGCGTCCAGCCCCTCTCCAGGAGTTGGGTACCAGAGCCCATGCTGTGCGTGGAGGTGAGCCCGACTATCTCTAGTCGGTATCTCTCAACCTCCCGCACAAGCTCAGGCTCCTTGCCCCCCAGCGAGGTGACATTCCACGTCCCAACAGCCAGGGGCTGTGAGCATGGACCGGGCCACCGGCTTATTATTATTATTATTATTATTATTATTATTATTATTAGTATTATTATTATTATTATTAATATTATTATTATTATCATCTTTGCCTTTCTGCTGGAATAAGGGAGAGAACTCTTCAAATTATTGTTTTACTAGCTGGGGTACTCGGCGCTGCCCGGGAAACTTGTTTTAGACATAAGCCAAATGCCAATCATTTTAATCAAAACAATTGCCCAACATTTGTTTTTGTAATGCTGATGTCTTACAAATGTAATATTTAATGGGCCTAAGTTTGTCCAGCAGAACTATAAGAGGTGGACTCCCCAAACTAAGTGGAAATACTTGGTTAAAAGACAAACACATTTGAAGTCCTTCATGCAGACTTTGTTTTGCAATCAAATTTATAACAAAATTACACACAAAAGGTAGGTAACAGTAAATGTAAATATCAATTAATTAAAATTGAGGTAGTGGTGTTTTCTGACCATTTGTTTTGAAGAGCCTCTTGATAGACAATGTTCCTTGTCGTTCCTGGCGAGTGGATGTACAGCTGTTCTGGGTTACCAACCCTGGAGCAGCCAACATACAACTGGCTGTTGTATGTTGGCTCTGCCAATTTCAGTCCAACCACCTTAACAGACTGTCCCTGAGCCTTGTTGATGGACATTGCAAAGCTGGGTTTGACTGGGAACTGCAGATGCATGAACTCAAATGGCATGTCTGACGGGATAAGTGAAATCCTTGGTATAAAGACATCTTCTCCCTTGGCCTTGACTGAAAATACAAAGTTTTCAGACAGCAAATCTTCAAACTGTACTGGGTTGTAGACCAAAGGCAATTATATTTTACAGATTCAGTAAAATGTTATGTTGAATCAAATAACTTCTTTGGTTGAATGTATTCAGGCAGGAAGGCAAAGTGGGTTGTACAGGACAGTCAGGTGCTTAACAGTTGAGAACAGTTGAGAAACCACATGGTACAATACTGTATGGTCTTACATAAAAGGCTATTTTGGGGGTAATTTTCAGTTCAACATTTAAAAAAAATGGCACCAGTTTGTTCCCCATGTCATGAGGATTCAGAATATATATCTAGTTTTTAAGGCTACATATCATAGTTTGGGTGGGGTGGAATTAGAATTGACCGCTTTATACTTTTTGTACTCAGGCTTTATTGATCAACTCAATCAATCAACTTTTTTTTTATATAGCGCCAAATCACAACAAACAGTTGCCCCAAGGCGCTTTACACTGTAAGGCAAGGCCATACAATAATTATGAAAAACCCCAACGGTCAAAACGACCCCCTGTGAGCAAGCACTTGGCTACAGTGGGAAGGAAAAACTCCCTTTTAACAGGAAGAAACCTCCAGCAGAACCAGGCTCAGGGAGGGGCAGTCTTCTGCTGAGACTGGTTGGGGCTGAGGGAAAGAACCAGGAAAAAGACATGCTGTGGAGGGGGGCAGAGATCGATCACTAATGATTAAATGCGGAGTGATGCATACAGAGCAAAAAGAGAAAGAAACAGTGCATCATGGGAACCCCCCCACAGTCTACGTCTAAAGCAGCATAACCAAGGGATAGTCCAGGGTCACCTGATCCAGCCCTAACTATAAGCCTTAGCGAAAAGGAACGTTTTAAGCCTAATCTTAAAAGTAGAGAGGGTATCTGTCTCCCTGATCTGAATTGGGAGCTGGTTCCACAGGAGAGGAGCCTGAAAGCTGAAGGCTCTGCCTCCCATTCTATTCTTACAAACCCTAGGAACTACAAGTAAGCCTGCAGTCTGAGAGCGAAGCGCTCTAATGGGGTAATATGGTACTACGAGGTCCCTAAGATAAGATGGGACCTGATTATTCAAAACCTTATAAGTAAGAAGAAGAATTTTAAATTCTATTCTAGAATTAACAGGAAGCCAATGAAGAGAGGCCAACACGGGTGAGATATGCTCTCTCCTGCCAGTCCCCGTCAGTACTCTAGCTGCAGCATTTTGAACTAACTGAAGGCTTTTTAGGGAACTTTTAGGACAACCTGATAATAATGAATTACAATAGTCCAGCCTAGAGGAAATAAATGCATGAATTAGTTTTTCAGCATCACTCTGAGACAAGACCTTTCTGATTTTAGAGATATTGCGTAAATGCAAAAAGGCAGTCCTACATATTTGTTTAATATGCGCTTTGAATGACATATCCTGATCAAAAATTGATGACATCAAGTAACCATAAAAGATAAATAGATAAAGAGACCAGATCAAAGCATTAAATTATTGGTTGCCCAGAAGTTTAAAAAATGGTACCAGTTTGTTCCCCATGTCATGAGGATTCAGAATATATATATAGTTTTTAGGGCTACATATTATAGTTTGGGAGTTTATCTCTGACAGACAGAATTAGCACGGTGGTTTCACATGCTTTTCTTCCTGTGTGGGATGATGAAGTGACACACATAAAGTTCACTGAACTGTATTCAGAAAAACTGCAAACTAGTTTGTGGTCGACACCTTGCACCATGTCTTTTACTCAGGCCTGACACTGAGTAGCAGATGCATTCATCCTTGCTCTTGTTTGATTAAGCCTTTATCTCTTTCACAGCAATTCTCACCCTTTTCCGCCACCTCTTCGCTTCATCATCCTTTTTCTTCTTGGCGTCTTCTAACTGGGAGATCTTAGAGGTAAGCTCAGCCAGCTCAGTGGCCTGCACACATGCACACAAATGGGGAGAGAGATTTTAAGAGTGTGCCTGCTCTAAGGTCATTGTGTTCTTTTTGTTCAGGTGCATGTGTGTTGGAGAAAAGAATATGCTGCATGTGTATGCCTATGTATGCATCCAGGAAGAGCAACACCACGGGCCCTATCCTGATGATCTTTGAGCATTTGAGTCATACTGTTCACATAGTGCATCATCTGAATGTAAAGACTGTATTTATTCACTTCATTAGTCTTGTTTTGGGCAGAACATAAAACAACCCAATCAGATTGCTGTCTGTTGTTTCCTTTAGACGCATGGGTGCCAGCATCTGTCACACTGACCTTTCAATGACAGACTCAGAATTGAGAGGTCTTCTAGTGAGGAAACAGATCTGCATGGAAAGTGCACAAGTGGATTGTTTACAGGAGCAGCAGTCATCCACCACAGCTCCCCGAGGTGAAGCATTTAAGTGCCTCAGTCTGCAACACTGCCTGTTCCTCCCCCTCAGTCACCCAGCCTCTTCCATATCCCACCAATTACTGACAGCCACAGATCCCATGTCCCAACACCATCACCACACCACCCCCCTCCCAGCCTAACCTGGTGCATGTAGACATGATGGCCAGTCCTACTTTGATACTTTGATTTACTGAAACACCAGGGAGGAAGAACCAAATTCTCCCTACTGCATATAGGAAAAATCAACCCAGATTTTGATGGCATTTAAATTTAACATTGAAAACCTCATTTAATGTATATTTTACATTATATCTTAACCAAACGTGCCCCAATCACTCTCATATTTGAAAGTGAGGTGCAGACTGGCACTCACTATCGCCTGACAAAGTTTGATCCTGATCTGCTCCAGATTGTGGATTTTGTGGACATTTGAATTTAATATTGAAAAGTCCATTTGGTGAACATTTTGCATTATTATCTCAAACAAAAGTGCCTCATTCACTCTCTTTTTCTGTTATGGATTTACCTACACCACCAAAATTGGATGGAGGTACCAAATTTTAAATTCAAATTTATTAATTTATATGGCGTCAATTCATGACTGGGTCGCCTCAAGGCGCTTCACACAACACAACTTGAAAAAACAGAACAAAATGAATTAAAAGATTAAAAAGCACAATAAAGAATAAAATCATAAAAAAGTAAAAAAGAATAAAAGAAAACATGCATTAACATAAAATACTAGCGATAAAACCTCCCCCTCGAACTGCCACCTTATCGTGGTGGGGGAGTTTGCGTACCCGGATGATCCTAGGAGCTATGTTGTCAGGGGCTTTGTGCCCCTGGCAGGGTCTCCCATGGCAAACAGGTCATAGGGGATGGGTCAGACTAAGGGCAGTTCAGAAGCTCCCATGACCAGTATGAATACAAGGACCGAGACGTCGCCTGATACGGCGTAGCCGGGGCCCCTCCCTGGAGCCAGGCCTGGGGTTGGGGCTCACGCTCGAGTGCCTGGTGGTCGGGCCTTAGCCCATGGGGCCCGGCCAGGCCCAGCTTGAAAGAGCGACGTGGGCCTGCCCTCCTGTGGGTTCACCACCTGCAGAGGGGGCCATGGGGGTTGAGTGCAGAGAGGACTGGGTGGCGTTCAAGGTGGGTGGCCCAGCAGCTCGGTCCACGCTCACAGCCTCTGGCTGTCAGGATGTGGAATGTCACCTCGCTGGGGGGGAAAGGAGCCTGAGCTTGTGTGGGAGGTTGAGAGGTACCGACTAGAGATAGTCGGGCTCACCTCCACGCACAGCATGGGCTCTGGAGAGGGGCTGGATGCTCCACTTTTCTGGCATTGCCCACGGGGAGAGGCGGAGAGCTGGGGTAGCCTTGCTTATTGCTCCCCAGCTCAGTTGCCATGTGTTGGAGTTCACCTTGGTGAACGAGAGGGTCACATCTCTGTGCCTTTGGGTCGGGGACAGGTCTCTCACTGTTGTCTTGGCCTACGGGCCGAGCGGCAGTGCAGAGTACCCGACCTTCTTGGAGTCCCTGGGAGGGGTGCTAGATAGTGCTCCAACTGGGGATTCCATTGTTCTTCCTGGGGGACGACAGTGAGACCTGGAGGGGGGTGATCGGGAAGCATGGCCTCCCCGATCTGAACCCGAGTGGTGTTCAGTTGTTGGACTTCTGTGCGAGCCACAGTTTGTCCATCACGAACACCATTTTCAAGCACAAGGGTGTCCATAAGTGCACGTGGCACCAGGTCACCCTGAGCTGGAGGACAATGATCATCTTTGTAGTCGTATCATCTGACCTTCAACCACATGTCTCAGACACTCGGGTGAAGAGAGGGGCTGAGCTGTCAACCGATCACCACCTGGTGGTGAGTTGGATCGGCTGGGAGGGGAGGAAGCCGGTCAGACCTGGCAGGCCCAAACGTATCATGAGGGTCTGCTGGGAACGACTGGCAGAACCATCTGTCAGCGAGGTCTTCAACTCCCACCTCTGGGAGAGCTTCTCCCAGATCCCGGGGGAGGTTGGAGACATGGAGTCCGAGTGGACCATGTTCTCCACCTCCATTGTCGATGCAGCCGCTCATAGCTGTGGTTGCAGTGTCTCTGGTGCCTGTCTTGGCGGCACTCCCCGAACCCGGTGGTGGACGCCAGAAGTAAGGGATAGTATAAAGCTGAAGAATGAGTCCTATTTGTTTTTGTTGGCAGGTGGGACTCTGGAGGCAGCTGACAGGTACCGGCAGGCCAAGCGTGCTGCAGCCTGTGCGATCGCAGAGGTGAAAACTCCAGCATGGGAGGAGTTTGGGGAGGCCATGGAGGAGGACTATCGGTCGGCCTCGAAGAATTTCTGGCAAACCATCCGACAGCTCCAGAAGCGGAAGCAGCTCTCCACCAACACTGTTTACAGTGCAGGTGGGGAACTGTTTACCCTGACTGGGGATGTTGTCGGGCGGTGGAAAGAATACTTCGAGGATCTATTCAATCCTATCGTCACATCTTCCAAAGAGGAAGCAGAGACTGGGGACTCAGAGGCGGACTCATTCATCACCCAGGCCGAAGTCACCGAGGTGGTCAGAAAGCTCCTCGGTGGCAAGGCTCCTGGGGTGGATGAATTCTGCCTACCTTAAGTCACTAGATGTCATGGGACTGTCTTGGTTGACACGTCTCTGTAACATCACATGGCGGTCGGGGACAGTGCCTCTGGATTGGCAGACTGGGGTGGTGTTCCCTCTGTTTAATCAATCAATCAATCAATCAATCAATTTATTTTTATATAGCGCCAAATCACAACAAACAGTTGCCCCAAGGCGCTTTATATTGTAAGGCAAGGCCATACAATAATTATGTAAAACCCCAACGGTCAAAACGACCCCCTGTGAGCAAGCACTTGGCTACAGTGGGAAGGAAAAACTCCCTTTTAACAGGAAGAAACCTCCAGCAGAACCAGGCTCAGGGAGGGGCAGTCTTCTGCTGGGACTGGTTGGGGCTGAGGGAGAGAACCAGGAAAAAGACATGCTGTGGAGAGGAGCAGAGATCAATCACTAATGATTAAATGCAGAGCGGTGCATACAGAGCAAAAAGAGAAAGAAACAGTGCATCATGGGAACCCCCCAGCAGTCTAAGTCTATAGCAGCATAACTAAGGGATGGTTCAGGGTCACCTGATCCAGCCCTAACTATAAGCTTTAGCAAAAAGGAAAGTTTTAAGCCTAATCTTAAAAGTAGAGAGGGTGTCTGTCTCCCTGATCTGAATTGGGAGCTGGTTCCACAGGAGAGGAGCCTGAAAGCTGAAGGCTCTGCCTCCCATTCTACTCTTACAAACCCTAGGAACTACAAGTAAGCCTGCAGTCTGAGAGCGAAGCGCTCTATTGGGGTGATATGGTACTATGAGGTCCCTAAGATAAGATGGGACCTGATTATTCAAAACCTTATAAGTAAGAAGAAGAATTTTAAATTCTATTCTAGAATTAACAGGAAGCCAATGAAGAGAGGCCAATATGGGTGAGATATGCTCTCTCCTTCTAGTCCCCGTTAGTACTCTAGCTGCAGCATTTTGAATTAACTGAAGGCTTTTCAGGGAATTTTTAGGACAACCTGATAATAATGAATTACAATAGTCCAGCCTAGAGGAAATAAATGCATGAATTAGTTTTTCAGCATCACTCTGAGACAAGACCTTTCTAATTTTAGAGATATTGCGCAAATGCAAAAAAGCAGTCCTACATATTTGTTTAATATGCGCATTGAATGACATATCCTGATCAAAAATGTCTCCAAGATTTCTCACAGTATTACTGGAGGTCAGGGTAATGCCATCCAGAGTAAGGATCTGGTTAGACACCATGTTTCTAAGATTTGTGGGGCCAAGTACAGTAACTTCAGTTTTATCTGAGTTTAAAAGCAGGAAATTAGAGGTCATCCATGTCTTTATGTCTGTAAGACAATCCTGCAGTTTAGCTAATTGGTGTGTGTCCTCTGGCTTCATGGATAGATAAAGCTGGGTATCATCTGCGTAACAATGAAAATTTAAGCAATGCCGTCTAATAATACTGCCTAAGGGAAACATGTATAAAGTGAATAAAATTGGTCCTAGCACAGAACCTTGTGGAACTCACATGAACAAATTGTAATCTATTAGATAAATATGATTCAAACCACCGCAGTGCAGTGCCTTTAATACCTATGGCATGCTCTAATCTCTGTAATAAAATTTTATGGTCAACAGTATCAAAAGCAGCACTGAGGTCTAACAGAACAAGCACAGAGATGAGTCCACTGTCTGAGGCCATAAGAAGATCATTTGTAACCTTCACTAATGCTGTTTCTGTACTATGATGAATTCTAAAACCTGACTGAAACTCTTCAAATAGACCATTCCTCTGCAGATGATCAGTTAGCTGTTTTACAACTACCCTTTCAAGAATTTTTGAGAGAAAAGGAAGGTTGGAGATTGGCCTATAATTAGCTAAGATAGCTGGGTCAAGTGATGGCTTTTTAAGTAATGGTTTAATTACTGCCACCTTAAAAGCCTGTGGTACATAGCCAACTAATAAAGATAGACTGATCATATTTAAGATTGAAGCATTAATTAATGATAGGGCTTCCTTGAGCAGCCTGGTAGAAATGGGGTCTAATAGACATGTTGATGGTTTGGAGGAAGTAACTAATGAAGATAACTCAGACAGAACAATCGGAGAGAAAGAGTCTAACCAAATACCGGCATCACTGAAAGCAACCAATGACAACGATACGTCTTTGGGATGGTTATGAGTAATTTTTTCTCTAATAGTTAAAATTTTATTAGCAAAGAAAGTCATGAAGTCATTACTAGTTAAAGTTAAAGGAATACTCGGCTCAATAGAGCTCTGACTCTTTGTCAGCCTGGCTACAGTGCTGAAAAGAAACCTGGGGTTGTTCTTATTTTCTTCAATTAGTGATGAGTAGTAAGATGTCCTAGCTTTACGGAGGGCTTTTTTAAGAGTAACAGACTCTTTTTCCAGGCTAAGTGAAGATCTTCTAAATTAGTGAGACGCCATTTCCTCTCCAACTTACGGGTTATCTGCTTTAAGCTGCGAGTTTGTGAGTTATACCACGGAGTCAGGCACTTCTGATTTAAAGCTCTCTTTTTCAGAGGAGCTACAGCATCCAAAGTTGTCTTCAATGAGGATGTAAAACTATTGACGAGATACTCTATCTCACTCACAGAGTTTAGGTAGCTACTCTGCCCTGTGTTGGTATATGGCATTAGAGAACATAAAGAAGGAATCATATCCTTAAACCTAGTTACAGCGCTTCTGTGTGGATGTTAAAATCGCCCACTATAATTATCTTATCTGAGCTAAGCACTAAGTCAGACAAAAGGTCTGAAAATTCACAGAGAAACTCACAGTAATGACCAGGTGGACGATAGATAATAACAAATAAAACTGGTTTTTGGGACGTCCAATTTGGATGGACAAGACTAAGAGTCAAGCTTTCAAATGAATTAAAGCTCTGTCTGGGTTTTTGATTAATTAATAAGCTGGAATGGAAGATTGCTGCTAATCCTCCGCCTCGGCCCGTGCTACGAGCATTCTGGCAGTTAGTGTGACTCGGGGGTGTTGACTCATTTAAACTAACATATTCATCCTGCTGTAACCAGGTTTCTGTAAGGCAGAATAAATCAATATGTTGATCAATTATTATATCATTTACTAACAGGGACTTAGAAGAGAGAGACCTAATGTTTAATAGACCACATTTAACTGTTTTAGTCTGTGGTGCAGTTGAAGGTGCTATATTATTTTTTCTTTTAGAATTTTTATGCTTAAATAGATTTTTACTGGTTATTGGTGGTCTGGGAGCAGGCACCGTCTCTACGGGGATGGGGTAATGAGGGGATTGCAGGGGGAGAGAAGCTGCAGAGAGGTGTGTAAGACTACAACTCTGCTTCCTGGTCCCAACCCTGGATAGTCACGGTTTGGAGGATTTAAGAAAATTGGCCAGATTTCTAGAAATGAGAGCTGCTCCATCCAAAGTGGGATGGATGCCGTCTCTCCTAACAAGACCAGATTTTCCCCAGAAGCTTTGCCAATTATCTATGAAGCCCACCTCATTTTTTGGACACCACTCAGACAGCCAGCAATTCAAGGAGAACATGCGGCTAAACATGTCACTCCCGGTCCGATTGGGGAGAGGCCCAGAGAAAACTACAGAGTCCGACATTGTTTTTGCAAAGTTACACACCGATTCAATGTTAATTTTAGTGACCTCCGATTGGCGTAACCGGGTGTCATTACTGCCGACGTGAATCACAATCTTACCAAATTTACGCTTAGCCTTAGCCAGCAGTTTCAAATTTCCTTCAATGTCACCTGCTCTGGCCCCAGGAAGACAATTGACTATGGTTGCTGGTGTCGCTAACTTCACATTTCTCAAAACAGAGTCGCCAATAACCAGAGTTTGATCCTCGGTGGGTGTGTCGCCGAGTGGGGACAAATGGTTAGAAATGTGAACGGGTTGGCGGTGTACACGGGGCTTCTGTTTAGGGCTACGCTTCCTCCTCACAGTCACCCAGTCGGCCTGCTTTCCCGGCTGCTCGGGATCTGCTGAAAGCGAACTAACGGCGGCTAAGCTACCTTGGTCCGCACCGGCTACAGGGGCCTGGCTAGCTGTAGAATTTTCCACGGTGCGGAGCCGAGTTTCCAATTCGCCCAGCCTGGCCTCCAAAGCTACAAATAAGCTACACTTATTACAAGTACTATTACTGCTAAAGGAGGCCGAGGAATAACTAAACATTTCACACCCAGAGCAGAAAAGTGCAGGAGAGACAGGAGAAGCCGCCATGCTAAATCGGCTAAGAGCTAGTAGCTGCGCTAAGCTAGCGGATTCCTAAAAACACACAAAGTGAATAATGTGTAAATAATTTAGTGGTGGTTCAGCAGCGGGAGTGCTTTAGTTAAGGCACGTGAAGATTACACTGTGAAACAAATCGTTATCTAGTTAATTAGATCAATCTAACTGCGCAGATTAAACAGCTAACAGATACAGCAAAACACCGCTGTGCTCCGGAACAGGAAGTGATACAATACCGCAGTGGCATGAAACGCAGCACTAAGATCTAACAGCACCAAAACCATAGTGGTGTCCGAGTCCATTGCTTGCAGAAAGTCAGTCACTACTTTAGTGAGCGCTGTCTCTGTAGAGTGATATTTTCTAAAAGCAGACTGCAGTGGCTCAAAAAGATTATTCGCAGTAAAGTGGTCTATGAGCTGCCGTGAAACCACCTTTTCCAGAATTTTACAACAGAATAATACATTTGATATCGCCTATAATTTTTCAATACACTAGGGTCAAGATTAGATTTCTTAAGTAATGGTTTAATCACTGCAGATTTAAAACATTTAGGAACAGATCCAGAAGTTAATGAAAGATGAATAATTTCCAGCATAGTCGGGCCAAGAGTGCGCCACAGGTCCTTAAACAGTTTTGTTGGTATGGTATGACATAAAGAGGTTGTGCTTTTT